>NC_045443.1:103313970-103363369 GCF_002776525.5 Piliocolobus tephrosceles
AAAAAAAATTCTAAAAGGAAGAAATGGGCTAAACTTACCAAGCATACTTAAAAGAACCTGACTCATAAACTGGCTAGACCAATTTTCTACAAAAGATTCCCAGGACCATAGGCATTGGTATTACCTGCTGCAGTTTTTCAAGATGCAGATTCCTGAGCCAAGCCCTGTACCTACTGGGTCAGAAGCTCTCGAAATGAGGCCTGAGAAGCTTTATTTTAACAGGTATGAAAGCCACTGAGTGTTGAGACTATCTATCCTGTTCACTGTTGTATTCCCTGCAACTAGTAGAATGTCTGAGGTGCTCAGTAAATACTGGGTGGTTAAATGGATGAACAGATGAATCAATAACATGACTCTGACATAGGACAGAGTAGGAGTTCTGATTTCTGCTCTTCCTTACATATGTCTTAGGCTGCAAGTTGCCTTCTCCTCTCTTCTTTTTCCTTTTAATGCTGTCTTCAGGGTCGTCATCACCTGATTTTGCTGCAGAGACTTGATGAGGCAGAAAAAGGTGAACCCCGGACCTTTCCCTGCCTGAGAAGCCCCAACCTGTGAGCTAGATTTATATACAGCAATGGATTGAGCAGTGCTTCTCAATCCTGGCTGCACTTTAGAATGACCTGAGGCTTGGCCCGCACCCTAGACAAATTAAATCAGAATAACTGGAATGGAGGTCCAGGTATTGAAAGTTTTCAAAAGCTCCCAAGTGATTCTGTTTCATAGTGAAGTTGAGAACCATTGGCAAACCATAATATGGATACTTCTAAAAATCTTAGTGTTGAGTGCAAAAGGTGGAAAACGATTTATAGCACGTTACTACTTAAGGATATTAAACTTTAATATACACACAAAACCAAGTTCTATATTTTTTGGAGATAATCTAAGAACATATAAGAAATCCCAGGAAGGAAGACAGGAGAGGGAAATGGGAGGAAACAGGAGTGAGAATAGAGAATAAATGGGGAAATATAAAATAAAACAAGACAGAGAGCTTACACAGACCTTAAAGACTAAAAAGTGTGACTCCCAAACATCAAATCACCATAGTTAGTATGAATAGAGCAGTCGTGTATACTAGACACAGTGTAATTGATTCACACACCTTATGTCTGTTAATCTTCATAACAACTGTGAGGTAAGTGTTACTATTTAGAGTCATTTTATAGATGAGGAAACCAAGGCTTAACCAAGATCATACAACTAGTAAGTGGCAGATTTGGGTATAAACCCTGTCTACCTGGACGGAGTCCAGGCTCTATTTGCTCCACTCATCACCTCTTTGAGTCTTCTTGAGCACCTGCTGAAAGGAAAATGTCCTCCTCCCCAAGCCCAGGTCTCTATTAGGCTGCTCAGAAACCACCAGCACATACTTCATCCCAGCCCTTGCCAAAGATGGGAATGAGAATGACCATCCAATGCTCTGTGCCCAATGCAGAAGAAAATCTACATACAACCTCCCTGACCTGGAAACATCCAAAACCAGCCTCAGTTTCCTAATGAAGACCAGCAATGTTTGTTGGGTTCAAGGAATAGAAAAAAGCTTCACATGGCTGGAATAGAAGAGGAGGATGGTGGCTGCTGGAGCAGAGGAGATGGGGGCTCAGAGCTCTTCACTTCCCACCAGACATTCCTTTTCCCTTGGAGGTGGACTGAGCATGCAACTTCATATCCACTGCTCACAACACCTGCCTCTGAAGATGTGACCTTCCTACCAATCCCAGAACCTTTCAAAATTAATTATAATAAGAATGTATTTATTGAGGCAGGCACAAATATTAGTCCCCATTTTCTTCAGAGAAAACAGAAGCATACAGGGATAGCTTGAATAAAATTTCGCATCCAGAAAGGGATGAAGGAGGAGAGACCAGAAGTTCAAACTCCTCTTATCTGAGTTGGCGCCCTCTAGAGGTGAGCTGACTCTCTGACAGTCCCTTCTGCTCTACTAACCGGATATCCCGTTTCCAGATAGGTCCTTCCAGGTGGGCGCCCGCCTGACCTCGATGCGTGCTCCAGCTCTGGGGTGCACTCACAGGGGTAGGACATAGAAGGTCAACTCAGACCAGCTGCATGCGCAGCTACCTCTGCAGAAAAAAATGAAGAGGTGCTGGAAGCCCTGCTCCCTCTGCTTACTTAGCAACATCACCCTTGCTGCCCCACAGCAGTCTCTGAAGTTACCCTGTTGGCTTATGGAAATAAAGACGTTTGTTAAAATATAAATCTGTAATTTGAGGGGATGTGAAAAGATTAAGGGACGGGCTGCGCAAACTTTACTGTGCTTGACACTCAACTTATAAGTGTATTGGAAATGCAGATCTTAGGTTCCCATACCACAAATTCTGATTCAACAGGCACCAAATGGGGCCCAGGTAGCTGCAATTCCAACAACTTCAGGTGTTTCTGATGCTCGTGTTCTATGAATCTCATTTTGAGAAACACTGTGTGAATATGAACTCTTCAATTAGTTAATGAGACTTGGCCCAGAGGTCAGTTCTGTCTATAATGAAGCAGAGAGGAGAAGGATACAGCTGCTCCCCCTCTGACTTGGTCTTTCTCTGTACAGTTCAAAGCTGTGTTCATAGCTCAGGGCTTTAAGAAACAGTATTCAGAGCCTTAACTCAGGAGGACCGCCTGGAGACCTGCTAAGGTTTTGCCTAGACACACATCACACATTTACAGGGTTGGCAAAGGTCTTGTGCTATCTCAGGACCTCACACAGTTCTTCTCAGTTTCATAGGCCCACTCAAGAGGTAAATGTGGCAACAGAAAAGTTACATATCTACACACACACACGCACACACATGCACATACACAGAGAGAGCAATAAAACAGGAGCAATTTATTCATAAGATTCTAAGTCATGAATTGTCTGTACTTATAAAACACTAGCCTATAAATTATGATTCTGCCAAGCTTCATTTTGAACAAACCCACACTCTCAGAAACATCAGCAGTTCAACTGCAGAGACAGAGATGATGAGATGGCTTGAGAAGAGTGACAGAAATGTCTCTAGATGGGATTCCGGACCTTCCGGAGGAGGCTTCTTTGAAGGCCACCTGGCGATTGCATGGATTCTGATTCTCCCCGTAGTGATCGTGCCTTCCCAGGTACTGAATGGATCTCTATGAGCTCTTTGCATGGCCAGTGTGTGAACTTTTGGCATGGTCAGTGTGTTCAATGGGAGTGCTGGGGTTTACAATTGGAGGAAGGATACCGACTCACTTTATGGCTGGAGCTTCTTGGGATTCCTAAGTGTCACCTTGGTCCACAAGTAGCCGTTAAAAATTTGAAAAACGTCAGCTGTTTGTCTTCTCACTCTTCTACAGGGCTCCTAGAGATTAAGACAGCCAAGCCTTCCTCTCCCTGGAGGGCCCATCTCTTTCTGAAATTTAAATAATTTGGGCATTTAAAAAAATGTACAATTAAATTATTATTGACGGCAATCCTCATTTTGTGCTGTCAAATACTAGGCTTTATTCATCCAGAAAAGTGATATTTTGAATTGTGGTGATACAGTGTTTCAACGGATTTACATCCTTCCAAAGTTTTGAATGCTATTACAACAGGGCGTCACATGAGGGCGCTCTAGAGAATCCGCAAGAGCAAATTCCGTAGGGAATGGGGAGGAGAGCGTTGTATTAATAGATTTTACTTTTTAGTTTGAGTTTCCTTAGTCTAGACGGACTCACAGAGTTTCCAACTGTGCTTGCATGCCTGCTGTGCCCAGCATGAGAATGTGAGAGAGAGAGAGTGTGTGTGTGTGTGTGTGTGTGTGTGTGTGTGATGCACGCATGGAGGGGTTAGGGAGGATGCAGGACTAGAAGTTGATGAGGGACCAAGGGGAAGGAAAATTAAAATGATGAGTTTCAGAAGTCACCTTCTTTACAATTTGAGAGGCAATTTTCTGCTCCTATCTCTTGAAATGTCCTCTATCTCTTCCTTTCAAGGGAAAAAACACCAGTTCCCACCCAAGAGTTCTCCAGGACAAGGGAGGCCTTGGAGAAATGCAGTCAGAGGTGAATGGGAACAGATAGTTGCTTGTCAGTGCACGTGCATCTCTTCCGGTCCACTTTGGCTGAGACCAACCTGACCTTGCTGAGCCCTGGCCGCGCCGTCAGCCTGCACTGACAATAGGAGACCAGGCCACACTCTCCTAGCAGCTGCCCAGGCGAGGCTCATACCCCAGAAAAAGCAGCTCCAGTTACACATTAGTCACAGAAATAACAATGATCAAAGGGAGCCAAAGGCATGAAATGGCTTCATTTTCCCAATTTAATTATGGGACTGGAGGATCCATTTCGATCTGGAAGGAGCCTGATTTTAACTTGTTATAAAATGGTTGGATAAAGTGCTGTATATTATTTTTTGTTTCTCCCCTCATCCCTCCTCCCCATCTGTAATACAAGTTTTCATAGGCTGTTGAGTCCTTTTCAGCTCCTCCCTGTAGACGCATGATAAGAAACATAAATATGTCCCTTTCTTACCTAGGGAGTCCTACTCATGATGCTGATGCTCCCAATTAGAGCCGGTAGTTAAGACCCCTGGGATTGTTCTGGGCCCTGGAAAAGAATGGCAGCAGGTGAGTGATGAGAGGACCTCCCCCTCAGGGCAAGTGCAATGGCCTCATTGAGAAAGTATTCAGCCATCTGTAAAAAGGGGCCTATGGCAGTGGGGTCAGATGACAATACCCCACATGCTTTAGTGGTTAAGATGCTTCAGTGCTCAGATGTTTTAGTGGCTACAAGTTGTTTTACTGGGCAGAGAAAGATGTGAATCAAAGCTGTGTTCCAGGTATACGTGATGGGCTTTCTATCCCCCGCCACACACACACACACAGACACACACACACACGTGCACACACACATGCACACGTGGACCGTCCTGCCCCAAAGCCAGGCCTTGAGCTTTGAAAGGCTGGAGGCAAGAATTAGACCAGGGATGTGTATTTCTGTCCTTAGAAATTGTCTGGCTGGCTGTTTTATACTAATTAAATGACAAAGTGTAATGAAATTGTTGCCTGGTAAGGACAAAGCCACAAGGTTGTTTTTTGTTTGTTTGTTTTTGTTTTGTTTTGATTTTTCCAGAGGGGAGTGGAGGGGAGGGGCAATGATGAGACGATTCTTTTTGTGTCAGCCATCATACATAGCACATAACAGATTTGACTGGGACCACATAGTGAATGGTGTCCTTTAGAGCTTACATGGGCAGCGCAGACTCAGGCAGGGGCTAGAAGTCAGGCCAGCTCTGCCACTGACTTGCCCTGTAAATTTGGAAGGGACTCCTGTCCACTCTGGGGTTTATATTCTTCCTCCGGACTGGGCGATTTCTCTCTCTGCACCTTGTTGCTCCAAGGATCTGCTAGTCCTTGCCTCTCTGATGCTTAAACATCTGTGTGCAGCATTTTTAGGAGGCTTCTTTCCTCTGCAAAATAAGAGGCTTCTGCTCTTACATTACTTTGGGATGTGTTTGGAATTTTATTTATTCTTCACAAGATTTAACTGTAGTACAAGGTAAGTCTTTTTCCTACTTTCCAGGAATTAACCTATGGCATAAATTACAGGCAGAAAGTAGATGGAGCAGATAAACATGGAAGGTTTGATTTCTTTTCCTCTTCCTCTTTCCTTGAACCTTTTTCCATATCCATATTAAAACCTGTTTCTGGCTTTCTCCCTTCACACTCCTATTTACAGGGTTTACAGAACAAGGATCTCTCAGCAAGGTGAAACTTGGTCTCCCCTCATATACAATTTGAGTGAAGTCTTCCTTGTGAAGTGGATTCACCTTTTGTACTGGAAGAAAAAAGCTTTTTAACATAGTAAAAGTAAAAAATAAATAAGGACAGAATCTGCACAAGGCAAAATTACACTGATATCTTCTCTTAAAAGATAGATTTTGTTTTTTTTTTACAAATTCTATATGTCCAGATACCTTTTAGAAGCAAACTCTGATTTCACAGTGAGGCTGAAAATGTATACACTCAAAGCTGATAAGAAGCCACAAATAGAGTAATTTATGCCTTATATTTTATGTGATATACTTGACAACATAAATAATCACATAGGAAAGCCTCTGTTTAGAGCTGGTAGATAAGAACACGACAATTTATGTATGGGTGAAGGATAGCGGAGAGAATTTTCACCTTGGAACTCCCTGTCTATTGACTACTTAGGATCCTAATCTTTCTTTTTCTTCTTCTTCTTTTTTTTTTTTTTTTTTTTTTAGCATGGAGTCTCATTCTGTTGCCCAGGCTGGAGTGCAGTGGCATGATCTCAGCTCACTGCAACCTCCACTACCTAGGTTCGAGCGATTCTCCTGCCTCAGTCTCCCAAGTAGCTGGGACTATAGGCATGCACCAACACGCCTGGATAATGTTTGTATTTTTAGTAGAGAGGGATTTTCACCATATTGGCCAGGCTGGTCTCAAACTCCTGACCTCAGGTGATCCTCCCGCCTTGGCCTTCCAAAATGCTGGGATTACAGGTGTGAGCCACCACATCCAGCCTGGATCCTAATCTTGAAGCTGGATATATAAGGATTTTTGTCCTGGTCACATTTAATATTTATTCATTTTTTAAAAAAAGGGCAACACAATAGAAAATGGGGTTTTAATTTAATAATATCCAGATTCACTTCTGGTTCAATAGGGTGGTACTTCTAGTGGGCATTAGAATCTCTGGGGGAACTTGTTTAAAGTGTTGATTCTCAGGCCTCATCCCTCAGAGTGTTTGATTCTATAAACTGTATCGGGTGCAAAAATCTGTATTTTAACAGGCATTTCATACTGCTTCATGTGCCTCTAGTCCGGGGAGATTGTAATTTAAGAAACATTTGTCTAATACATATTCAATTTTGCTCAGTTAGAATTTTTCTATTTTTGTTTCAACTATTTCATATACTCAAAGGCTTACATGTATTATTAATATTATAGTTTAACTTTATTCAGTGACATTGTATAGATTAAAGACATGCTGGTTAGAGGCCACATCTTATTCATCTTTCTAGTCTCAGAACTTAGTGCACTGCCTGTGACACAGTAGACTCAAAATCTGTTCATGAATCTCACTGAGCCAAGGGTGCAGCTGTGATTTAAAGTATCTGCAATCTCAGATCTTGATCACTCAGCCTTAAACTCTGAAGGACAAAACATAAACACTCTCTGACCTCTAAAAAGGCCAGTGGTGCATCTTTGTACTAATTCATGCCCTCAGACATAGACACTTCTCATTGGAGCAGAATCTATAACAAGTTTGTTTATCTTCTTTCCCAGTTGAAAGGAAACGAGGGAGAATTAGAAGAGGTACCCAATAGCTCATCCTTCCCCTGTCATCACCCAGGCTCCATGGTCTCCTGCCAGAGACCCTTTCCCCATCTCTGTAACTGTCTGAAACCTACCCATCATCTAAGGCACAGGTGAGGTCTCACTGGGAAGCTTGCCCTGACCATTCTCACCTCCCCTTCTGATCTTCCATGGCACATCTAGCAGTTCATCTGAACCAGTCCTCACTCTGACCCACCAAATCTTTCTTGCCTTTGCTCTCCCTATCACCCACCTTAGAGATACTGGTTAAAGCTAGAGTCCTAATTCCCTCTTCTTCCCACATTCCTGAGATCTGCAGTAGAAAATGTAAATGGTTTCTAAGTCCAGTATAATGTTAAAAATCTGTAGTATGTACTGCTAAATAAGCAGCTCAAACATCTCCTACCTTAGAATCTTATTTATCTTTTCATATGTATTGAACCCACCCCAAATCCTGTTACTTTCTTGAAAATCTCACAAATCCATCCACCTTTCTTCATCTCCACCACCGCTTCTCTTGCTAGTCCAAGTTACCTGCTTCTCTCACTCAGGCTTTTGTCCTAATTTTTTGCTTGTTGTTTACACATTCCAGTTTTTCCACTTAGTAGCCGAAGTGATCTCAAAATGCAAAATGATCTTAACTCTTCCTGGCTTAAATGCTGCATGGTTTCCCATTCCTCTTTTAAGGTAGACGACACTTCTCAACAAGGCCCTACCTGGTGTGAACCTTACCTACTTCTCCAATTTCATCTTCCAGCAAGCTCATTTTGTTTTCTCTGCTCCAGCCACCATGGCCTTCTTTCAGTTTCTCCTACTTTCTCGATTCCCTTCTACTGCAGAGACTTTGCACACACTACTCCTTGTGTTTGGTCTTCCCTCATCTCTTCATTGAAGGAACTGCTATTCATAGGGCATAACTCAGCTCAAATCCTTCTCTGAATTCCCTGGGCAGGTCATAACCTAGTCCCATAGCACCATGGATCTTCCTTCAGAACACTTAAAGTAGTTTAGTGCAGTTTTGATTTTACAGGTATCTTTGTTTTTGCTTGATTGATATCTGTTTCTGCAGTTGACTAGGAGCTTCCTGAGGACAGCAATCATATCTGGTTTTGCTTACCATTATGTCCCAGGTATTTAGTTCAATGCTTGTGAAATGACAGGCACTTGATAAATAGTTGTTAAATGATGAAAATTGGATAGATTTATTCAACAACACAGAATGTGACATTCTCTGGGGATGTGAATATACATTAGATATTGCCCTTTATATTTAGAATCTCATCATCTAGTGCAGAAAACAGACTTTAAAGCTCTTAATTTCAGGAATGTAATAATACAAGGATGACCGTATATCTTGGGATACAAAGCAGAGAGCAATGAAATATGCCCAGAAGAATCTATGGAGATGTCATGGAGAATGCAATATTTGAGATGTGTCTTGAAAGATAAATATGAGCATTCAAAATGGAGAAACACCCAAACAGATGGAAAGCATATGCAAATGGCTGAAGGTGGGCTATAGGATAAAGTTCTGGAACATGTTGGGTTGGGGTGATGGGGCGTGGATAAGGCATGGGTGGCCGATTGAGGTAAAAGAACTTGCTAAGAGTATTGGACTGTAAGAAACAGAGCCAATAGAAGTACAAATAAAATAAATTCAAGGATGCTTATGTGTTAGGAAGGTCACTCAGCCTGGAGTGAGGAATGATGGGGAGCTAGAGAGAAAAATGAAGCAACTTCACTATTTCAGATGAGAAAAAATGGGGGCTTGTGCAAAGGCAGTCATAGCAAAGTAGGAGGAAAGGTAACTTTGAGAGATGTTTCAGAGGAAGAATCAACAAGACTGGGTGACCAGCTGGATGTAGGCCTTGAGAGAGAGGAGGAAGTGTAAGGTCATTCAAGTTAAGTAGCCTAGTAAGACGGTGGAATTGTTAACCATCATAAAAAAATTCTCCAGGAAAACAGATTTGGGAATGAAGGAAGAGATAAACAGCTCAGTTTTGAGCTTGCTGAGCTTTAGGTGCCCAGGAAACATCTTCTTAGAAATTTTCCGGAGGAAGTTGGACAATCACAAGGCTAAAGGCAAGGGGCTTCCTATGACTACCTGTTACTTTTGTTCTCTGGCATTGGTGGCAGCTTATAAGAATATATCACTCTTGTGTGTCTTTAAAAAGACAGTGAGCAGTATCTGTTGCCTGCCTGGAGACAGGTACATCATCACCATAGTGATGGACCATTCAGACAATAGTTTCATTGAAGGACAGTCATATGCTGTCTGAATAATTGAAAAGGCACCTCCAGCATTCAAGTGGAGCTTTAACTTGGCATTAACTAAAAACAGGTGGATGCTGGCTAGCCAAGTGAGTAGAACAGAACTCTATTAAGATTTAATATTACTGCAATAGGGCACGGAAAACACTTACAAATGATCATTACATTTAATTGTACCATCTTCATCTAGAGAGGCCACTCAGTGCTCTGGGGTTTGGCATGGTTGGGGTTGGGGGGTGGGTAGCCATCTCCCCTGGGTTCCCTCTTATTTCAAACCACTCATTGATTTCTTCATCCATGTAATAGTTACAGAATCTAGGTTCTAAATCTCTTGGTAGCATGCGAAGACACCAGCTTTGGTCTTTGCTCTTGATTAAATGCATGGTCTCTAGAGCCAGAGAGCTTTGAGTATAAATCTTGGCTTGGGTACTTATTGACTATGTGATTAACTTTATTTTGTGTGCCTCAGTTTCATTTTCTGTAAATTGACATAGTAATGATAGCTATTTCAGGTGGGTTTTTTTTTTTGTTTGTTTTTTGTGTTTTGTTTTGTTTTGTTTTGTGATGATTTGTGATCCCTTTAGGGGAAAGCCTGAAGCCTGCCACTTAGGAAGTGCTTTATTACTGGATCATGAAGTTCAGGAATTGCAAATTGGAGTATTTTTCTTGATAATCAGTGTCTCAAAAAACCAAATTTAAACACCTTTAGAGGAGTGGGTACCACCCAGTTCCTCAGGCCCCACTAATTTCCATGGCTTTGATACTCTTCCCATTTGCACATTTTTCTTAATCTCCTAGCCCTTATATATTTTTGAGTCAACAGACCCCAATGCAGCCCAATGTTAGAAAGCAGTTCGTATTATGGCCTAACGATGGAAGGGAGGGCAGTTTTTTCTCGTCTTTAAAACTAAGAACAATCTGCCTATATGGCAGCAGGATAAACATTTGTGTGGTTGGAAGAGGCTAATTAAATCTCAGTGATTTTGAAACTCCACAATTTAAGAATAATTCTTGGCTGGGCACAGTGGCTCCCACCTATAATCCAAGGCTAAAGGATCACTTGAGCCCAGGAGTTTGAGACCAGCTTGGGCAACATAGTGAGACCCTGTCTCTACACAAAACAATTTTAAAAAATTAACTAGGCATGGTGGCATGAGAACCCATAGTCCCAGCTGCTCAGGATGCTGAGGCAGGAGGATTGCTTGAGCCCGCGAGGTTGAGCCTGCAGTGAACTGAGATTGTACCATAGCACTCTAACCTGGATGACAGAATGAGACCCCCACCTCAAAAAAAATCCCAAAAAGAATAATTCCTTTGGATGAGGTGCCATGGGGTTGGGGATATTCAGGGAAGGAGGGACTAGTGAGGTCGGTTTCAGATCTAAGTAGCACCTTGAGGTCCAGAGATAAAGCCCCTGTGAATTTCTGACCCATGCAAAATATTGCAGTGTTGGCTGAACCTGGTGGAATATGAGTCTTTATTCCAATTAAGTGTGACCCTCAAATGGACCCTCAGTGGTGTTAAAGCAAACTAAGTATGGCCTGAAAAGGACTCCATAGTTCTATATTTGAATCTGTGTGATGAAATGTAACCTAGCTTAACAGTCAGACAAAACCAAAATCCTAACTTAATAGTATGCACCTTCAACAATAGCTGAGTGTTGGCCAATCCCAGCGGCCATACTTCAACCACTCATAGACTGCTGAGTTTTCAAACTGTGTTTAAATAAGGCAAACGCCGAGCTGTAACTAACCTTACTCCTTCTGTACCTCACTTCCTATTCCTGTACGTCACTTTACCCTTTTTGTCTATAGATATGTTCTGACCACAGGGCACCCTTGGAGACTGTGAATCTGCTGTGATTCTGGGGGCTGCCCGATTTACGAATCATTTGTTGCTCAATTAAACTCCTTTACATTTAGTTCAGCTGAAGTTTTTCTTTCATCAGTGAGCTGGGCCTCTTTGCTGTGAATCAGGCGATGTCCATGGTACTTTGTCACAGCAGTTCTTTTCTTCCTAAGCTAGCTCGTGTTTGTCAGAGTTGGTTTTGGAAAACATCAGACTTGCAGGTAGGCAGGAGTGGCAATGAAGTTGTACATTCCCGTACCCTTCCTCCGTCACTTGCACATGACCCAAGCTAGTTCATTTTCAGGAAGCAGGGGACATAGCAAAAATAAATTCATGAATAAGGCTAATTATGTTCAATGACAAGGCTAGCACCAAGCTGTTTTTACACATAAATTCAGTCACTCAGGCCACACAATTGAATCCCACAGCAAAAAGGCAGAGAGTTCTCTGAAAGATACTCACAGCTGTTACAGTTCATTCCAGCCCCTCCCGGAAAATTCCAAACAGAGGACATATGCCCTAGACACTGCCTGCCCTGTATGTCCTGATGTTAATCCCTGGAGGAAAAACTTAACTGGATTCAATGACAAAGCTAGCATCAAGCTGTTTTTAAATTAAACTTTCCTTGTTAAGGAAAAGGGAACTATGTGTGGCCCATAACTTTTGAACTTAGAAATATCTATATGGCCCATTAAAAATCAGCCTCATTCGTTTGTTTGTTTGTTGCTTTGCCTCATTTTGCTTTGCTTTCTTATATGTAGGGATAACCTGAAGCAACATTGGAAAATATTGGAAGCATATCTTCACCACTCTTTCTCTCTGTACCTTTCTTTAGCCTTTTGATGTACCAATAGTCAATGAGCCAGATCCTTGGCTGATAATGGCTAGGCTACTAACCTAACCAAGTGAGCTGGAGAACTTAAGGAAAGCTACTTCCCCTTTTGAGGCCACAGCTGTGCCATCGATAAAATAAAGAGTTGGACCTGTTGATCTAACACCAATTAATGACCCCCTCTCTACCATTAAATCATACTTGTTTATGTCGAATTCGCCATTTTTTCCCCTCCATCTTAAAGATGGTAAGGTGGAACTCACTGAATCCAATGTTTCTTTGAGCTTGCTCAAGCAATCCTCCTGCCTCAGCCTCCTGAGCGACTGGGACTCTGGGTTCTTATGCCAATTTGGGTAGCTGTCATTCTCAAGCTGACCTTATATATTTTTATTGGGATAAAGATACCAAAACTAAAAATTGAGACACAATGTTATGCCTCCAAATATGCTACCTTATTTTATCAGTTCTTCAAAGTCCAGAGTTAAATAATCTCTGTGTGAATTGTCATGTCATGGGCCAGGTGAACCATACTAGACAAGTAGAGTCAAGCCTCTGTAACCCAGAGTGGGAAAAATCAGGTAAGTAAACCCTTTCTCTCCTCAGACACATCCATTTGTCTGAATAAGGCTTATTTCTATCTGATGTTACTAGAGATACATGAAAAGATAATGAGAAAAGTCCTCTAGAGTGGGGAAAGTATTTGGAGGGAAGCAGGATGGACACATCACATATTTTAAGAATAAAATGACCCTCATGTTCAGTTGCAATATGCTTATAACTGCAGAGTAGCAGTTTTTTAAAGTATGTCAAGACTATGGCTAGATCTAAGTAAGACAGCAATAGAAAAAGTAAAGAAAAAAGAAAAGGAATGCAACAGATCCCAGAAGTTTATTCTTGTCAAAATGTGCTTTTATACATGAACTATAATTAGGGTGACAACATAAGTTATTGCCCAAACCAGGACATGTTTGAGAGTGAAAGGGGCATTATTAATAATTGCACTGGGACAACAGGTGTAAGCCAGGACAGATGACACCCCAACCATGGTCCTACCCTTTGCAGAAACTTCTGAGTGTGAGTGAATCAGAAGGCAGTAAATTAAGAAAATATATTTGACTGAGGCACAAAGTCTATGAACACTGACTTCCTTCTTATTCAGGGCAATAGGCATGAGGCAAAGGTAAGATAAAGACATGAGGAAGAATGTTAAAAATAGGGAGTGTTTAAAAACTAATCTCTTTATAATCTATTTTTGTTTCAAAGTAGGGTGAACCAGAAGAAAAAATTCACTTAAAATGAATTTTTACATCACTAGATGAGAATGCAATTCTTAAAGAGTAAGAAATCCCAATCATACTTTTGAAACCAGCTATGTAGCTCTAACAATCAGAAGTTTCCATCTGACCCCAAAGAAGAAGTCACATTTCTGTGTTCAGGACACTGCAGAATGTTGCCACAAGGATCTCTTGACTGTCTTTGCATCATCTCAGGTTTCTTAGAGGAAAAAACTACCACATTATTTAATCTCATAACAATTCTGAGTGTTTTATAAATTGGCTGCTTCATTTTACAAATATCAAAACAGAGGATCAGAGATTACTTGCCCAAGATAACCCCGTTAAACACAGACAAGGATTCAAACTCACCATGTTTTACTCTTCCCGTATTGCCTAGGACAAAGGCATCAAACAAAAAATGGCAAAACATAGACTCATTCATTAGCCCTTCAATATTTATTGAGTGCCTACCTTTTACCAGCCATTGTCCTATGTACTTGGGATACAGGGATGAGCCTAAAACAGTGCCCTGACACTTACGTTCTAGTGTGAGAGGTAGGAAGAGCATTATTGGCAGAAGGAACAGCACATGCAAAGGTTGTGAAAAGATGATCTCTTGGTCGTGTTGGAACATCAAAGATACTAATCCGGCTGTAGAGAAGTGAGATAGAGAAGGCTGGAGAGAGAACCACGGGAGAGAGTTTGTGGGGCCCTGTAGCCCCAGGTAAAGACTTTGCATTCTAAGTAGAATGAGAAATCAGGAAAACGTCATGATGTCATTTATAGCAGTGGGAAGCTTGGACTGTAGGGGGCAAAAGAGGCAGCAGAAAGGCCTGTGAAGAGGTGCCCGTGGTCTTCACAGATGCTAGAGATAATGGTGTTAGGTGAGAGAATTAGCAGTGGAGGTGATGAGAAGTGGATACAGCGAGGGTGTACTCTAAAGGCCATGGGAAAGGATTTGCTAATAGATTAGATGCTGGCCTCGGGCGCCAGAGAGGTACCAAGGAACTCCTGTTAGTGGAACCATGAATGCAGATTGGGAACAGGAGCAGGAGGCTGAGCAGGCAGGCGGGATCTCATTTGGAAGTTCTCTTCAAATGGAAGGATTTCAGATGTTAAGGGAAACTTTGGGGAGTTTTAAGGAAAGGAGGAAAATCATTCCATTTTCCTTTTGGAGAGATCACTCTGGTGACTGGAATGGATTAGGGAAAGGAGGAGAGGAGAAGCAGTGAAAGCAGCTGGGAAATTAAATGCTGAGTTAGGTGGGGGATTATGAAGGCTGGGACTGAGACAATGGCCATGGGGATGAGGAAGAGAGGCTACATTTGAAATATTTATGGGGCAAGGAAGTTAATTAAAAAAACAGTAGCTTATTAGATGTGAGAACAGAAGGAGAAGATTAAAATAGTCTCCCTTTTCTGAACATTCTGAAGTCTGGGAGGTTCAAGAATCTCAGCAAATGCCAGATTTTCTTAAAGGGCCAGTAAATGTAAATTAATGAACAGTTTTAAAAAAAAATCTTCAAAGAAATATAAAGAGTTTTTAAAAGGGAGAGCAGAGGCAAGATATTTCTTTTTGTATTACACATTATTTTTTGTATTGGGTCCAGAATTTAAATTTATACCAAGAGTTTGAATTGTAGTGATCATTGTGTTGACTCTGTATACCATAAATAAGTGTAGCCATTATATAGGGTGGCACTTTTACACTCTAACGTGTTGTCTGTCTCAAGAGGCGCCTTGGAAGTTTACGGTCTGACTGTAATGATGCTGCCCATCATTGCTGCAAATTTTCTACCCTTTTTGAATGAGGTTATTTTTAAAGTCAGCTGGACATTGCATCAGAAAGAATTCCCACTACTCTGGCCACCAACCTAATTTTTACTTTAAAATAGAAACACCCTGGCCAGGTGCTATGGCTCATGCCTGTAATCCCAACACTTTGGGAGGCTGAGGCAGGTGAATCACTTGAGGTCAGGAGTTTGAGACTAGCCTGGGCAACATGACAAAACCCTAAAATTACAAAAATACAAAATTACTACTAAAATACAAAAATACAAAAATTGCAAAAATACAAAATTACTACTAAAAATACATAATTACTACTAAAAATTACAAAAATACAAAATATAGCCAGGAATGGTAACATGTGCCTGTAATTCTAGCTACTTGGGAGGCTGAAGCAGGAGAATCTTTTGAATCCAGGAGGCAGAGGTTGCAGTGAGCCGAGATCACGCCACTGTACTCCAGCCTGGGCAACAGAGTGAGGTCTCAAAAAAAAAAAAAAAGAAAAAAAAAGAAACACTCATCTCAATTGTCCACTTTGTTCACACAACTTGGCTGTTTCAAAAAGTCACGTCAGTGTACAAAGGATGAACATTTTCTTCACGGAGGTTATGTAAGATGCTGTGCTATGGGTTCTTAAAGCAGTGTGGAACCACGGTATCGAAGTTTCCTCTTAAGACATGGGGGTTCTATCTGGTATCTCGGCCTTTGGGCTTCTTCTGGCTTCAGGGCTCTTCCTCCCTCCCACCTTTATTTTCACAACTTGTCTTTCAGAATCAGTTGAGCTCTCTGTGTCCCTAGAATTCATCCTCAGACCTCCAAGGCCAGATTGTTTATCCTGTGCACTCCTGGGCCTACAATGTTTACCTCTGTCCCCACCATATTGTAATATTCTATCAGCTGCTCTCACCACGTATCTGTGATCTCTTAGAGAATTGCAATTGATCTTTTCATAGCCTCTAGCACTTAGCATAGGGCCTAAGTGCTAAATCAATATATATGCTTAATAACTGAATAATGGCTAGCTCTAAGAATTAAAACAATGTTTTTCCTTTTTTTTTTTTTAAAAAAAAGGAAACTCAAAATAGTTAATCTAAACTCTCTTGGTAACAACTTTAGCCAGGGAGTACTCATTTGGAGGTACGTACATACTCTGACATCTGGGTGTCTGAATTATTTTATTGGTCATATAGAATAATAGGAGTCCATTTTAAAGATGCATTTTTAATTGGCATATCTCTAACCACAATAGCAGCAGCGACTAATCTTAGGCAACTGGCTTTACACCAGCTCCTGTGGCAGAAACCACCAGTTATTCCTTACTAACAGAATCTCCATTTCATTAACAGTAATGATGCATATGTCTACAGGCTCCTTTGAGTTGGCTATGGCCTTGTGACCAAGTTCCAGCCAGTGAGCTAGAACATAGATGTTGAGAAGGACTTCCAGAGGGCTCCCTAAAAGGTAGACAGACATTCTAGGAAAGCTCTTTTCCCCATTCTCAATTGTCTTAGTCCATTTGGGCTGCTATAACAAGATGCTATAAACTCAGTGGCTTATAAATAATAAATTCATTTCTCACAGTCTAGAGGGTGGGAAGCCCAAGATGAAGGTGCTGGCAGATTTGGTGTCTGGTGGGGTCCTATTTCCTGGTTCACAGACAGTGGCTTCTCCATGTGTCTTCACGTGATGGAAGGGGCAAGGGAGCTCTCAGGAACCTCTTGTAAGGGCACTAATCCTATTTATGAGGCCACCATCCTCATGACCTAATCACCTCTCAAAGGCACCCCCTCCTAATACCATCACCTTGGGGTTAATGGTTCAACATTCATATGTTGTAACGTATGAATTTGTGGGGGGGACATAAGCATTTGGTCAGTCGCACTGGTACTTGCACTGAGCCATTTTGGGCCGTGAGATTACCTAGAAGGAGCAGTCTGTCTCTAAGATGCCAGAGCCAAAAGAACAAATTCTGGGATCCCTGTGATGTCATTGAACCAATATCTTAGCAGCAATCTGCCATCTCCAAACATTAAAAAAAATTTTTTTTTGAGACAGTATGTTGCTTTGTCACCCAGGCTGGCATGCAGTGGGGTGATCATGGCTCACTGTAACCTCAAACTCCTGGACTGAAGAGATCCTCCCACCCCAGCCTCCCAAGTAGCTGGGACTACAGGTGCGTGCCACCACACTGAGCTTAATAAAAAAAAAAATGTTTTTAGAGATGGGGTCTCACCATGTTGCCCAGGTTGGTCTTGAACTCCTGACCTCAAGCAATCCTCCTGCCTTGGCCTCCCAAAGCACTGGGATTACAGGCATGAGTCATTGATCCCAGCCTCCAGATGTCTTTGCATGTGGAAATGAAGCCTTGTGCAGTTAAGCTGTTATTATTTTGGATTTTCTATACCAGGCAGCTACACTTATTCCTAATGAGCTTAGGTGTTTTACAGAGAATATTTCAGTTAACCTTTACCATACCCCTGTGAGTTAGGGGTTATTGTCCCCACTTCTCAGTTGAGGAAATTGAGATAGCAGAGTTGAGTTTGAACCATGACTGCTTGACTCTAGATCCTGTTATTATATGAGAATGGTCCTCTGTTTTGAATGATTTATGCATCTCCACCTATATGGAATTGTTGACTTTATACTTTCCTATGCATATCTTTAGATCACTCTTCTTTTTATCTTCTTTCACGTGTTTTCATGTGATCAGAATTTATGGTTGGACAGGAAGCCAGAAGGACTTTGTTTTTAAAGTTTTTGGCCCAAAGAATGAGGTCAAATAAAATGTGGCTCAACCAAAGGGCATGTTCTATTATTCTCTGTATAGTTGGAGTTTGTTTTAGGGAGACACTGATGCTTCCTTTGTCCTACTTCATCTTCATGATGCTCTGAGAGCAAGACAGAATGACTGATGTTTCTGTTATTTAATGAATAAGAAGACTGGGCCAGTCTAGGGATGCTGACCACATTTCATTGTGTACGCAGGACCCAATACCTGAAGTTGCTCTGTCCTGTCTGGGGAGTTTTGGAGACCAATATAGACAGTAATACACTGGAAGAATTTTAGAACTCAGGAGAACCTCTCTAATATCACTCTCTCAATATATTTCTTTTAATTCAATTCTAATTATCAAAACCTACATAAAATATTTATACCAAGAAATTTAAAGAACTCTAAAATAATCAGAAAGGATAAGATTACAGGTAATTTTTCACCTGTTTGTTGGGGTTGTGAAAGGGCCATGATGCAAACTTACTTTATCTGGACTTCATCTGCCACATCTTATGCATTTGTAAAGAGATAATTCAATTTCTAATAAACATCTCTTGGATTCCTTTATAAGATATTTAGCTTAGCCATGTCGTTCCCTTTCATCTAGTGAAACTCACTCTAGCTCTTAAGAGGATCATGTCATTTTGCACATCAGTGAATAGCCTCACATCTCCCGTTTCTACTCACAGCAAACATCCTTGAGGTTAGAGCTTGATGGTTAAATACAAAGAGTCCCAATGCCCTAAGATTCCACAGATGCCTGTTGAATTACCAGGATGCTCATAGACTGCAAATACTTAACAAAAGGAGTTTCTCCTCCTTGACACCCCCCTCACCCTCGCCCTCAACACTCTCACTCCCACAAGTGAAAGAGAAAAAAAATCCCACTTCAAACAGTGCACCTGGCTATAATCTTTTCTACTTCAACTAATTGCTATTTGCAGTGGCATGAGGTCGGGGGATGGGGAGGGGGTGGAGACTTCACTGGCCAATAATGAAGTATCAAACCACAAAATGATTTCATACGGTCGATTGTTCCATTCCAGGGCAGCCAACATCTTACATTAATTTTCAGTTGCAGGAACTATAGTTCTCATACAAAGAAATACATTCCTAGCAAGGTACAGGAATTAATTTTCAAAATGACCTTAATGCAAAAGCAGCCAAAGAGTTTCAAGTTGTTTCAGAGTTTCAGAATGACTTTTACAGATGTCTGAAAATCACTCAACTTCTGGACTTTTAAAAACCTTTAATGTTCTTAAAAGGGGCAAACCCCAGTTTTTATAATTGACCGAGGTTTGAATTACACTTTCATGTTTGTGACTATTTGTTTAACATCTGTCTAGTCAGATTGTACATGTCATGTGGACAGAAACTGTGCCTATTTTTGTTCACCACCTTATCATCAGTATTCAGCAGAGTGCTTGTAACATAGCAGGCATTCAATAACTATTATTTATTTCATGAATGAATGAAATCCCAAGGCTATAAATACTTCTTTAAATGTTTGCTATAATAATATCCTGTTGCCAAATGGCCAGAAGGGAAGAGAGAGAAGGAAAGGAATTTATAAAATTTTATAAATGTTATTATGTATAGAATGCCTTATGTAAGTGGAAATATTTTCACATATAGTAATAATAATGGTGATTATCGTAGCAGTAGAGTTATTATTAATAATAGTAATAGTCATAGGGTAGTGGTAGTAGACTTGAGTGATTATATGCCGGGTGTTGGGCTTTGCTCTTTGCATGAATCACATTTTATATTCACAGTTCTCTGTAGGGTAGTTATTTATATTATCCCCATTTCACAGATGAGAAAACTGAGGCATAGACACATAAATAACTTTTTCAAAGTTCCAGGATCACATAGGTAGGAAGTAGCAGATTTTGAACTGAACTTTATCCCATCTGTAGCCCATTTTCCCCTTTTTTCCTTTCCTTTTCCGTTCCTGTTCGTTTTCTTAGAATAGCATATTGATGGTAGACATTGCAGTTTGCCTCTTTAAGCATCTCTCCCAGGTCCCTTCTCCCTGACTTTCCTAACCTATGAAACTAGGAAGCTGCCCACTTTATTTCCCAACATCGTCTGCACAACAACTGGCCATGTGACACAGTTTGGGGCAAAGAGTTAGAAGTGGAAGTCAGCAGAGAGAGGCTGTGAGTGAAGAATTGGAAAAGCTCCTGATTTCTCGAAAAAGGGAACAAGGTAGCTGGCATTCCCCTATTTCCCATCTGCCTTCATTCATTCTTGAAATGTGATATTTGTCTGTCAGGGGATGCAGAAGCCATTTTGTAACAATGAGGCTAAGACAATCACAGGACAGTCAGCCCCAGCATAGTGCGCTGGCTGCACCAACCCCAGGCACACTTTATATGTTGATGTCTTGTTACGTCCAGTAAACAAACCCCCATTTGTTTCAGCTATGGTGAATCTAGCTTGCACGATTTGTAGTTAAAATCATTACAGCTGATGCCAATATGCATCTTCTAAAGTTAAGGCTGAGACTTAGGAAGCTGCTTCAGGTGTAACCAGAGGAAACTGGCTTTTGGTGATAAAACAAAAAATAATCTCACTTGTCTTGATGTTGAATCTCGCAGCGTGGGGATATTGAAATCTCAAGTCAGATAGAATGCACTAGATTGTGAAATAAGGTATAAATATCTGTATTTGCCATTGTCTTTCCAAAATAATCCCAGGCAGTGAGTGTTGCTAATAAAAAAGTGTTAAGTCAATGCTTTGCAAATTGTAATCAGATTAAAAGAAAAAGAAATGCAGAGACAAAGAGGAAACCTGATAATCCATGCATGGATGTCCATACATTTAAAAGGACCCTGCATCGTTGCTCAAAAAGCCCAAAGAGCCTTTGTGGCCTGACATGGAGAACTCATAGGGACTGTGATCAGTCATTTAAGAGGTTGTGTAAATTCCTGCCATTCTTTTTGCTATTTGTTACAGTAAAAGGAAAAATTTCTTAAAACTTGCCTAAGTGGTAATCTCAAATTAAAGAGTTTCTCATGTCCCGTATTTGTAAGCCTGCTGGTAGCTCTCTACTGGTAGCTCTCTACTGGTACATGTGGCTCTTCTGTCAATTTGGAATGATCTCCTCTGTCTGGGTAGGACATTCTTGGCCTTTAGGAGAGAGAGATTATGTTTATTCATCGGGACTATGGCATAAATTAATCTGGCAACTTGTTTCTCCAAATCATTCAATTCAGTTCCTTCATTCATTCAACATCATGAGAGACATTTAAGGGCTGTGTGTCTTGGAGTGCTGCCTTGTTGGCAGTCAGAAATGGCTTGATAGTTTCCAAGGAAAAACTGATGACTTAAACTTATTCATATTTATTTGCAAATTCAAAATGTAAAATAATTGTGGTTGTCACAGAGATTCCATTATATTTTTACAAGTTGTCTTGCTAATATTCACTTAACTGACTAGTGTGTTTTTACCTCGTTTGTGTATTTGCTGAAATGAGAATTTGCTGAGTTATCATTTCCCATCGTTATTGTGTGTCTTTACAATTCTCATAAATAGATAAGTGTCTCAAAAGTGATTGGCTGAACATAATGTTAATGATGATGATAGGTACATAGTTACTATAGCTCAAAATAATGTCCTATACATGAACAGGAAATAGAATTTGAATGTAAATGTGAATATGTATGTCTTGGAACAAGTGAATATATGTGCTAATGTGACAAGTTTCTGACAGCTCCCCCCGCTCCACAAATGTATGCATAGGAATAATCAGAACGGATTTCTGAGGGTACGTTTTACTATAAGCGAATTACGCCCAAGTAATCCTGACTTGAAAAATGAATGAATGAATGAATGAATGAATGAATATCTGAAGGTCGGTTATATTACTTGTCAACACCTAGGCTATTATGTGTTTTGAATTTTTTAGAATAGAAACATAAACCCAACAGCATTTTCAGTTAATTTTTAAACAAAGCTGATGATATGATTGTTTAGCGCTTGAATTTCTCTAAAACAAGATCAGAATAATGCTTTTTGATACAAAATTGGCAAATCAGTTAAGTCAGTGAAGAGACAAAAGTTCTTGAAGTATCATCCAAATTCATATTTAGCCATACTGTGGTTAAGATGATTACAATAAAAGATACTATGCCCTCAAGTTCATGAAAAATACTATGCCCTGAGAGAAATCAGGGGCCTTTGGCAAGACTCCTTTATTCAGTGACACTTTTGGACTTATTATTGGTAGTGCACAAGGGAAAGAAGTTGCTATGGCTTCATTGTTAGATGAATCTATTGATATGCAGAGTGTGAACCAGTTCCTAGCCTTTATGCGGGACACGTATGAGGGGAAAGTGCAAGACAACATCTTGTTCCATTTAATTACTTAAGCCCCTGCCGCAGGAGAGGGCATTCCCATGCAGTTAACAGCTATTCTGTGATTCATGCGCTGGCTGCAAGAGGTGGCTAGACTCAGTAGTGAAGCATATCTACACAAATAAAAGAGCGGCACTGAATGCCAGGTCACACACTGCTTGATCCAAAGAGAACTGGCAGACACAACTCCAAGGAACACTATTGGCTTTGTGCTCCAGGGAAATCCAGCGTCTGTCCGACCACTCAAAGTTGTACAACAAGGTGGCCCCGACTCTGCCTCTTGCTCTCGATTCAGGGTTGAAAGAACTGGTGAAAATCAGAAGGCCACACAACTCCATCTAATGAGTATATGTCTTTTCTAGCTCTTTGTTATGAACTAAGCAGTGAGTAATAAATAACATTTTGCTTTCTGGCACTGGAGTATGCTAGCTTTTGAGGGAGAATGTGTCCTTGCAGTTTTCTTCTTTTCAAATGAAGGATGAGGGAAAAAACCACATTTTTCTATGACACTATAATACCTTTTAAAAAATTCACTTTAAGTGGTTTGCTCCAGCAGACTGTCTCAGTATACATACTCCAGTTTCAAAATGCTATGACTATAAATGTCAAGAATTAGATAAGATATTAGGATTACTTAAGAAAACCAAAGTGGAACAAACACTTCCATTACTGGGAATTTGATTCATTTCTAATGCTTGCTAATTTTCTTTGCGTGTTGAAAATAATCACTGATGTTACATTATTGGCCGTATTTTAAAACCACATTCAAATGCTCCAACATGCCATGAAGAAATACTTTTGAGAACAGAAGGCAACAAATGGGTCTATTAGGAATTCACTGACCATCATCTCCCAAGTTGAAAAGTATAGTTTCTAGCTTTTGGATAAGATTTGTTTAACAACTAGATATCCAAACTATTATGTGCCGGTTGCCATCCCCAGCCACTTTCCTCTATGCTCAAACATGTTAAACATGTATAAATACTTGCACATATGTTCTTGCTTTGCTCTTTTTTTTATTAACAAAAGAAGATATTATAGCATGCATTTTACTCTGAAACTTGCTTTTTAATCACTCCAAATTATAGCCTGGGTAACTCTCCACATCATTAGATTTAAAAAGTGTATTTAGAACAATCTAATGTTGTAAATGAAATAATATAATCAAAAGAAAGCAACTGAATGCGGGAATTATTCTCAAATGGAGAATAATTGTAAATGAATCCCTCATTAATATGACAAAACCCTGTTATCAAGCCTGAAATTTTATGTTAACAGCTCATCATTTAAAAACTATGATATGTCCACTGGCCGCAGTGGCTCTCGCTGTAATCCCAGCACTTTGGGAGGCTGAGGCAGGCAGATCACGAGATCAGGAGATTGAGACCATCCTGGCTAACACGGTGAAACCCCGTCTCTGCTAAAAATACAGAAACAAAATTAGCCAGGCATGGTGGCAGGTGCCTGTAGTCCCAGCTACTTGGAAGGCCAAGGCGGGAGAATGACGTGAACCCGGGAGGTGGAGCTGGCAGTGAGCTGAGATCATGCCACTGCACTCCAGCCTTGGCAACAGTGAGAGTCCATCTCAAAAAAAACAAAAACAAAAAACAAAAAAAAAACTACCATATGTCTTTTGAACAGTTATTGAGGCATAACTGACATATAATAAACTGCAAATATTTAAAGTACATAATTTGATACATTTAAGCATAGAAATATACCCGTGAAGCCGTTGCTACAATCAGGATAATGAACGTATCTATCAACCCAAAAAGTTTGCTCATGTGGAATCGCTCATGTATAATTTCTGTCTCCAGCCCCAGTTGGTTTCTCAGCTCTAGAAAGCTACTGATTTTCTTTCTGTCATTATAGATTACTTTGCATTTTCTGGACTTTTATATAAATAGAATCATAGTATGTACTCTTTTTTGGTTTGGATTTTCTCCAGTGTAACTATTTTGTATTGTATGTGTCCTTTTTTATTGTTAAGGAGTGTCCCTTTGTATGTATACACAGTCAGCCCCCTCGGTATTGGCAGCTTCTGCATCCTTGGATTCAACCAACTGCGAATCAAAAATATTCAGGAGAAAAAGAACAATAGAAAATCACAATACGGCAATAAGAAATAATGCAAATAAAAAATACCATAAAACAACTATTTAGGTAGCATTTATATTAAGTATTGTAAGTAGACAGGACTTGAAGTATACGGGAGGATGTCTGTAGGTTATGTGCAAATACTAGACCATTTCATGTAAGGGACTTGAGCATCCGCAGATTTTAGTATCCAAGGGAGGTCCTGCAATCAATCCCCCACAGATACTGAGGGACTACTGTATTACAATGTATATATCCAGTTACTGATGGACATTTGAGTTATTTCCAGTTTGGGGCAATTGTAAATCAAATTGCTGTGGACTGTTTTCCAAAGTGGTTATACGGTTTTACACTCTCACTAACAGTGTATGAGAGTTCTTTCGTATTCTTTCATGATCAATCTTTTTAATATAATCTTTTTAATATTAATATCAATCTTTTTAATTCTAATTGGGGCATAATGGTATCTCACTGTGGTTTTAGTTTGAATTTCCCTCCTAATAATGTTAATCATCTTTTCATATGCTTATTTACCATCTGTATCTCTTCTTTTATAAAATATCAGTTCAAATCTTTTGTCTATCCTTAGTGGGGTATTTGTTTTCTTCTTCTTTTTTTTTTTTTTTTTTTTTTTGAGACAGAGTCTCACTCTGTCGCCCCCAGTGGCGCGATCTCGGCTCACTGCGAGCTCCGCTTCCCAGGTTCACGCCATTCTCCCGCCTCAGCCTCCGGAGTAGCTGGACCACAGGCGACAGCCACCACGCCCGGCTAATTTCTTATTTTGTATTTTTAGTAGAGACGGGGTTTCACCATGTTAGCCAGGATGGTCTCGATTTCCTGACTTCGTGATCCGCCCGCCTCGGCCTCCCAAAATGGTGGGATTACAGGCTTGAGCCACCGCGCCCGGCCGGGTTATTTGTTTTCTTACTGAATTTTAAGAATGTTTTCTAGATTCTTGAGCTAAGTTTGTTACCAGATATGTGGTTAGCAAATACTTTCTTTCAGTCTGTGCCTTGTCTTTTTGTTCTCTTTACAGTGTTTTTCTTAAAAAGAAGTTCTACTTAAAAGTTCAATTTATTAATTCTTCTTTTATGGATTAAGCTACTGGTATCATATCTAAGACATCTTTGCCTAATCCAAGGTCACAAAAATTTTCTCATATGAAATATTTTTGTATGTTACAAATTATGACTCGATTTCCTTCATCTTCCTCCTCTTCCTTCTTGCAAATATCCTAGCACCATCTCAGTTGGAATTAGAAGTTCGGATTTATCATTTTAGAAATAATGTAACAAAAACTATTTGTCTGCATTGGTTCTAAATTTCCGTTACCTTGGCAGGGGATGTCAACATTTTTGGAAGCTTGTCTTTTGAACTGAGGCTTAGGGAATTAGTATGATTTTAGGATGAGTATACATTGGACAGATAAAACAAAGAAAGGGAGGAAAGTCATTCTAGGCAGAAATTATAAAGACAAAGTGACCTGAACGGCATGCCATATTAAAGAACTTCAGGAAACTTAAAATGATTGCATTACCAAAAATGAGTGTCAAAAGAATGGCTCAATATTGGGATCTACATAGGAAGTATGTAACTCTTTTTTCGGTTGTACTTTGCTTTGGCACACAGAACAACTTACCCATTTTGTACCATACGAATTTTAACAGTAGCTTCTTATTTTTATTCTCTGAAAAGAAAACCCACTTCACACTGCATTAATAAGAAATGTAGGGTTTTCTGAAGATTTTGTAGAAATAACAGAGGTGGGAGTTTCCAGTGTGTAGCAAGCACTCAGCACTTTATTAGAAAGTTATCTGTGCAACATCTATTTCCTGATTCTTCTCACCTTCCAAGTAGTTGCTGCTGCTTCTCTCCTTCACTCTCCAACTGCCCTCCTTTTCCCAAAACTCATATTCTGTTAATGCCCAGATCTACCCTAGGACCCTTTCGTCTCTCCCTTAATTTTAGGCAATATAATTTAACTACTCTTTTCTGGCACCTATCTCCAAGATTGTATATCTCTACTGAATCCTTAATACTGCTTTCAGAATGTAAAAGCCCTAACACTGAGAATGAAAACAAAAACTTCTCCAATTGCTAGAATCTGGCATCCCTAGAAAAAGAAATAATAGATTTTTTTCCTTTGTTAGAAGTACAATTGATAAGCATATGAAGGCCTGCATATAAGAAGTGAAGAAGAGTTAAAATGAAAACTTGGCTGCTGCTTTGATTTCTTGTTTGTAGGGTTAGAGTCTGGTCTCAATAGTAAATTTATTTTCTTTTATTCTCCTTCACCATGATCTACAGCTTAATAACCATTGTATAGATTAGTGAATAAAGGAAGAAACAGAGTATGAAAGGAATGAAATGTAGAGAAAAGCAAAGAAGCATTAGGATTGGAGGAAAGGAGATGTATTCAGTGTTGAATTTGAAATACTTACATTAGTTCCAGATTGAGGAATTCAATAAGTGTTAGTCAGCTATTGCTACTCTAATAATGCTGCAGCATAGACAATACCAAAATATCATGACATATAATGACAAACATTTATTTCTCTCATGTATAGGTTTATGGGTCAGCTGAAGTTTAGCGGACATTGTCTGGTCATGGTTGAATTTAGCTGGTTGGCTCCAGGCTGCAGGTGAGGTTAGAGTCTGCTCCAGGTGTCTCATTCTGGGACCAGCAGCTCACGGGGTATATTCTTCCCTTTCTGATGGCAGAAGCACATGAGGCCAAGCCACATCTTGCAAGGACATATAAAACTTCTCCTTGTTTCATGACCATGAACATTCCATTGGCCAAAACAAGTCACATGGCAAAGCTCAACATCAAAGTGGTGGGGGAAATGAACTTCACCCACTCTAGTGAGAGATCTTGCTGAATTCCTGGCACAGGATATGGTTGTGTGATTCTTTTACTGAGAGGTTTAAAGAATTGGAAGGAATAATTCAGTGTACCACAAATAGGCAGTTGAAAGGTGGGACTGGAGTTCAAAAGTGAGGAATTCATAGTTGATAGTGGAAGCCTTAGGCATATTTTTCAGCACACAGAAGGGAGGGTATTGAATGATAAGACTGGCGCTGGAACCTTAGGACATGCCTCATTTAGGAAGTAAGTGCAGGATAAGGAGTATGAGAAGAACACTGGGAGGGTGGAATCAAAAGTGTAAAAGGGAGTTTTGTCAGAAGAAACAATCCGAGGCTTGACAAGAAATTTTAATTGGTCTAATGATAAGCATTTCATGATTTTTCCCCTCTACTCTCAACCCTCTACTTCTTTTCTCAACCAGATAAGAGAACTGAACTATCTGCTGAAGTCTCTGATCCCATTTTCTTACCACTTGATTCTTATTATAGCAAAACAAGTATTATAAAGGAGCAGATAGAGTTAATTTTGGCTCTCTGTTAAGCCTTTAAAACATACACAAAGAGAGTTATTCACTAGTCCACAAAGCTTCTATATACAAACACATACACGTATATCTAAATTTAGTATATGTTTACTATGAAGGATCTTAAATATCACATATTAAATATGTTGTATGGTCAGCCTCATGGAATAATGCACACTTTTATTCATTTGCTGTGACTCATCACTTCATAAGCACTGGGAGGACTCTAACCACAACTGTGCAAAAGCTTCCATAATAAAACCATAATGGGCACTGCACAAATTGCCTTTTTTAGATTTGGGGTTTCATTGCAATTGGGAATTTTGGACGAATTTTCTTGAGGCTTGGCTTGAGGAACTCTCAGTTGCTCTTGGAAAATCCTGAATCTGATATATGGCTTTAGGCAGAAGATATGCTCTAAAGCTCAGTACTGGATGGTTATGGTGGTGTTAGAGTGTGGTGGACTCCATAGAAAATTTGTGGGAAGAGCTATTTTTCCTTCTTGGGCATGTATTGAGAAGAGAAAGTGACAGTTCTGGTCACATTTATTGAGCATCTATTTAATACTAATTGTAATTGTTCTTGTCACTCCCCTGTTGAAAATCCTTATAGATAAAGTTTAAATTTTCTGACATGGTATGTCAGGTATCAATTTATTGCCTCTCATTTTCCCTGTTTAACATACCATGTGGTTTTTGTCTCCTGCTTGGACCAAGGCTGACACGTATGGATCTAGGGATCACATGAACCAATCCTAGCTTTTCCCCCCAGCTTCATCTCTCATCCTTTCTCTCTTGGATTTGACTCTTCAGTCATAACTTCCCTCTCATCTCTGGCCTGGGTCACCCTTTCTCTTACCCTACTTTGTTCTTCCTATGCTTTTGTCAATAAATCCCACTTATCTTGGGCATGTCAGAAAGCAATCATTTCTTCTGGAAAGTCTTTCCTGAATTAGTCAGTACTGTGGGTGACTTTCTCAAGTGCTCCTGTAACCAGCTTTTAGTCCTCATCACCCTATGTTGCAGTTACCAGTTTCCTTCTCTTTCTCCCATGAAATATGCTGCTGGAAAATCTAGATATTGTATCTTTCTCCATTATAACTTCAGCTCCCAGCTGGGCCCAGGCACATAAACCCAATGGTACCTCATGTGTATTTGCTGAATAAATGCCTAAATAACAAGGTGCCTATCTTTAGGGAGATAATAATCTGCACAAAACATTAGTGCACTGAACACTAGTTGAACTTAAAGATGCAATTCTGAGTTAATTGTTTAGACAAAGCTGGTTGGAGAAGGCAGTATTTGAGCTGGTCTTAAGGGTTTCATGAGGCAGAGTGAGGGATTAAGGATGGAGAAAACAGAATAAACAAATACATAGAGAAGGCCTCATTTATGGCATGTTCTGGACATGTGAAAAGAATCTCAGTTTTCTGGGATGATCAAGTGCATGATGAGAAACATAAATGTGGCAAAGAAGTGTGAACAGGAGGTTTTGGGCCAGATTCTGGAAGGCCTCAAAATATATGCAGAAGTGGTGGTTATAAACAGGTGGTTCCACAGTATGAGCGTCATCTGGGAATTTGTAAAAAATTGCATTTGTAAAAAATGCAATTCAATTCTAAAGCACACCGTAGTTTGAGAACTACTCTTCTAAAGTATTGAGACTTTTCCTTCTTAACCCAACCTGCCATTGCTGTGTCTGTGTTTACTGTAGATCTTTTCCAAATCTCCTTAGGGCTGCTGTACTTTGAGGTTAATTTGCCCAGATAAATAAAACGTGGTGCATCCTGCTGGCTTCTGGATCATATGTCAGACATCTTCAGAGAAGTCTGACCTCAAAAATTAGCCCCAGTCCATAATTTCCGCATTAGCACATCCTATTCTCTCTCGAGTTCCCAAGTTTCCCCTCCTTACAGAGATTGTTTCTGGGATTCCTCTGCTTCAGCATTTCCAAGGGAAGAAAAGCCAAACTCTCAGAAATATTTGGGTGTGGAGTCATGGGCCGCTGCTCTTCCTAAATCTGTTCCCCTAGTATTCAGCAAGTTTATACTGATGCCTACACTGTCATTTAAAGAAACAAGGTCATGTATCCACAGAATGCACACTGAGGTCATCCTTCCCTCCCCTTCATTCTTGGGGAGACCTAATATTCAGGATTAGCAAGAAGATGGTGTGTTAAATCTCTGCTAGTTGAACTGCCCACCTTCCTCAAGGGTGGTCCTGGTTTGCTGCTGCTGTGAACTTTTAATTTCTTAGATAATCCAAATCTATTCCCCTCTCTCAAGCTTTTATTCCCTTCTTTCCACCCTCATCCAACAGAGAAGTCTCTTAACTACCCAGTTACAAGTCTCCTAAGTGCCCAGCCTTTACTTTTGAATTGCTCATTATCTTGTAATTAGCGTAGATGTCTTTCCCATTGGATTGTGAATTCTATGCAGTTAGGGACCACTTCTGATTTCTTCACCGCTACATCCCTGTGTTTTATAGCAGGGCCCAGAACACAGTGGGTGCCTAATAACAATTTTTAAAATTCTATGACTGAAGGAGTGATGTGGTATTATAATGCAAGTCCTAGGAGTTTGCCTTTTAGTAGCCCCGGGGCCAGAGTCATGTAATAGTAGGCACTAAATAAATGATTACTAATACCTTGGCACATATGATTTCCCTCTCCTTGGACTGACTTCCTTCGTTTCTGGACCTACTAAAATCCTTATCCTTTTTCAAGACTCCAGTCATGGTGACTACATAAGACCACACGGGTTGTACATCTCACAATTCCGGGGAATGCTATTCAGACGAGATTGACTGCATTCAGAATGGTATGCCTGTAGACCAGGGAATGCTATTGAAATAGACTGTGATGTGAAGAGCACCCCACTGGAGTTGTACAATATAAAACCCCTCCCAGTTCAATTGTCTCCTCTACCAGGAAGCCTTTCTGGATGCAGACTGTAATCTCCATGGGGCAGTGATTTTTGTCTTACCCAGCACCTAGAACAGTGCCTGGCTCATAGCAAGCAGAGAATGAATGTTTGTTGAATGCATGAATAAGCTCCTCAGTGATGAAAAGTCATTTGTCCTCTGTGCCTCACACCTTGTCCCTGCTTGTTGTTGAGCAACTGTTTTGTGTGGAATGATGTTCAAAAGTTCAGTCATAATTATGATGCGGTTCCCAGTGATTTGGGACCTTAGTTGTGCTTTCTTAAGTGAGGGCTTCAGAGAGCCTATAATTGGAAGACTGAAGACTTTATACCACTTCTATATCCAGGTAGATCAACTCTACATAGAAATTTTTGGAAATTGTGCACACCCATGTTTTCATGTGGTCTGGAAGTTTTACTTCAGGGTGTGGTACATGCAGTGTAGGCCACAAATCATGGTTTGTGAGAAGTACTGTTTTGAGAGCAAAGGCACTGGAAACTTGGATAAGAAGCACGGATAAGCCCTAATGGAGGGCAGCAATGCTCAGAGGCTGCCAGCCCAGCCCCAAACTTTAGGCACAATCACCCCCCAGCATTGCTGCCTTGAATCATCTGAAAGGATGGTGTTCACTGTTCTGAAGAGTTAGAGAAGGGTGGGACTGGTGTCATAAGCTCAGGTGACCACACCTCTTATTTCTGGTAGAACCATCTGGATATGCAATTTCATGTTTTGTGTAGTTAGAGGTCTCAGACAGATCTTGCAAGAATCATCTGTTCTCTTGCATAAGCTACAGAGCCCAAGAATCTATCCACGCTTTATTGGATGCATCTCACTTGACAGGCTATTTTTCCAGAGATGTCTTTTATTGGCCTGAGGAAAAAAAAATTTGTGATGCAATCCTCGAGTGTAGAATTTAGGTGTCAGCACACTATGGCCCCTGAGTCAAATCTGGCCTACATCCTGTTTTTGTCAATAAAGTTGTATTGGAACACAGCTATGCTCATTGTTTACCTACTGTCTATGGCTGCTTTCAGTCTACAACAGCAGAGTTGAGTAGTTGAGATAGAGACTGCATGGCCCACAAAGCTGGAAGTATTTCTTTTCTGGCCCTTTACAGAAAGTTTACCAACCCCTGACTTAGGAAATGAAGCTTCTTCTGCCAGTTAAAGGTGCCCTATTGCAATTGCCTGTCATTTAAACTCTCACAGTAAGTTTAAATTCCATGATGGTTGGGAAGCACCTATCTTACGCACTGCTGTATCCACAGGAATGGTTGCATAGTAAGTGCTTACTATATATTAGTCAAATTAATTAATTAACAGTTAAAAAGGTGGACAAACTAGAGTGGAAATAAAATATCCCCTGGAGAGGCATAGAAATTATCAGTAATTTGAAATCTACATTGATTCCTTGAGAACTATACATTCACTTTTGTTGCTTAATTTTTTACCTCCAAGAGCTCCGGAAAAGTTACACATTAAGTAAGTGTTCAACTATTGATTTATATGCACCTAACAACTTTCATTTTAATTTTAGAAATGTTAGTGTAGAAAATTGTGACCTTCGAGATGCAATAAAATCTATACTTACTAAGCCCCAAATCCCCTTTCAGAGACATCTTTTTTTTTTTTTTTTTTTTTTTTTTTTTTTTTTTTTTTTTTTTTTGAGACGGAGTTTCGCTCTTGTCACCCAGGCTGGAGTACAATGGCATGATGTCGGCTCACTGTAACCACCACCTCCTGGTTCAAGCAATTCTCCTGCTTCAGCCTCCCGAGTAGTTGGGATTACTGGCGCCATCCAGCATGCCTGGCTAATTTTTGTATTTTTAGTAGAGACAGGGTTCTGCCATGTTGGCCAGACTAGTCTCGAACTCCTGACCTCAGGTGGTCCACCCACCTCGACCTCCCAAAGTGCTGAGATTATAGGCATGAGCCACTGTGCTTGACTCGGAGACATCTTAACATCATTGCACTTACCTATTGTAGTAGTTTACTCTGACTGCCATAATAAAATACCACAGACCAGGTGACTTAAACAACAGAAATTTATTTTCTTGTAGTCCTGGAATCTGGGAATACAAGATCAAGATGTTGACAGGGATGGCGTCTCCTGAGGCCCCTTTCCTTGGCTTAGAGATGGCTGTCTTCTGCCTGTGTCTTCACATGGTCTTTCCTCTGTGCCTGTACATCCCTGGTATTTCTCTCTGTGTCCAAATGTCGTCTTCTTTAAAGACATCAGTCAGATTAGATCAGGGTCACCCTCATACCCTTCTTATAATTTAATCACCTCTTTAAAGACCTTATCTCAAAATGCAGTCACACTCTGAGGTACTGGGAGTTAGGGCTTCAACATATGAATGGGAGGGCACAATTTAGTCCACGACACCTACATATCTCTACATACTTTCTTCTTTTACGCAAGCCTTGAGTTCTTGCATGAAATCACATGTGAGGTGACTATCACATCACTGACCACTGAAAATAATGTGGCCAGTTCTCCCAGTTGGGGATGTGCGCTCATCTCTACCTTCTCTATCAAAGGAATTCAAATTTCTTCTGGGTCAAGGGTTTACCAATGACTGTTCCTCCAGTTAAACTTTCAACTAAGTCTTCAAGGTCAAGGTTTGCCCCGTACGGACAAATCATGTAAATACTTTCAAGGTACTACATATGTTTAGAAATGGGAGAATAAAAGATGGTGGGGTGAGGAGGTAAGCATGTTGGCATCCACTGTAGTCCCAGCAACTCTGGAGGCTGAGGTGGGAGGATCACTTAAGCCTGGAGTTTGAGGCTGCGGTGAACCGTGATCACACTGCTGCACTCCATATTGGGCAAAAGAGCAAGTTCCTCACTCTCTTAAAAAAAAAAAAAAAAAAGATGGAGGACTACTTAACCTAACTATTCAACCATTGGAAATTGATTAGATTCGTTATAATACAGCCATAGTATAGGATGTGATATAGTCTTTTTAAAAGTTCACTGAAGAATATTTAGTGATCCTGAAGGTTCTGTACAATATTGTTAAAGGGAAAAAAATCAATTCACAAAACAAAATGTATTCACTTATTTAATAAATGTTTACTGAGCACTGGCTATGGCCAGGCAGGCAATGTTTTAGGTTGTAGGGATTTGATGAACAAGCAAAGCATCTGCCTGTGTGGAGCTTAAACTGCAGTGGAAACACTGATAACAAGCAAAAGACTATAAAATATGCTATTAGCTCATGTGTGCATTGAAGGAAAATAAAGCAGAACAAGTAATCGAAGAATGGCAAAGAGAAACAATTGTTTTTGCTCATTTGGTCAGCAAGCTTTCTTGGAGGGAAGAGCATTTGAACAGTGACCTGACACAGGTGTGAATGTTGGTCATTGGAGGGTCCGGAGGAAGAACATTCCATGAGGGGAAAACTGAAAATGCAAAGGTCATGAGGTGGAAACATGCCTGGAGTGTTGGGAGAATTTCAAGGGGGCCAGTGTGGCTGGAATGGAGTAAAACAAAGGCCTGCATGCCAGGAAGAGCATGATTCCAGCCCTGTGGAAATACAGTAGGTGTACAGAAAAAAAATTCTAAGGAGAGATAACAAGATTATGACACTATAGGTCATCTTGATTTCCTTTCTTTTGATTGCCTACAATATTCTGAATTTTCTGCCACGTGTGTATTACTTTAGAAAGATAAAAATGACGAACGTCTTTATACAAAAGTTTCTGTGGAGCTCAGTACCTTTGCCCTGAATGCTCTGATTGATTGCTGGGTGTTTAGACAGCCACTCTCACTGTGCCTCATTCCAGGAACAGGGGAGAACCCCCAGCTGGGAAAGCCAGAAGAAGGTGCTTATTCAGATGCTCTCAGGTAAACACAGCAGGCTGATTTACAGTTAGCGGTGAAGGTGGTAATGTATCCTCTCAATGGCATCTCCCACTATCAGCTATCAATACTTGTTAGCAGAATCCAATAACGACCTAATTGGCAACAGAGATCTGAACAGATGTCTCACCTAATAAAAAGCCTCTGTGACCAGCAAGCTGACCCTGTTTGGGCTTAGCTGGGCTTTGGTACTTTGTGTGTGACCCCTTTTGGCAGTTGTCATTAATCAGACAAACTGGTTGATTGTTGATTGCTGTGTGTACCAAGTCTACAAGTCAAACCTGGACCCATGGAGTGTACTTAGACCAGGTTCCCTGAACTCTGACTTCGGCCTTGTCTTCTGTCATCTCATTTAATACACACACAGGCTAGACTCAAGGGCTTTATTGGCATCAATTGTAAATAGCTATTGTAGCTAGATTCTTCACCCACCCATTCACCCTGTGAATCTCTGGTGGATTACTAGGGACCCTTCATCACACAGATTTAAGTAAGTAAAGAGGTTGTTACTGGTGCTTATCTCTCTCCTTAACAAAGAGGGTCTGTGTGTGGTGTGAAGTGAACTGGCCTGAGGTTCCATCCACTGGTAGAAATGACCCTGAAGACTTCCTGTGCAGGGAGGGCAAAGAAAAAAGTGCTTTGGGATAGAGAGATCCCTTTTCCTCCTTCTGAATGTGTCAGGTAAGGTCAAGACGATGGTTGTTAGATTGCAAAGGCATTTTATCTTCCAAACTTCTGCTTGAATCAATTATGTTGGTGAATAGAATATGCTATTGTTAAGAGCATAGTCTCTTTACAGAGGCTTAAGCAACCAAATAACACAATTAATGTGCATGATATTAAGAATAAATGCCCAGAGATAGCATTCAGAACACAAGTAGAGCATTTCCTTGCAAATGAAAACATTGAAAGGTTTGTATTCTGTAATCCTAATTTCAAAGTTCACAAGTAGTCAATAAAAAAGGAAAAGATAGTTGCATGCTCAAATAAATTTGGGCCTTGTTAGGTTTGACAAAGTGAGCCGGGTTGTTTTACTGCAGAACTTATCAGAACCTTTCATGTATAAGATAATTAATGGAAGTGTTATTTTGACTTAACCCTTCTTACAAAATAGTGGTGTTGGGTAGAATACAGGCCAATCTTTACACAGAAGCTGACATGCATCTTTTTTTTTTCTAATTTTTTGTATTTAGTGGTTCACACAAATTTCTGATTAAAGGGAACAAGTTGAATTTTTTTCAGGCTTCCCGTTAGTCTCATCAGTAATAAGAATAGTTTTCTGAATCAGTGAAGAGATGAATTCATGGACGAAATGGAACGGAGAAGTAGATCAGCAAAATGTTCTCAAGAGTCTCGTTGCTTCCTCTCTGGCTTTATTTTTGTTATTGTATGATTCTGGGCCATTTCCTGTTATTATTACACTTATTGTTGTCAGAGGAAACCAATTCGTTTTAATATTAGCCTGAGCAAAACATAATTAGGAAGAGAATCTGCTACCAAAAAGGAAACACGTATGTGAGACTTTGCATTCCAAAGCCCAGTACTCAGATAAACATGCACACACGTGCACACACACGCACAGGCAGGCACACATATGCACACATGGGCACACACACAGAGGAGCCCTCTCCATACAATCTCAAAACATCCTGCCTAGCCAATAAAAAGCAGTCTTAGCCACTCCAAGGAAAAACAGCCTGAAAACCAGATGATTTACCAAGCTTTACACGCTTCCTATTTTTATTTTGGAAGAGGAAAGAGAAAGAAGAGGTGATAGAGAAGGGGAGTAAAAAGAAGGGGATTGGCAAGGGAACAGCTTGGAGGCTGAAGGCTGAACTTCTGGCCTTCCCTTCTTAGATCTTTCAGTACTCCAGGCTCACTACTGACATTTGTCTCCTGTGAGCTGAAACCTCCGGGTACTAGAAAGTCCATCATATCCATTCATGTGCTAAGACTTCCTTCTTTCTCCCTTCTCTCCCTCTTTTTGCCCTCCCTTCCTAACAAAAGGATTTTCTCTTAACTGAGTGTGCAGTTCACCTACCTTGGAAGGATCACCATTTCCTGGACAGATGCAAGCAGTGAGAAAGGGTCGGGAGAAGAAGCGAAGGAGGGAGAGGGGACCAGCAGGTGAGGAATGCCAATTCTACCAGGCTGTGTTAGGTCCTTTCATGGTTTATTTTATTTAATACACACAATCATAGTCTAAGATAGGCATTGTTATCATCCCATTCTACAGATGAGGAAATCGGGCTTACAGAGGCTAAGAAATTGCACAAGGTTACAAGGTTAGGAAGTATTGGAGGCAGGATTTAAATACAGACAAGTTTACTAACTTTAAAGCCAATACTTTTACCCACAATCCTAGTGTACTTCATTTAACTTCTTCAGGCTTCAGGGTTCCTATTTATGAAATAGAGACTATCCCTATTTTCACTCTTATCCCTCCACTATTGTTCCCTACACAGTAGACAGAAAGATAGCAGCCATTTGAACTGGGCTTAGCTTCCAGGGGCATGAGATAAAATTAATGTCTGCAGTCAGCCTGTATGTGCTGGTATGGATCTACTCCACAAAATCCTCAGGGACCTGAGCTTCTTCCAACTCCGCACTGTCCCATCCAGAGGGGTGACCCTTGTCTTCATAGTCCAATATAGCAGCTGGAGCTCCAACCATCACATCTGCATTCTAGGCAGAGGATGAAGAACAAAGTAAAGAAGAAAAAGGTCAAAACCACCTGTCTTTTAAGCGTGACTTTTGAATTGCCCAATCACACTTCTACTCATGGTCCATTGGCAAGCGTGACTTTTGAATTACCCAATCACACTTCCACTCACGGTCCATTGGCCAGACTTAGTGTTATGGCTATGCCTGCCTGCAGGAAAGGCTGGGAAATATAGTCTTTATTCTGTGATGCCATGCATCCAACTAAAATTGTGGGTTTTCTATCATGCAAGAAGGAAGGAATGGTTACTAGGGATAGTGCACAGTGTCTGCAAGAGGAACCCTTTCAAAATATAAGTCAGATCATGTTACTCTGCTGAAAACTGGGTAAAGTCTTCCCACTCGCTCAGGCTGAAAGCCAACATCTTTGCAGTGTCCAACAAGGCCTTCCATGCCTTGTTCTCAAGAGTCGTTGCTTCCTCTCTGGCTGGACCCTTCCTCTCATCTGGTCCCTTCGTTCCTTAAGTCTCTGCTCAAACATCACTTCATCGGGACCACCCTACAGAAAACAGTATCCACTCCCCTATGACTCTCTGTACCCTTTACTTGGCTTTGTTTTTGTTTTCTGCTTTTATCCCCACCTTATCCCACCTGACATAGTCTATATTTGTTCAATTTGCTTATTGTCTATTTTCCTACTAGAATATAAGCTCAATGAGCTCTATGGCCTCATCTGTTTTTTTCACTGCTTTATATTTCAGGGCCTAGAACAGTGGCAGGCACACCGTAGACATCCAATAGACAAGAGTTGAATAGATGAATGATTGAATAAATTCTTGCTTTCTCCAGCTTCCAAAATTTGGGAGAGGATGAATGAAGTTTCCAATCTCAAAGAGCCTTGAAAATAGGAGGAGTCAAATATAAATTATTATTAGCTGTCCTTTGATGTCCTCCCATTTGTAAATGTGCTCTGTTAACTGCGAAGAATAATGCAAATGCGATTGGCCATTATTGTTTTGAAGTAAGGCTCAGTGGGATAGAATTTCCAGTCATTTCTTCCCAAAGGACCAGAACTATTCATTTTAAATCCATTTCTTCCCTGCCTTCAGTTTTTGAATGAACATGGCTTTGCTGCTCATAGTTTCCTAATATATCACTTTGATGGTTTATTTCACCTTAAGTAGCATGGAATTGAAGTCTGAGACTGTATCAGGCTGATTTCAGGTCTCTTTTGCTTCCCTTTGTGCCATCGCAGTAGGGGAGAATTGTCAAGCTGTGCTTGGCCAAGTTAAATGAGGAGACCAGATGGTCAGAAAGAAAGGAATTTTGGTCCAGGTTTAGGAGGAGAAAAGCTGGAGGCAAAACTCCTGCATAGTTTTTGACCTAGAGATCAAAACACTCAGCACTGGGGGTACGTTGTTGAATGCTGGGGTACCCCAGCAAAGGTTTGCAATGTAGGAGTTCCTTTTGGTGTTACTCTCCTAGGACTTTCTGCCAAAACTTCAAAATGATTTTGCTGTGCTGGAGTTTTGGTTACATGGGACTTTAAGTTTTCAGAGACAGAGAACATTGATTTATGTTAAACACAACAAAAAGGAAAAAAAAAAAAAAACGGGAGGTAAAGAAGTCACTTTTGGCTTTTGCTTTTAGCAGGCAATTTTAAGAAAAAAGAAAACAAAATCCAAAACGGGGGGAAGAAAGGATGGAAGGAAACAAAGCAGCGATATAGAAGGCAATTTTTAAATATCTCTATCCCCCAACACAGAAGAGGCAGTTGGTGCAGAAACCCAGAAGCTGTTCCAAGTTGCATTGCGAAGTGGCATCGTGAGCTTTCTGGCACTGAGACAGGGTGAGAAGGCAAGAGATAGAAAGTCAGGCAGGAGAAGGTGGCAGGGGTCCAGGCAGGAAGCAGTCTGAGTGTGAACAAGTGTCTTCGTGGTAGGGACAGATGGAAAAAAAGACTTTAGAAAAAACACTGCTGAGAAAGGAAGAGCCTGACTTCTTAATGTCCTCTGATAAAGCATTTCATCGCAGCTGGTGTTCAGCAGTCCTGGTTTTTAATATGCTGACTGCTGTGCTTGATATAAAATGGCAAGGCTTCTGCTCTGTGGCCTCAAAGCTTAAATGTTACCCCAAAAGAATAAACATAAAACACTAGGAGTACCAGAATGCCAGGGTTGCCAGGGTTGACTGAGCTTGTCCAGGTTTTATTCTGATTGTCTCTAGCATGCCTTGGTGACTCAATAGCAATGTGGCATGTCTATAGCTGAGATGATAAGCCACTTTCACATCACCTTCCTCATCTAAGCATTATAACCACTCTGTGGCGGGAAAGTGGAGTGAGTTATGGTCACCATTACAAAGATGAGAGGACTGAGGCTCACTGAGGTTGGATGGCTTGCCCTCATTTGTAAAAGTGAGATTAGTATCTGGTTTTCTGTCTCCTAATGTTTGCCTTTTCCTCGAGTTATTTACCGGAGTTAGTTATCAATGCTGACTGAGCGTGCACTCTCCTAGACACCGGGTAGAGGCAGAAGAGGAAACCAGATATGATCCTTCTCCTTGGGACTCTCCTGACCTAGGAAAAAAGACAGATGAATGCAAATAACTGAGTCTATATACAGAGACTACCACAAGTTCACACTTTACTGAATGTTCAAACATAGTCATGCACCCTAAGGGCATTGTTGGAAGCTTCTGGAACTAAGTCTCTGGGGATTTGAATCAACTCAGAAGACTGACTCATTCACTTGGCTGTGGAGGCTATTCCAGATATTAGGAGCTATGTATGTGGGGCCCCGGATTTGGGCCAAAAGATGCATTTGACTGGAGAGAAGGGATTGAGATTTGAGCAGTTGTTGGACAACACAGAAATGAAACAGCCATAGCACACTTGCCTGCCGTGATTTCTCTGCTGAGATAATGAAACTTTTCAGACTCCCTGTAATTGAGATCTAGATAAAAAGAGATGTCTGGAAAAAACTGGTCCCAATTGTCACTTGGCTTTGCTTTCATAGCTATCTGAGTGTGGCATATGTCAGACTTTGAAATGCTGGGTCTCTTGGAAATACAAATACCATCTGGTTCTGGATAATTCCCAGAAACCTAGGCTACTCAGTAGGAAATGAGGAGCTGGAAACATAATACCGAGACCAGGGGCTTGTTCTTGGGCCACCCTGTCTCGTGTCCTGGTCATAGTCACGTTACTCGTACAGAAAATGTCAATGGGAAGACACCACAGGCTTCATCTTTTCACGACACAGTGACCTCTGTTATGGACATCCTGATTTCTCTTTGAGAAGTCATCCCTCCCCCAGTGTTTATAGTCTAGCAGCCAAGTCCCCCTTGCCTTGGCCAAGGGCAGCCTGAAACTCAAACAGGGCCCATCCCTTATCCCTAGATGGAAATCTTGAGCAGAGTGCCTGACGGGACTGAAGATGGCTGCAGTTCTATCAAGCAGACAGTGGTTCTCTGAAGAGGCTCCCCTCCGCCCACACCCATGAGTGTCTGCTCCCCAGATGCTCCAATCCTACTTCTCCAGCTTTACCTTCTGTTCTGTGAGCTGCTTCCTTCTCTTTCTCCAAATCTCTCTTTTGCTGGTTGGACGAAGATTGTTTCTGTTGTCTGCAATCAAAGAACCCAAAAGGATGAACAGGCAAAATCATAAACATACTTTTAAGTGCTTGGGATATGCCTGCTTCTGTCCATCCTTCAACCCGCTTGCATCAGAAGCCCCCTTAGAGGATGAGAGCCTGTCCTGTGAACCATGGTGGTTCAGAGTGGAACAGAGCAGAGTGTGGAACACCAGGATTTAGAGCAATCAGTGAAATATGATGTAAGCCTCTATTTCAGAAAAATTACTAATAATCAGTTGATTATTAGTAATCAATAATAGCCTTCCCATTTTATATCAAGCACAGCACTCAGCATATTAAAAACAAGGACTGTTGGATACTAGCTGCGGTGAAATGCTTTATCAGAGGACGGCCCTTGATGTCTACGTCCACTTGCAAGTATGGCATTAATTACAAGGCTGATTTAAGTATAATCAGTAAGTTTATATGCTGGATGCTCAAGATGATTTCTGGCTAAACATGGAATTTCTATTTCTATTTTCCTTATGTTAAAAGTCAGAACAGCAAAATGTATTCCTAATGTCACTATTATGACATTTACATCCCGAAAGTTGCAGTAAACGATCAATACAATAGTGGAATGCCTAGAAACCTGTTCCTTTTTTGCTAGGAAAAAAAAGGAGGGCACTTTTTATGTCTTTGATGTGAAGTTCATGTTCTTTGACAGTGATTGATGGAACATGCTACAGAAAAGGCTGATTACATTTTAGTAGAGAAGTGAAAAAGAAACGCAGGAGAATCTCACAGCTCTGGGAGTGAATGGAAAGCAAAGGAGATCTTCTAGGGTACTGTGTGATGCCTCTGTGTAGCTACTGAATCTCTGGGGCCATGGATGAGAATTTGGTTCGTCAGTAGGTCAGCATTCAAGAGTATGGGCTGGATGCAGAGTAAACGACCTGCTGAGAGTAATGGCCACGGCTTTACTTCTGTCTCCAAAATCCTGAACAAGCTCCCCTTTAGGCCAACTCTAACCCGGAACCATGCAGATTAGGAAGAGAAAGAGAAGGGGATTCTGAGAAAGATTTTAGCGTGGTCAAGTTGATAACGGAATAATTCAGAACAATGCAACCCTTATCAACTAGGTAGATCTCTTTTTTTCTATATTTATTGTCCAAATAAAGCAAAATCATGCTTTCACCTGCCTGATATGATGTAACTATCCTTCATACAAATGAAAACAGACTAGCCCTCTCCAGGATTCTAGACACTGTGTCGTTTTATTCATCGTTGGATTATGTTTACTTGCACTACTAGCTGAATTACACTCCCCTTTAATATCCTGTAACTTAAATACCAACATATAAGGCTTACCACTTTTATTATATTTTATATTACATAGTAAATTAATAGGAGAGGGGCAAAGAAAGAAAATTATATATTATATATGGATATATAATTAATAATTATATGTTACATATATTTATTTATAAATATATAATTATATATGATATAAAGTATATAATTACATATGATATAAAACATATAAAAAAAATATATATATATATACCAAAAAGGAAACACATATGTGTTACTTTGCATTCCAAAACCCAGTACTCAAATAAACACTCACACACACGCACACACACGCAGACAGGCACACATACGCACACATGGGCACACACACAGAGGAGTCCTCTCCACACAATCCGAAAACATCCTGCCAAGCCAATAAAAAGCAGTCTTAGCCACTCCAAGGAAAAACAGCCTGAAAACCAGATGATTTACCAAGCTTTACACGCTTCCTATTTTTATTTTGGAAGAGGAAAGAGAAGAGGTGATAGAGAAGGGGAGAAAAAAGAAGGGGATTGGCAAGGGAACAGCTTGGAGGCTGAAGGCTGAACTTCTGGCCTTCCCTTCTTAGATCTTTCAGTACTCCAGGCTCACTACTGACATTTGTCTCCTGTGAGCTGAAACCTCTGGGTACTAGAAAGTCCATCATATCCATTCATGTGCTAAGACTTTCTTCTTTCTCCCTTCTCTCCCTCTTTTTGCCCTCCCTTCCTAACAAAAGGATTTTCTCTTAACTGAGTGTGCAGTTCACCTACCTTGGAAGGATCACCATTTCCTGGGCAGGAAATATAGAATAATTATATATTATATATTTATTTATTATATGATATGTAATTATTATATATTTATTTATTATATGATATGTAATTATTATATGTTTATATATCATATACATTTGTATATTACATATAATTATTATATATTTATATATCATATACATTTATATATGATATATAATTATATATTATACATTTATATATGGTATATAATTATATATTATACATTTATATATTATATATCATATACATTTATATATTATAATTATGTGTTATATATTTATGTATCATATACATTTATATATTACATATAATTATATATATAACCACATACATATACTCTTCTCTGCCCTCAGTATGTGGTAGTGACTCAGTTTCCCCTTGAGAGGGTCAGTTGTCCCCGATATGCTACAGTAACCTCTTTCTTTGCTTATCAATCTCCTAGCGTGCTGACCTCAAAGTAGTCAGGTGGCAGTGTTAGTTTACAGTTAACAGCTGTTGTTGTCCCTGGTGAACAACCCCCTGTGAAAAGCATACAAAACCTGCTCCTGTTTTCTCAAAGCTACAGATGTCTTCTCAGGCTCTGCTTTGGAGCAACTTTCCAATTTCCTCTGAAACATGACCTTGGAATTCAAGGCATATTAAGTCTTTCACACAGAAGTTCCATTTGGAAACAAAGAACATGTAAGAGGAGGGAGGTGGAGGAGAAGAACATTCCTTTTCAAGGAAGGTATTTTTCAAGGAAGGTAGGTTCTTCCAGAGGGGATTGTATCACAGTCGTTCTTTGTCCTTGGCCCTAGCACCATCACCATGTGTTGCTTATGGATCTAAAACTCTGGTGTGATGTGTCATTTTCTGGTGTGATGTGTCATGAAAGAACCAACATGAGAAACCTACATGGAAAAAGCAATGAGATCATGTGATTCTTGGGACCTGGTGCTATATTAGTTCAGAAATGTGAAATAATTCTGGAAACAAAACCAGAAAAACTATGCTCCAATCTTGCACAGGGCTTCTGTTAAAAATAATAGTAATAATTTTATGAGGTTAAAAATAACAGAAATTATAGGTTGACAAAATATTGAACACTTAGTTCAAGACAGAAATTGGTAGAGTAGGGGGAAAGATTTGCATTGGCTGAGTTTTAACTTATAAATCAAGAAAAATCAACAGAGAATTTAATCCAAACATGCACTGCACATAGTTTCTACTGGGCTTGTGTTACCAAGGTTAGTGTTGTGGTTGAGTTTGCTAGGGAGGAAGCATGAAACATTGATGACATCTGTCCTCTTAGGTCTTTTTTGCTTTCCTGATAGCTACTTCAGAGGCCTTGGCATTTTGTGATGAACTCTCCAGAGGACTGGTGAAAATGTAACCATGGGGGTTGAACATTGGAAACCAGAAGAGTCTGTCTGTGTTTCTGGGACTCTTGTGAAGCATTTTCCCCTTGCCACCAACAAGATCAGAGAATCTGGAGGTTCTATAGTAGAGTTGTCCTAAATAATGGAAAGCCACTAAGATGATAAGAAAGATTAACAGTCATACCAAACCAGTGAAAATCAGGGTATCTTTGCCTCCTGTCACCACCACCATCTCATTCATTCGTTCCACAAAAAGTTAGTAAAACACTGTGGTAGATGCTGTTGGTTATTGTTCATCTCCTTTGGGCCTTGCCACTTAGGTGGACTCCAGCCAACTTCTTCTGCCAGTATCTGTAGCTCTTTGTTTGAGGGATTCTCTGAAGTCACTCTGCCACACCCACTGCTAGATGAAGAGGTGAGGAATTGGTGCTACCTGGAGCAGTCCCCCACCAATGATTGGCAAGAGTTTCCTTATAAATACCTCAAATCCCTCACTCCTGGGTGAGATAATGCTGAGATATGTTTCTCTACCATATCCCAGTGTCCCCATGGGACTGAGCTTCTGTGGCCCATGACATTAGCTGGTCTGATGGCACATCTTTTACCGTCTGCTTTCCTTCCCTGTGTAGCTCCCCATCCCCTCCCAGTGTTTTCTACACTTCCCAAGTCCACTCTTTCTACTTGCATCCTTGTTCAGAGTCTACTCCTGGGGAACCCAAACACCTACTGTGTCCCAGGGATTCACTGGTTGAAGATACAGCAGATGATGAGATTTCAGACACCAGTGACAGGCTGGTGGGAAGATGTTTGATGGAAGTTTGAGACTTTATTCTAACAACTTACTTTATAGAATTTGTATGAGGCTTAAACATATAAAACTCTTAAAAGAGTGTTTGGCATATAGCAGCAACTAAGTAATTATTGGTTATTATATTCATTATTCTGATGAGCTAAGGCATTGGGTGTTTACTAGTTCTCTTGTTAAAATAGAAATTTCTATGCAAAGGTAGTGCATTAAGCTCTTAGTGACCATTAAAGCTTTAAGAGGAGTAGATTTGTCAAGAAGCTTTCATCACTGTGGTAGACTTTGAAGGAATGAGTCAAAAGGCAAGGTAAGCTTTAAAGGTGGTGGGGGAAGGAGCAAGAGCTGATTGACATGAGCCTTGGGATCAGTTCCTGGGATCTCCTGGTAGGCAAGGATCATCCTGGGGCTCCAGGTTGCCTAAGTGCCAAGGCAGTCTAGGGCAGGCAAATCCAGGCTTCTCTGAGTCCAAAGCCCTCAATAGAAAAGTGGCAGTGCTAAGATAGGTCGCACTCATTCATTTATTCATTTAGTGTTTACATACATTTGTTCAATTTTTTTTTTGAGTTGGAGTTTCAAAGGTTATCAGAGGATTCCCAGTGGAAGAGCAGGTATTTATAAATCAATGGTGTGCAATAAAATAGATCCTAAGTGCTTTGGGAGAACATATGTGTGGATCAGAAACAAGAGAATGTCTCCTTCTGCTTTGGGAGGACGGGGAGGAGGGTCAGGAAGAGGGAACTCTTGATCTGAATTTTGACAGATGGCTGACCCTCCTGCCCACTTCACTCGATTGCACCCCCAGCGCTAGGGCATGGGCAAGTCACTTCATTTCTCTGAACCTCACTCGGGTTCTTCACCTGTGACATGGGGATCCTGACCCTAAACTCACAAGGCAGCTCTGAGCATTGCTGAAGAGCAGGTGTGGGAAAGTACTGAGCAGCAGCTCTGCAAATGCCATGTTCCATGCAAGATACGGCTAAGCAAAATACTTTTCAATATGAGGATCACCCTGGCCTGAGGGAGCCCTGGCATAGGCTGCATGGGGACATGAGCAGGAGGGCACAGGGAAGAAGGAGTCAAGCTCTGGAGTCAGATGGCTTCAGTCCAAATCTTGGCTTTATTCCTTATTGATTATGTGACCTTGGGCAAGTTCTTGAACTCTTTGAGCTGCAGTAACTTCATCTATGCAGCATGAGTGATAATATTAGTATTAATAGTTCTCACCTCTTGGTGTTGTTATAAGAATGAAATGAGATGATTTAAGTGCCTGGCACACAGTAAGCACTCAGTAGATGTCATTATTGTTTAGAAGGAGCTCCTGGTAGAGGGAAAAATTATGTGACAAAGTTCCTAGCTTCTACATCTGGATGACTATCATTTAACAATCTAGGATTGAGTCCGAATGGTCAACTCTTTAGATTTAGGGGGCTTTGTGTTTTGACTCACTGGATGCAGATATTGGCAATGCCTGACTCAGGTACCCTAGACTTTCTTCTCCATAGGCTGAAGGCTCTGTACTGGACACACCTGTGACTCCCTGCCTAAGAGGATGCAAACTTGGTCTGCACACCCGGCAGGCTGAATGTGCCCTTAGACACAATGACAGAGGAAAGCTGATGGACGAGCACCCCAGCTTCCTTGCCCTCTTGTTGGGGTGTGATTCTGAGGCATTTCTACAATGACCTTGCTAGCCACCCTGCAAGATTCAGTTCCAGTTGCCCATAGCAGTAACTAGCTGAACGACATACTCCTTATTGCCTACTTTCCCTTCTCTCTCTCAGGCTCCCATTCCTCCGCTAGCATACTCTAGGATTACCTCCTAAGTAAATTAACTGCACTGAAATTCTTCATTATAGGTCTGTTTCTGGGAGAACCCAAACCAAGACACTCACTGGTATGTGCCTCTAAACAAGTTCAATGCGGGCTAAATGAAGTGCAAGGTCATATAGCTACCTGCATATAATCACAACTGTCTAGACAGCCAGTTCAGGCCCAAGCAGATTTTTGCTTGCTTGAATTATTTGGGTTGGCTTGGCCAGGCAGTCCTGGACTCCCTCCAAAATTCTTCCAGCCCCCGCTTTCCTTTCGTCTCAGAGACTTAACCTCCGAAGCTGGCAGGCTTCAGATGGGAACAACACGGGATTCTGCGAAGGGCGAAGTGTGGGCTGCTCCTGTGAGCAAGCACAGGATAGAAAGGCAGCTTTTCTCTTGTTCTTAAAATGAAACACCAAGGCCCTCCCATCTCCTCTGAGTGCAGAGATGAGGCTCAAACAGTTAGTTCTCTGGATTCAATGCCACTATCAAAGGTGCGATATCAACACAGAGTTGGAGGTATGGATGGGAACGGGAGCAAGTTGTCACCACTTGGAAACACTAACAGCAGGTCCACCCTGGGGTCATTCACATCTGGCTCCCACGTTACTCTCATGACTATACAGCAGAGCTGATGTGATTCATGCGTTTATCACGATGCCCAGGCCCTCGTGAAAAGTCTGCCAGCTGAGCAGATGGAGAGCACCAAATTCATCTCAAATTCAGAAGTGGGAAGGAGATTCAATCATAGCAGCCCTCCTCTTTTCAATAGACCCCCTTGAGAAGAAGGAGCAGGGAGGAGCCAGGATCTCAGCATTGCAGAAATGAGAGGGCATGGATTTCAAGAGAAGACAGAAGCCATTTAGGTAGTAAAGAAAAGTCAGCATTTATTGAGGGCCTCGCATGTGCTGGGCCTTGTGCTAAGTAAGTATATCATATACACAACTGTAGTCTCACTCCCTTTCTCCATTTCTCTCTCTGACTCTCTCTCTCTCTCTCTTTTTCTCTCTCTCCCTCTCTCTTTCTCTTGTCTCTATATTATCCAAGTTTAGAGATGGAAAAATTGAGATTTAGAGAGAATAATATTTTTTGCCCAAGATCACTTGCGCAAAAAGAGGGTAAAAAAGATAAATGAGGTTTGACCTAGGTGTATCTTACCCTAAGTTTGTGTTCTTATCCATGGCACTTAGGAAGCCTGACCCATTAGAAAACCATGAATTGTGATCCTTCTGGTCCTCCTCATTGCCATGTCTGGCAATAGATATTTGGGGGTAAATGTACCCTCTGCTAAGTACTGGCATGGAAGATACAAAGATAAATGAAAATGGGCCCTCTTTCCTTATTATCACTTTGATTTTTTTTTCTTTCTGTGCCTTTTATCTCCACATTCAATTATTCAACAAGCTTCTTTCACAAAGTCATCCAGACTTTGACCTTCCTCTTGACTTACTAAGTCACCAGGGGATGGATCCTTATCACGTCTTCTCTGGGAGTGTCACGGCCTCAGCCACCTGGTGGCCTTTCTGCCTTCATTTTATTGAGATAATCTGTTGAACCATGACCTCTGCAATATCACCTGACAGGCAGAAGCTGAAATCTATTCCCTCCACTATCATTGGGATACACAGGGAAAGAGGACAGGATTGGGAAATGAGTGGCTCAGAATCTGGCCTTACTCTGGCATTAACTCCTGGGCGATCTTGACCAAGTCACTTCTCTTTTGGGGCCTCAGGTTTTCATCTGTAAAATGGAAGATTGGGATTTTAGAGGTTTGGGGTTTCCTGGGAGTGATGGGCCTCTTTACAGGGTTTATTCATTCACTATTCATTATGCCCCCAATATGTGCCAAGGATTGTTCTTAGCAACAGAGATTGAGCAGTGAATAGAAACAGAAAAAGCACCTGCTCTTGCTAAGCTTACTTACTTTCTAATCAGGGAGACCAGCCAGGTTTGGTGGCTCACACCGGGAATCCCAGCACTTTGAGAGGCTGAGGTGGGTGGATCACTTGAGGCCAAGAGTCTGAGACCAGCCTGGTCTAGCCGGTACAAAAATAGACAAATTAGCCAGGTGTAGTGGTGCATGCCCATGGTCCCAGCTACTTGGGAGGCTCAGATAGAAGGATCACCTGAGTCCAGGAGGTCAAGGCTGCAGTGAGTCATGATCATGTCACTGCCCTCCAGCCTGGGTAACAGAGTAAGATTCTGTCTCAAAAATAGATAGATAGACAGAACGATAGATAGATAGATAGATAAATAGATAGATAGAGATAGACAGAATGGTAGATAAGATGATAGATAGATAGATAGATAGATAGATAGATAGATAGATAGATAGAT
>NC_045443.1:103363379-103387391 GCF_002776525.5 Piliocolobus tephrosceles
GATAGATAGATAGATAGATAGATAGATAGATAGATAGATAGATAGATAGATATGTAGATAGATAAGGGAGACCAACAGTAACACATAATCTATTTCAGGTAATGGTCAGTGCTGAGAAGAATAACAAGCTGGGTAAGGACACAGGGAGACAGGGTGCTATGTTAAATAGCTGGCCAAGGGAGGACTTATGGTGGGATGACCAAGCAGGGCCTGAAGGTGGTGAGGGGCAGAGTCATGCAGATGGGGTAGGGTGGAGTTCTCCAGGTAGAAGGAACAGCCTATGCAAAGGCCATCATGGGTGTGAGCATGGCATATGTAAGTAACAAGAAAGGGGGCGGGCGTGGTGGCTCATGCCTGTAATCCCAGCACTTTGGGTGGCTGAGGCAGGTGGATCACCTAAAGTCAGGAGTTCATGACCAGCCTGACCGACATGGAGAAACCCCATCTCTACTAAAAATACAAAATTAACCGGGCACGGTGGCACGTGCCTGTAATCCCAGCTACTCACAAAGGCTGAGGCAGGAGAATCGCTTGAACGTGGGAGGTGGAGGCTGCAGTGAGCTAAGATCGCGCCATTGCACTCCAGCCTGGGTAACAAGAGCAAAAAACTCTGTCTCAAAAAAAAAAAAAAAAAAAAAAAGGGACCAGTGAGGGAAGTGGAGTCACTTATAGCGAGGCAGGAAATACTGTTAGAGACTTGATGAGACACATGATCATAGAGAGCTTGGAAACCCTGTAGGACTGTTGGAACTCACCAGAGGGTTTGAAGGAAAGGAATGACATGACCCAACTTAACATTTTAAACTGTAGCATATAAATGTTGATAATCCGCAGTAGAATGTGGATTATCAAGAAGGAATTAGGGAGATCAGTTAGAAAACTTTTGCAAAATCCAGATCAGAGCCGGTGGTGACCTGACCAGATGAGAACTATGGAAGAGAAATGCTAGAATGTGGAGTCACACTGGCAGGATTTCCTGATGGATGAAATGTGGGGTGAGAGAAAAAGGGAGGTAAGGCTTACGGCCCATGAAGCTAGAAAAATTAATTGCCATTTACAGAGATGTGAAATTCTGGGAGGAGGAGCAGGTTTGGGGGGAGGGTAAGGAGTTTGGTTTTCAACATTTTAAGTTCAATAGCTAGTAGACATGTGATGTAAGGCATTTGCTTTATGAGTCTAGCATGCTGAGAACCTGTCTGAGTTGGAGAAAGAAATTAGTGGCTCATCAGCATTAGAGATGGTGCTTAAGTGGTGACACTGAGTGAGCTTAAGTAGGGAATGAGTGTGCACAGCAGACGTGGCTGTGGAGCACAACAGCATTTAATGACTGGGAAGAAGGGAGAACCTAGTCAAAGAGGCTGAGAAGGAACAACCTGCCAGATAGGAGGAGGACTGTGAAAGGGGCATCCTAAACTAAGGGGACAAGTCTTCAAACAAGAGGATGTGATGAGCTGTAGCCAATGCTGCTAACAGGGCAAGACGGAGGAGGACTGAGAAGTGACCACTGGATTTGGTATCATGAGGGCCACTGATTTCTTTTAAGTGTGATTTCAGTGAACTGGAAAGTTGTGAAGAAGGCTAAGTGTGCAGGGTTCTGACCCCTTCCTTGGTCCCCTCCAACCAGTGGCACAATCTCGGCTCACTGCAACCTTCACCTCCCGGGTTGAAGGGATTCTCCTGCCTCAGCCTCCCGAGTAGCTGGGACTACAGGCACACGCCACCACACCTGGCTAATTTTTTTTTTTTTTTGTATTTTAGTAGAGATGGGGTTTCACCATGTTGCCCAGGCTGGTCTCGAACCCCTGAGCTCAGGCAATCCATCTGCCTCGGCCTCCCAAAGTGCTAGGATTACAGGTGTGAGCCACCACGCCTGGCCAAGTTTTATCAAAAGAAAATAGATCCTCAATAATCTGGACAACATGAGAAGAATGGAGACTTTCTACCTCAGTGTGAGTTGTAGAGGAGAGAGGACGTTTCAGTCCTCCAGACCTTCAGACCACCTGGTCCACCATCCTTAGGAGACCAGATGAGAGGCAGCTGGGCTAGGGTAGGCTAAAGGAAGAGGTCAGGGTGAGATCTTGAAGGATGCTGTATTAGTCTGCTCTCACACTGCTAATAAAGACATACATGAGACTAGGTAATTTATAAAGAAAAACAGGTTTAATGGACTCACAATTCCACATGGCTGAGAAGGCCTCACAATCATGGTGGAAGGCAAAGGAGGAGCAAAGGCACATCTTACACAGTGGCAGGCAAGAGAGTGTGTAGGGGAACTGCCCTTTATAAAACCATCAGGTCTAGTGAGACTTATTCACTATCACGAGAACAGCATGGGAAAAAGCCACCCCCTTGACTCAATGACCTCCAACTCGGTCCCTCCCATGACACGTGGGGATTATAGGAGCTACAATCAAGATGAGATTTGAGTGGGGACACAGCCAAACCATATCAAATGTCTTTGGGGTTTTAAATAAGAGAACTCAACCTTGCTGATAAGATAGGGTACACAGAAAGGCACACAGAGAGAACCAGAGCTCAGAATCCAGAGGCTGGCAGGCACCAGGGAGCTTTGTGGGAACCAAGCTATAGCCTGCAACTCATCCGTTTCAATTGCACGAGCAACACATACCACCATCACATGGGAGGAACTACACAGCTGCTCTTCCCACTGCTGTCTGATGAGCTTCTGCCACCACCTATCTTACCATTTTTGTTGGATTTTCCAGCTGAAAAGATTCCTACTCATGCTCTAAAATTTTGCAGATCTGATCCTCACTACCCCATATGGACACACTGCTTTTTAATGACTCAGGACACTTGTAAATCCCCTGAAACAGCGTGAGTGAAAAGGTGGTGCTCTTGATACCCAATGGGAGGTATAGATGAGAAATTCTCCAGCAGTAGCACCTGAACTGAGTTGGACAATGATGAGACTTACCTCAGATACACAAGATTTTATTTGAGAAAATATTTTTGATCTTAAAAGTGTTTGGGAAGATTCTGGTTTCAGCTTCAACACGTAAAGAGCTTAGAAGTTGTCACTCCCATCCTCACAATGAGAAAATAATGAAAAAACTGAAAAGCAACATGTTTCTTAGACCCATCAGAGATCTGAGATTACAGAGGAAACCACCACCCTGAAATCTGGAGGGTTCTTAGGAAGCCCAAAAACAACAGAAAACACAAAACAAGGACAAGAGATGAATTTGAAGCCTGTAACACCCACAGCTACAACAAATGCTAAACGCAATCCAATATGTAGCCAGGTTAGCATACATCCTCACATTTAGGCCTATTTACCTTTGTTCCTATTACCTGATACAACATATTCAGCTTTCTACAAACAATTGCAAGGCATTCTAAAAGTCAAGGGGAAACAGTCTGAAGAGTCAAGCTGAGCATCAAAACCAGACTCAGCCATCACACAGATTTTGGAATTATCAGCCACATGATCAAGGCCAACGTCAACAGTGATGTTGAGACAGAGAGTTCCCTGGATCCCTTCGTGGGACTTGTGACAGGGATGGGGCTTGCTTACTCAGCCACTGTGCTCAAACTCCTTGCAGGAGGGAGAGCAAGCAGGTGAGTGGGTGCTGGGGCCTGGGCAAGTGCTTTCGGCCTCTGATCCCATGGTAGCACCAAGGAGTATGTTATAATTAATGCTCTTTTAGCAGTTGCTGTCCACAGATGGCTAAGTATTAACCAGCTCAGTGGAGAGTCAGGGTGACAGCCTTTTACACCCTGCCCTCTTGGTACCAGGTCCTTGTCTGGTGTCCAGGAAGAATCAGGTCACAAAGACTTAAAGGATGGTGAATGTGGAGGTTTTATTGAATGATGGAGGTGGCTTTCAGCTGAATGGGGCACTGGAAAAGGGATGGAGTGGGAAGACAATCTTCCCCTGGAGTTAGGCCATCCCTGGCCAAACTCCTTTCTGACCATTCAGCTGCCTCTTCAATGTTCAGGTGCTTATTTTCTCTCCTTCTCTACTGTGCCGCTCTGCTCCTCTGCCAGTGGAGTTTGGGTTTTCTATGGGTACAGGATGGGGGCCATGGTGGGCCAGTGTGGTTTTGGAAAAAGCAACATTTGGGCAGGAAAACATGGATGTGAAGTTTTCATTTAGGATGGCAGGCCAAGGCTCGTGGGTGGGGCCTTTGCCGAGGAACCATCCTCTCCTATCCAGTATTTCCTGGCATCCTGTCCGTATCAATAGTAGGTACCCTTAATATGATGTGATGAAAACGATACTTTACCTATGTGGTCTTCATCCCAAGAACAGATCGCTCCAGTCTAATCTGAGGAAAACATTATCTATAACCATTGAGGGACATCCTCCACAATACCTGCTCAGTACTCTTCAAAACTGTCAAAGTCACCAAAAACAAGAAAAATCTAAGAAACTCCGTCAAGAGGAAATGTGACTGTTTAATTAATGTGATATCCTAGTTGGAATCCTGGAACAGAAAAAATACATTAGGTAAAAACTAAGGAAATCTGAACAACAGAGTAACATGAACTTTAGTTAGTAATAGTTTATGAACATTGATTCATTAATTGTAACAAATGTACCATGATAATGTCAGATGTTAAAAATAGGGACAATTGGTGTGGAATATATGGGTACTCTCTGTACTATCTTTACAATTTTTCTGTAAATCTAAAACTGTTATAAAAATAAGATTCCTTCAAAGAAAAAATATGTTTTGCAGTACCTGGGCTATTCATCACCAAGGTGTCTGTAGCTCTAATAAACTGAGGGGTTTTTTTTGGCTTTGTTTTAACTGTTCCATCTAGGGAACCCAAAGGCCTGACTTATTCCTTGGTCCACTGTATAAATACAAAACATTAAAAACCCTGGGTGAAAAAAGATGTGAGCAGGATGTGAACAAGAATGAAAAGACTGCCAAAATTGAATTTCAAAAGACAGAAAATTGTGATGCTTAAGAGCACAGTCTCTACTACTGATTAGCTGAGTACCTTAGGCAAGTTATTCAACCCCTCTAGGCCTCAGTTTTCTCATCTGTAAAATGGTGATAATAACAACAGTATCTAGCTCTCATAAGACCATTATCAGGATTAAATGATACAATGTAAGATGGTTACAGCAGTCTCTTGGGACATGGAAAGTACTGTGTGTGTGTGTGTATGTGTGTGTGTATATATGTATAAATGTGGAATAAACAAAAGGTAATTATCTGAAATTAGCAATCTATGTGGAATCAGGAGGGTCTGTGGCCAGAATATGGTAGTTATTGTACTATCTGTATTTCCATTAAGAAAAAAACAAAAAGCACAAATACCCATGACTTTCTTTTTTAAATATTTGTTTTGAAATGGAGTCTTGCTATGTTGTCCAGGTTGGCCTCAAACTCCCAGGCTCAAGTGATTCTCTTACCTCAGCCTCCCATGTAGCTGGACCACACCCAGCTTAAATTCCTTTGATTTTTCCTGAACATTTATTTACTACTAAGTGAGCAAATTTTATTTGTCTGACATTGTAAATCACTTTGCATGTATTTAATGCATTTTGTTAAATACATACAAAGCTCCCAGTTTCTGATACTTTCATTTCTTTTCCTTTTTTAACAACTAGGAATGTCTATTCAGCCCATACCGAAACTACCTGGACTGCCCACTGAAGCTGGACTGCTCCAAAACGCCCATCCTTCCCTGGTTCAAGCAGATCCTGCAGCTGAACCATGAGGCTACCAAGGGAAAATGTGTTTTCAGCTTCATTCTGTCACAATCCAACAGTAGCACTTTTTGAGGAAAGCTTATTTCCAGGCTTCTGTGTCCTTTCCTCTTCTCTTTGAGCCACTTTTGCCTCTCGTATCCTAGGAATAAAGTGTCAGAGCTGGCGACGTTGCCCAGATTACCTTCTGATGATGTGTGGGGCTCAGAAAGCTGGAAATGAAGAGCAGGGCGGAATGACTTTGTCTGCCCAGCATCTTTTCCTGACAAGCCTGTTGCCCATCGCTGTGGCCATTTTTCCAAACATGAGCTTCAGCTGAGAATCTTCCATCCTCAGGTGTCAATTTATTTTCCTAAGCTGGAGGCTTTGTCTTGGTGTCTGGAAAGCAATTTGGATATTCATGGTGGCTAAAGCTATCCAGTGGAAAAATAAGTCACCATCGAGTAATGAGACCAGACTATTGGGTGTCTCATATCCTGGCTGCAAATGCAGATGCCAAAGAGTTCAGAAAAGATTTCAACACAGGCAGCATTGTTGGAATAAGTGACAGTTGCCCATGATGACTTAGGGGCCAACACCTATTTGGACGTGTGAGATCTGGTGTTTTTAAAAATCAGTTTCATTATTTATTAATGTACCTGATACTTCCAATGTGGTTGATGGGGGAGTTGAATTCTAGGAGCACCATAGCAACATATTGCTCAATTCTCTATCATTGTGTTATTTATCTTCCTAAGACTGGCTCAACAAAGGGTCTCAAGAAGATTTTATTCTACTTGAAGGAGCGACATTTGTATTTCTTAATCACTGTTATGACCTGGATTCACGGCAAAGTCCACTTAACTCTGCCTCCTAATGACTATCATATCTACCTTTTCCATCGCCATCTCAGCTCCTATCTGAGGCTCTCCACAGATTTTTTTTTTCTATGCTAATGCAATATTTTCCTTATTAGTCTTTTCTGTGGTTAGCCTCACTGCTGTCCTCAACCCAATGCATTCTTCATGTTGCATACAAAGTGACATTTTACAGATACATCGGAAATACGTACTAATATTTTATTTATATAATTAATAGACCCTGATGCCTTTTAAGGTGTGGGAAGATCTTTCTTTGGCAGGTCTTTCTTTGCCGAGTTAAGTGATGGGAATGGAAGTGCTAGAATAGCGCTCGACTGTTCTGCATGAGAAAGGGGAAGAGACAGAGGAATGGGGAGCCAGGAAGCATGATTCCTGAATAAAGACCTAGAGTCAAGAGAACATTACAGGCTTGGAAGGGAGAGGACCCAGAGAAAGATGGGGACTCAGCTAGGAGCCAAAGGAGGAAATGAGGAAAGGGGATTTGAGGAGTGTCATTCTGTACACCCTGAAATCTGACTTCCTCCCCAGTCTGACACATAAAACTTCCAGTTTCTGTAGTGACATAGAAATCTCTACAATGTACATATGTAGAGAAAATCTTAATTTTTCACTAATGTTTTGTTGAGGGGGTTGTTATTTTGGGGAAATGAGTGGAAGTACCATGTCACACTACAAGAATGGCGTGAGGCAAACCAACACCAAGACAGGATACAGAGTTGACCAATCTGTGTAATGCACACATCCAATCCCTGCTCCTCTGACCAAGTCTCCTATGGATCCCCATCCTCCATAGGTGGGAGTGGGGGGCTGAAACATTTTAGCATGGAATACCAGATCCTTCCTGATCTAGTTTATACATATCTGTCCAATTGTATCTTGTAAGCACCTCTTCTCAGTCTCACATACACACACATACATCCTTTATACCCTAGAGCAATACAAGGACTGCGAAGAGGGTATATGCTATTTCACCCTGCTAGACTATTCTTTCTCCACTCTTATTCAGTTGGAAAATGCCTCCTTCTCCTCCCTCAAGCAGATTTAGGTGCTCCTTCCCCTGGGCTCTCATTTTACCTTGAAAGGCATATACTTTTGTTTTATCATCACACTGATTTGTAATTGCGTTTTTTTGTTTGTTTGTTTGTTTGTTTTTTTATTATACTTTAAGTTCTAGGGTACATGTGCACAACATGCAGGTTTGTTACATATGTATACTTGTGCCATGTTGGTGAGCTGTACCCATTAACTCGTCATTTACATTAGGTATATCTAATGCTATCCCTCCCCCCACCCCCTCCCCACAATAGGCCCGGGTGTGTGATGTTCCCCTTCCTGCATCCAAGTGATCTCATTGTTCAATTCCCACCTATGAGTGAGAACATGCATTGTTTAGTTTTCTGTTCTTGCAATAGTTTGCTGAGAATGATGGTTTCCAGCTGCATCCATGTCCCTACAAAGGACACGAACTCATCCTTTTTTATGGCTGCATAGTATTCCATGGTATATATGTGCCACATTTTCTTAATCCAGTCTGTCACTGATGGACAATTGGGTTGATTCCAAGTCTTTGCTATTGTGAATAGTGCTGCAGTAAACATACGTGTGCATGTGTCTTTATAGCAGCATGATTTATAATCCTTTGGGTATATACCCAGTAATGGGATGGCTGGGTCAAATGGTATTTCTAGTTCTAGAAGCTTGAGGAATCGCCACACTGTTTTCCACAATGGTTGAACTAGTTTACAGTCCCACCAACAGTATAAAAGTGTTCCTATTTCTCCACATTCTCTCCAGCACCTGTTGTTTCCTGATTTTTTAATGATTGCCATTCTAACTGGTGTGAGATGGTATCTCATTGTGGTTTTGATGTGCATTTCTCTGATGGCCAGTGATGATGAGCATTTTTTCATGTGTCTGTTGGCTGTATGAATGTCTTCTTTTGAGAAGTGTCTGTTCATATCCTTTCCCCACTTTTTGATGGGGTTGTTTGCTTTTTTCTTGTAAATTTGTTTGAGTTCTTTATAGGTTCTGGATATTAGCCCTTTGTCAGATGAGTAGATTGCAAAACTTTTCTCCCATTCTGTAGGTTGCCTGTTCACTCTGATGGTAGTTTCTTTTGTTGTGCAGAAGCTCTTTAGTTTAATTAGATCCCATTTGTCAGTTTTGGCTTTTGTTGCCATTGCTTTTGGTGTTTTAGACATGACGTCCTTGCCCATGCCTATGTCCTGAATGGTATTACCTAGGTTTTCTTCTAGGGTTTTTATGGTTTTAGGTCTAACATTTAAGTCTCTAATCCATGTTGAATTAATTTTTGTATAAGGAGTAAGGAAAGGATCCAGTTTCAGCTTTCTACTTATGGCTAGCCAATTTTCCCAGCACCATTTATTAAATAGGGAATCCTTTCCCCATTTCTTGTTTTTGTCAGGTTTGTCAAAGATCAGATGGCTGTAGATGTGTGGTATTATTTCTGAGGGCTCTGTTCTGTTCCATTGGTCTATATCTCTGTTTTGGTACCAGTACCATGCTGTTTTGGTTACTGTAGCCTTGTAGTATAGTTTGAAGTCAGATAGCATGATGCCTCCAGCTTTGTTCTTTTGGCTTAGGATTGTCTTGGCAATGTGGGGTTTTTTTGGTTGCATATGAACTTTAAAGTAGTTTTTTCCAATTCTGTGAAGAAAGTCATTGGTAGCTTAATGGGGATGGCATTGAATCTATAAATTACCTTGGGCAGTATGGCCATTTTCACAATATTGATTCTTCCTATCCATGAGCATGGTATGTTCTTCCATTTGTTTGTGTCCTCTTTTATTTCACTGAGCAGTGGTTTGTAGTTCTCCTTGAAGAGGTCCTTTATATCCTTTGTAAGTTGGATTCCTAGGTATTTTATTCTCTTTAAAGCTATTGTGAATGGGAATTCATTCATGATTTGGCTCTCTGTTTGTCTGTTACTGGTGTATAAGAATGCTTGTGATTTTTGCACCTTGATTTTGTATACTGACACTTTGCGGAAGTTGCTTATCAGCTTAAGGAGATTTTGGGCTGAGACGATGGGGTTTTCTAAATATGCAATCATGTCATCTGCAAACAGGGACAATTTGACTTCTTCTTTTCCTAACTGAATACCTTTTATTTCTTTCTCTTGCCTGATTGCCCTAGCCAGAACTTCCACCACTACGTTGAATAGGAGTGGTGAGAGAGGGCATCCCTGTCTTGTGCCAGTTTTCAAAGGGAATGCTTCCAGTTTTTGCCCATTCAGTATGATATTCGCTGTGGGTTTGTCATAAATAGTTCTTATTATTTTATTATTTTGAGATACATTCCATCAATACCGAATTTATTGAGAGTTTTTAGCATGAAGGACTATTTAATTTTGTCAAAGGCCTTTTCTGCATCTATTGAGATAATCATGTGGTTTTTGTCTTTGGTTCTGCTTATATGCTGGATTACATTTATTGATTTGCATATGTCGAACCAGCCTTGCATCCCAGGGATGAAGCCCACTTGATCATGGTGGATAAGCTTTTTGATGTGCTGCTGGATTCGGTTTGCCAGTATTTTATTGAGAATTTTTGCATCAATGTTCATCAGGGATATTGGTCTAAAATTTCCTTTTTTTGTTGTGTCTCTGCCAGGCTTTGGTATCAGGATGATGTTGGCCTCATTAAATGAGTTAGGGAGGATTCCCTCTTTCTCTATTGATTGGAATAGTTTCAGAAGGAATGGTACCAGTTCCTCCTTGTACCTCTGGTAGAATTCGGCTGTGAATCCATCTGGGCCTGGACTTTTTTTGGTTGGTAGGCTATTAATTATTGCCTCAATTTCAGAGCCTGCTATTGGTCTATTCAGGGATTCAACTTCTTCCTGGTTTAGTCTTGGGAGAGTGTAAGTGTCCAGGAAGTTATCCATTTCTTCTAGGTTTTCTAGTTTATTTGCATAGAGGTGTTTATAGTATTGTCTGATGGTAGTTTGTATTTCTGTGGGGTTGGTGGTGATATCCCCTTTATCATTTTTTATTGCATCTATTTGATTCTTCTCTCTTTTCTTCTTTATTAGTCTTGCTAATGGTCTATCAATTTTGTTGATCTTTTCAAAACCAGCTCCTGGATTCATTGATTGTTTGGAGGGATTTTTGTGTCTCTTTCTCCTTCAGGTCTGCTCTGATCTTAGTTATTTCTTGCCTTCTACTAGCTTTTGAATGTGTTTGCTCTTGCTTCTCTACTTCTTTTAATTGTGATGTTACGGTATCAATTTTAGACCTTTCCTGCTTTCTCTTGTGGGCATTTAGTGCTATAAATTTCCCTCTACACACTGCTTTAAATGTGTCCCAGAGATTCTGGTATGTTGTATCTTTGTTCTCATTGGTTTCAGAGAACATCTTTATTTCTGCCTTCATTTTGTTATGTACACAGTAGTCATTCAGGAGCAGGTTGTTCAGTTTCCATGTAGTTGAGCGGTTTTGATTGAGTTTCTTAGTCCTGAGTTCTAGTTTGATTGCACTGTGGTCTGAGAGGCAGTTTGTTATAATTTCTGTGGTTTTACATTTGCTGAGGAGTGCTTAACTTCCAACTATGTGGTCAATTTTGGAATAAGTGTGATGTGGTGCTGAGAAGAATATATAGTCTGTTGATTTGGGGTGGAGAGTTCTATAGATGTCTATTAGGTCTGCTTGGTGCAGAGTTGAGTTCAATTCCTGGATATCCTTGTTAACTTTCTGTCTCATTGATCTGTCTAATGTTGACAGTGGGGTGTTAAAGTCTCCCATTATTACTGTATGGGAGTCTAAGTCTCTTTGTAAGTCTCTAAGGACTTGCTTTATGAATCTGGGTGCTCCTGTATTGGGTGCATATATATTCGGGATAGTTAGCTCTTCCTGATGAATTGATCCCTTTACCATTATGTAATGGCCTTCTTTGTCTCTTTTGATCTTTGATGGTTTAAAGTCTGTTTTATCAGAGACTAGGAGTGCAACCCTGCTTTTTTTTTTTTTTTCCATTTGCTCGGTAGATCTTCCATCCCTTTATTTTGAGCCTATGTGTGTCTCTGCATGTGAGATGGGTCTCCTGAACACAGCAGACTGATGGGTCTTGACTCTTTATCCAATTTTCCAGTCTGTGTCTTAACTGGGGCATTTAATCCATTTACATTTAAGATTAATATTGTTATATGTGAACTTGATCCTGTCATTATGATATTAGCTGGTTATTTTGCTTGTTAGTTGATGCAGTTTCTTCCTAGCATTGATGGACTTTACATTTTGGCATGTTTTTGCAATGGCTGGTACCGGTTGTTCCTTTCCATGTTTAGTGCCTCCTTCAGGATCTCTTGTAGGGCAGGCCTGGTGGTGACAAAATCTCTAAGCATTTGCTTGTCTCTAAAGGTTTTTATTTCTCCTTCACTTACAAAACTTAGTTTGGCTGGATGTGAAATTCTGGGTTGAAAATTCTTTTCTTTAAGAATGTTGAATATTGGCCCCCACTCTCTTCTGGCTTGTAGAGTTTCTGCTGAGAGGTCTGCTGTTAGTCTGATGGGCTTCCCTTTGTGGGTAACCCGACCTTTCTCTCTGGCTGCCCTTAACATTTTTTCTTTCATTTCAACTTTGGTGAATCTGAAAATTATGTGTCTTGGAGTTGCTCTTCTCGTGGAGTATCTTTGTGGCATTCTCTGTATTTCCTGAATTTTAATGTTGGCCTGCCTTACTAGTTTGGGGAAGTTCTCCTGGATGATATCCTGCAGAGTGTTTTCCAATGTGGTTCCATTTTCCCCATCACTTTCAGGCACACCAGTCAGACGGAGATTTGGTCTTTTCACATAATCCCATATTTCTTGGAGGCTTTGTTCATTTCTTTTTACTCTTTTTTCTCTACATTTCTCTTCTCGCTTCATTTCATTCATTTGATCTTCAATCACTGATCATCTTTCTTCCAGTTGATAGAGTCGGTTACTGAAGCTTGTGCATTTGTCACATAGTTCTCGTGTCATGGTTTTCATCTCTATCAGTTCTTTTAAGGTCTTCTCTGCATTGATTATTCTAGTTATCCATTCATCCATTCTTTTTTCAAGGTTTTCAGTTTCTTTGCGCTGGTTATGTAGTTCCTCCTCTAGCTCTGAGAAGTTTGATCAACTGAAGCCTTCTTCTCTCAACTCGTCAAAGTCATTTTCCGTCCAGCTTTGTTCCATTGCTGGCAATGAGCTGCGTTCCTTTGGAGGGGGAGATGCGCTCTGATTTTTTGAATTTCCAGCTTTTCTGCACTGCTTTTTCCCCATCTTTGTGGTTTTATCTGCCTTTGGTCTTTGATGATGGTGACATACTGATGGGGTTTTGGTGTGGGTGTCCTTTCTGTTTGTTAGTTTTCCTTCTAACAGTTAGGACCCTCAGCTGCAGGTCTGTTGGAGTTTGCTTGAGGTCCACTCCAGACCCCATTTGCCAGGGTATCAGCAGCAGAGGCTGCAGAAGATAGAATATTGCTGAATAGCAAATGTTGCTGTCTGATTCTTGCTCTGGAAGCTTTGTCTCAGGGTATACCAGTCATGTGAGGTGTTATGTGTCGGTCTGTCCCTAGTGGGGGATGTCTCCTAGTTAGGCTACTCAGGGGTCAGGGACCCACTTGAGCAGGCAGTCTGTCCATTCTCAGATCTCAACCTCTGTGCTGGGAGAACCACTGCTCTCTTCAAAGCTGTCAGGGACTTTTACGACTGTTTTGTAACTGTATATTCACATGCCCATCTCCTTAACATGACCATAATCTCCTTGAAGCCACATGTAGTTTTATCTCTATGAAAAACTTCTAGCACCTAGCAAAGGATTAGGCATTTAGTCTGATGTTTGGTGAGTACATTTAGCTTCTATGGCTTGTAAGTGTTATAGAGGAGCTACCAAAGAAAAACTAACTGACAAGAAGAAAAGAAAAATTCTCATTGGTCTTCTAAAAACTTGCCCAATATTTATGCTTTCTCTCATCATGAAGACTGTTACTTTGGTGGTCCTCAATAAACCATGACTCCTACCATTCAAACTCTTGTGCCAGCCTTCCCAACATTGTCTCTGGTCTTGGCCATGTTAGCTTTGGCCACTGGAATATTGGCAAGGATGAAGACAGCAGATGCTTGACCATTGCTTGTACACTGGGTTTGTCCACTTGAAGTGCTCTTTCTTGGAACCCAGATGCCATGTTTGGTGTAAGTCCAAGAAGCCATGTGAAGAAAAACCAAAGCCCTTGGATGATAGTCCCAGGTGAGTATCCAGCTGAGGGCCGCCAACAACTTTGATGCTCACAGTCCTCAAAATCACCCTTAGCTAAAACCATCGCGTGTCTCTCTTAAAAGCCATATTAAAGGCATATTAAAGGCTTAACTGTATTGGTAAAATGTCACTGCCCATGGAAAAAAACGAAACCTCCTTTACAAAAGAATCATTACAATTGCCAAAAAAAAAAAAATCTGAAACTCATTCATAAATTGGAGATGTTATGGTGGAAGCCTTTTATTAGTTAATGCATCTCTATATTGAGATTACAAGCACATTGTAAATGATCTCTGGGGAGAGGTATTGGGTCCAATTAGTGAAGGGGGTGAATTCTCACAGAAGAAAAGAAAGTGATAGGGGGTCGAGCGGTTCAGGTGATGGTTCCTACATGACCATAGTCCCATTTTCCTTATCAACATCCTCATTTTCTGGTATTTCAACATGGATTCGGGTATTTTGGAAAAAAAATAAAAAAGAATATTATAGAAAGAGCAGGCTCAAGAATCACAGTCCAAGTCTGGACACAACTACATGGAGCAGCTATAAGGGTTTATATTAGTCAAGGTTCTCCAGAGAAACAGAGCCAATAGGATGGGTGGATAGATAGATGATTGATAGATAGATAGATAGATAGATAGATAGATAGATAGATAGATAGACAGACATTGGTAAATATATAGATAATGATGGATAGATAGGTAGATGTTGGTAAATATATACATACTGATAGATAGATAGATAGATAGATAGATAGATAGATAGATAGATATAGTATGAGAAATTAGCTCACATGATTATGGAGCAGGAAGAAGACCCATAATCTGCCATCTGTAAGCTGGAGACCCAGAAAATGTGGTGGTATAGTTAAGTCCAATTCCAAAGCCCTAAGAACCAGGGGACTCAATGGTGTATGTTTCAGTCCAAGGGCAGGAAAAGAACAATGTCCCAGATCAGTCAATCAGGAAAAAGAAACCAATTCTCCCTTCCCCACCTTTTGTTCTATTCAAGCCCTCATGAGTTGGATGATGCCACCTACTTTGGGAAGGGTAATCTGCTTTAGAGTTTACCAATTCAAATGCTAATCTCCTCCCTCACATACATGCCCAGAAATAGTCTTTAGCCAAATATCTGGGTACCCCACGTTTCAGTTAAGTTGACACATAAAATTCACCATCAGTTAAGTTGACACATAAAATTCACCATCACAGATTTCACCCAAGCTGAAACTGAGCCCCAGACTATAGATGTACATGCATGGATGCACAGGTGTGTAGGTCTTTGTAGCATCATATATTTTATACATACTATTAATACATTTTATGTATATACACTATTTATTTGTTCATTCAAAAATATTTTTAAAGTACCTTCTATGATTTAAGTTCTGGCTGGGTATTAAACAGTGAACAAGACAAATATGATCTCTACCCAAAGCTTATGTCATCACATTTTACAAAACAACTAAGTCCTACAGACAAATAAAGCAGTGATAAATAACTGATAAAAGTTATGAAAAAGAAGAGATACATCATAGCAATTTTTTACTTTAAAAATTTATCCCTTAGCTGTAGGGCCGACACCTTCACTATGTAAACTTTCATGTTTTTCTGTTCAATAAAAGATTAGCATTTGGTGTTTAAATGCATATTTAAGGGAACGATAATCCCAATGACTCCTCAGTTAACTATTCCTAAAGGAAGTTTACTATTCAAATCATGAGATGTCATCATTATCCTCCTAGGGACAGTATGCATCAAGTACAGGAAGGTTACTCAAAACTTACTAAAAAAGGGACAGAAAGGAGAGTTGGAAATCGTAACCACCTCTCCTCCAAGGATTCTATTTCAAACCTAACTTTCCTGGTACTCTGCCAAACAAAACAATATGAACACCCAGATACAAAAGGAGCAGCGTCTATTGTCTAATTCCCTGTATGGATAAACTGGTTGCCAATTCTATAAATATTTAATAAGAACCAAGCTCAACTAGACCCATTAATGACTCTTTGAAAGTATTTTTATTATGAAGTAGTATTAGATACATGTAAAAGAAGCCTTGAAACTTTGCTTCCAGCCCTTGAATGTGAGTTCTTTGAATCACACTCTGCTCTCTGTTTATGGAGTTTTCTGTTTCTTACGGTGAAAGGAACTGTGAACATAAGATGTAACTAAAGAAAGTGGAACAACAATATCAATATCTAGCAGTTTTTGAGCACTCCTTATGAGCTAGTTACTGTGCTGTGGGATGCTCGTGCCTCATTTTATCAATCTTCCCCAAACCTTTGATGAGGTAGGTATATCATCCTCTTCCTCTTTGTTTTTCATTTGTTTTCTTAACGTTTTTTACTTGTTTTTGTAACCGCTTTATTGAGATATAATTTACATACCATACAATTCATCCATTTAAAGTGTACGATTCACTGGGTTTTTTTTTTTTTTTTTTTTTTGCACATTCACAGAGTTGTGCAATTATCAACACAATTTGGGAATATTTTTAATCACTGCAAAAACAAAAACCCCTCTATAACCTTTAGCTATTGCTTTTCTTTGAATGTGGTATCCCTCAAAAAGTTATTAATATGTTGAAACTTAATACTCATTAAGGTGGTAATAAGAGGAGGGCCTTTTGGGAAGTGATTAACTTGTGAGGACTCCACCCTTATGAATGGATTAATACCGGTATAAAAGAGGCTTCAGAGAGTTTGCCCCTCTTGCCTTCCACCTGCCACTATATGAGGACACAGCAGCAAGGTGCCATCTTGGAAGCAGAAAACAGCCCTCGCCAGACACCAACATTGGTGGCTTCAGAAGTGTAAGAAGTAAATTTTTGTTCTTTATAAATTACCCAGTCTGTGGTATTTTGTTATAGCAGCATAATTAGACTAAGGGAGCTATTATCCCTAATCCCTCATCATTTCCCCTGTCACTAGACTACTATTAATCCACTTTCTATCGCTATAGATTTTCCAACTCTAGACATTTCATATAAACAGAATCATACAGAATGTAGTCTTTTGTGACTGACTTCATTCATGTTCTGTAGCATGTTTTCAAGGTTTATTCATGCTGTAGTCTGTTTCAGCACTTCCTTTCTTTGTATGACTAATATTCCATTGTGTGTATACATCACACTTTGTTTATCCATCATCTGTTGATGGACATTTGTTTCCACTCTTTGGCTGTTATAAATCATGTTGCTACGAATAACCGTATACGAGTTTTTGTGTTAACATGTATTTTAAAAAATTATCTTGGGTATATACGTGGAGGTAGAAATGCTGGGTCAAATGGTAACTCTATGTTTTAACTTTTTAGGAATAGTCACACTGTTTTCCAAAGTGACTGCACCATTTCATATTTCTACCAGCAACATCATCGTCTTCCTTTTACAGATGAAGAAACTCATATCGTGGAAAAGTGAGGATGAAATCCTCTGACCACCCTACCTTTAAAGGTCCTTTAAAGAGAAAGAACTGACAGTGTAAGTGGAAAAAGAGCAATTGGAAGTAGCAGGAGAGGGAAAAGCCATTATCATACAACTGGTGGGAAGAAGGAATGTCAAAAACATCAGTGTGAAAATAATTGCAGCAAAAAGGTAAATCCCAGTAACTACTGAAAATAGTTTTTTAGGATGTGGGCGATGGAAGGCATGTGGTGATTCTCAGAAGTCTCATGGGCAAGCAGTGAGTGAGATTGCCATGGGTGACAGAGCAAATGTTACATAAGGAGGTGAAGGCAGCATGATTTTGAAATTCAGGTGATGGAGGGCCAGGAGTGGTGGCTCAAACCTGTAATCCCAGCACTTTGGGAGGCCAAGGCAGGTGGATCACGAGATCGGGAGATCGAGACCATCCTGGCTAACATGGTGTAACTCCACCTCTAGTAAAAATACAAAACAATTAGCTGGGTGTGTTGGCGGGCGCCTGTAGTCCCAGCTACTTGGGAGGCTGAGGCAGGAGAATGGCGTGAACCCAGGAGGCGGAACTTGCAGTGAGCCGAGATGGTGCCACTGCACTCCAGCCTGGGTGGCAGAGCGAGATCCTGTCTCAAAAAAAAAGGCGGGGGGGGGGGGGGAATTTAGGTGATGGAAGGAAAAAGAGTAGGAGTCCCTCATCTTTGGATGGAGAAGACATGAGCAGGTCTATGGAGGCAAGAAGCTGGAGTGATTAAGATACTGTACACTGAGGTAAAATGATGTACTGGAAAAGCTGAGGAGGGGATAGCTTCCCAAGAGTTAATGAATGGGTGTTTCATACAGAGAGAGACCTATTTCTCTTTGGCCACAGATGGAAGGAGGGATAAGGGTGACTGGGGGATACATTCTGGTCTGATCACATCTTCCAGAGTTAATAATGTTGATTAGGCTCAGAAGTCCTAAGAAGACGCCAGGACACAAGCTGTTTTCCTTTCTTCTCTGCAGGAGGAAGGTGATCTCTGGGCTCCCACTCCAACCCCCACTATGCCCTCATAACAGCTTCCAATGCAATGGATAAGAAGTCAATGAGTGACAAGAGTGGCTTTTTAGCCGACCCCACCCATTCAAGGAAGGCTTAAGCCTTGAGTCAAATCCTAGAGTGAGAATTTCTTTTGTATTTTCTGACTTTCTCTGTGCATTCATTATAGCCCTCATGGAAGCTGGGTTTTCTTGAGAAGTAAATGTAGATTCCTGAGCTATAAGAAACCAGCTTGAAGACTCTTTCTGAACTGTCATTAATCATGCTTGTTCCTTAGTATATTTATTACATATTACATTTTTTTCTTCAAAGTCCCAAAAAGCCTTCCTAATTGAGAAGCCAGGAAATAGTTCATTGTTTCTTAAAAGTGGAAGTGATAGCACTTCCTTACGGTAAGTCTGGGCCATTCCAGTTGATAGTACTGATTTATAAAGCCTGTTGGGGTTTTCCTCAGAGAAGAAGGAAAAACCTCATTGCATGTACTAGCAATACACTAACCACAGTCCCCGGCCGATATCAGAGGCATTTTAATTAAATCCAGAATAGAAATGCAGATTTTGTTACATCGATTCCAACTGATAATTAACTACAAACGTTTGACAATCTCAGAAAAAAATGTTTGGCATGACTACATGTGGTTTAAAATCTAGATTACAAATTCTGGAGGTGGTGAGGAGTGGAGAAAGCTGTACTTTCAAGTAAAATGAGAACTTTTGCTGTGGACTGTTAGGACACCTCCTGGGTCCCAGTGAGGGCCACTTCCGAGCAGCTGCAGCCACTTAGACCAGGCCTGCATCTTCCTTCTGCAGAGAAGGATGGCCTACCCCAGGGTCCCTTGTGGTTCTGAAGGTAGTCCTACATAGTCAGAGACAAGAAAATGTTCCTTTGCATAATTATCTTCCTCAGTTTCTATGGCCCTTTTACATTTTCCAAGGAGGTTTGCATCCAAGGAAGCTCTTGTTACTGTTTTGATCACAGCTGATTGGAGAGGTGAGACAGGTATTTTTACTTGAGGTCCATGGAGATCACAGGGTTTTTCGAGTCGTCATGAGCTTGGGTAGGAGAAAGATGGTTCCAAGTTTCTTGGCAACATTGTCTGGAAATGTATTCATCAGACCCTATCTAGCAGGCAGAATTTAAAAAGCAATTGCTCCCTTTTGTGTGTGCCTTTGAGGATGAGAGACTAAAAGAATAGCTTGAGTATCTGTGGGGCAGGAGGAGGTTTTATTTGAAAGACACATCTGACATTGCTAGTATCTACAATACCGATGTTGGTTTCTTTTGGAGACCCCAAGTTCTCCAGCCTACTGGAGTTACTCTGTCCTGTGATATTTAAATAGAAACTGCTCGAACTCTCCGTTTCCATTTCACAGAAGTGGAAACTGTTCTGTGTCTTCCCAACCCCTCACATCTGCAGGGATTTCCCAGGTACTTATGAGTTTCCTGGGGAGTCCAGGTTTCTGCAGAATTCTCCATTTCTTAATGTCTCCTTGTAGAGCTCCTCCTCTCTACCACCCTATGTCCACCATGCTGAATTTTTCCCTGAATTTTCCAAAATCATAACCATACAAGGAAATTATGTATAGTGTAATTTAAGTGGAGATTTTGGGGTGATGCCCAAGAGCAATTGCCAGAAGTAATATAAAGGTGAACAACTATTCTCAAAATTCCCCTGACCATGTAGCCCTGCTAGTCCAAAAGACAACTTTCTGTAAACTTAAAAAGAGTGCATCCTTCAAGGTCTTTATTATCACCTTGTTAAAAGAAAAACCTTAGACGAATTAAATTTAATACAGTTTAGTTGAGCAAAGAATGACTCATGAATCAGGCAGCCCCCAAACTGGAACAGGTTCAGAGGCTACAACATACTCACAAAACGAAAGAAGATTTATGGACAGAAAAAGGAAGTAAGGTACAGAAATAGCCGGATTTGTTATAGCCCAGTGTTTGGCTTATTTGAACACAGTTTAAACAGCTGGCTATCTTTGATTGACCAAAACTTGGTGATTGGTGCAAGAATAGGTTACAGTCTGTTTATACCTCCAATCAGGTTACAGTTCACTATGTATGGGGAAACACTTATGCTGAATGTAGACTAGAGAAGGAGGCAGCTTTAGGCTAAATTTAATTTAACAATTACCCCAACTTTAGGTGTTGATTCATTCTGTCACCATCATAAATGTACTTATTTGTTCTCCAGTTCCACTGGGAAATAGCAGAACAATGGGTTTCGTAAGTTGGGAACAAGGACATCAGGCAATTTTTTGTAAGGGTTAGAGTAGAGGGGACCTTCTTGTGCTGCAGTTAAACAAAACATGGTCTGTTTTAGAACCTATCTACTTCCTTAAAGTTTCAGTTTGATTATATCACATTTAGTATGAGTGACTCCATTTTGGTTTGGTCTGGTCTGCTGTGGCCTAGTGCACGAGTTCAATCCAAAATAATGGCCTCCCATAATTTTGTTTAACAATTTGCTGAGAAATTGTTCTAATAGTTATGTGAACCAGCAGGCCGATATTGCCAATATTTCTCCCTGGAGTTGTGCAGTGCACAACTGACACAGCTGGGAGCAGTGCCATTCCTCCCACAGGAAGTTTCTCCCTGGCCACCCCTTCTCAGGGCCCAGGCTTCCTAAATCTTCACCATTGTCTCTCTCTCTCTCTCTCTCTTTCCCCACCCCTTCCTTCCATTAATCTCCCTTAGTTCCTTCTATTCTAGGTTCCTTTACTCTCTTGCTTTTGATGTTCCTTGGAGACATTTATAATTCTTAGGCTATTATGCAGAGCATCTAATTTTCTACTTCTCTCCCCTTCCCATTCCATCTCAGCCCAAGGCTTACTTTTTCTCATCTGAAATGGCCCATCCTGGCATTTTACTATTAATTCTCTGAGAACTTCTTCTTCCAGCTTTTTCCAATAACTTTCCTCCGCTCCTTGCCATATTTTTTAAAAAGAGAGAGATTTGGTTAGACTCTTTATTATGATCCCCATAGCAACTTCTATCTCTCCTTTAAAAATCTTCGTATTACAAACCTGGCATATAGTGGATGTCCATAAATATTTGCTGACAAAATATTTATGATGGAATGTATAATGCTATGTGGTTTTGTTTTTTTAGAATATATTAGACTGTGAATGAATAATATCAGAATTCCCACCAATAGTTTTGGATTTTACATTTAAGCCTTTAATCCATCTTGAGTAATTTTGTATAAGGTGTAAGGAAGGGGTCCAGTTTCAATTTTCTGCATATGGCCGATCAGTTTTCCCAGCACCATTTGTTACATAGAGAATCTTTCCCCACTGTTCATTTTTATCAGGTTTGTCAAAGATCAGGTGGTTGTAGATGTGTGGTCTTATTCCTGAGATCTCTATTCTGTTCCATTGGTCTATGTATCTGTTTCTATACCAGTACCATGCTGTTTTGGTTACCATAGCCTTGTAGTATAGTTTGAAGTCAAGTAGCGTGATGCCTCCAGCTTTTTTTTTTTTTTTTTTTTTTTTTAGTTTTGCATAGGATCATCTTGGCTATATGGGCTCTTTTTTGGTTCCGTATGAATTTTAAAGTAGTTTTTTACTAATTCATGTCATATGAGAATGCATGGACACAGGAAGGGGAACAACACACACTGTGGCCTGGCCAGAGGGGCTGGGAGGGAGAGCATCAGGATAAATAGCTAATGCATGCTAGGCTTAATATCTAGGTGATGGGTTGATAGGTGCAGCAAAACACCATAGCACACATTTACCTATGTAACAAAACTGCAAAGATGGCCGAATAGGAACAGCTCCAGTCTCCATCTCCCAGCACGAGCGACACAGAAGACCGGTGATTTCTGCAATTTCAACTAAGGTACTGGGGTCATCTCACTCGGGAGTGCCGGACAATCGGTGCTGGTCAGCTGCTGCAGCCTGACCAGCGAGAGCTGAAGCAGGGCGAGGTATCGCCTCACCTGGGAAGCGCAAGGGGGAAGGGAGTCCCTTTTCCTAGCCAGGGGAACTGAGACACACAACACCTGGAAAATCGGGTAACTCCCACCCCAATACTGCGCTGTAAGCACACCGGCACACCGGAGAATATATCCCACACCTGGCTGGGAGGGTCCCATGCCCACGGAGCCTCCCTCCTTGCTAACACAGCAGTCTGCCGCAATCTAACCCCAAGGCAGCAGCGAGGCTGGGGGAGGGGCGCCTGCCATCGCTGAGGCTTAAGTAGGTAAACAAAGCCGCTGGGAAGCTCGAACTGGGTGGAGCTCACAGCAGCTCAAGGAAACCTGCCTGTCTCTGTAGACTCCGCCTCTGGGGACAGGGCTCAGCTAAAGCAGCAGAGGCCTGTGCAGACGTGAACGACTCTGTCTGACAGCTTTGAAGAGGGCAGTGGATCTCCCAACACGGAGGTTGAGATCTGAGAAGGGGCAGTCTGCCTGCTCAAGTGGGTCCCTGACTCCTGAGTAGCCTAACTGGGAGACATCCCCCACTAGGGGCAGTCTGACACCCCACACCTCACAGGGTGGAGTACACCCCTGAGAGGAAGCTTCCAAAGCAAGAATCAGACAGGTGCACTCGCTGTTCAGCAATATTCTATCTTCTGCAACCTCTGCTGCTGATACCCAGGCAAACAGGGTCTGGAGTGGACCTCAAGCAATCTCCAGCAGACCTATAACTGAGGGTCCTGACTGTCAGAAGGAAAACTATCAAACAGGAAGAACACCTATACCAAAACCCCATCAGTTCATCACCATCATCAAAGACCAGAGACAGATAAAACCACAAAGATGGGGAAAAAGCAGGGCAGAAAAGCTGGAAATTCAAAAAATAAGAGCGCATCTCCCCCTGCAAAGGAGCACAGCCCATCGCCAGCAACGGATCAAAGCTGGTCAGAGAATGATTTTGATGAGATGAGAGAAGAAGGCTTCAGTCCATCAAACCTCTCAGAGCTAAAGGAGGAATTACGTATCCAGCGCAAAGAAACTAAAAATCTTGAAAAAAGAGTGGAAGAATTGACAGCTAGACTAATTAATGCAGAGAAGGTCATAAACGAAATGACAGAGCTGAAAACCATGACACGAGAAATACGTGACAAATGCACAAGCTTCAGTAACCGACTCGATCAACTGGAAGAAAGAGTATCAGCGTTGGAGGATCAAATGAATGAAATGAAGCGAGAAGAGAAACCAAAAGAAAAAAGAAGAAAAAGAAATGAACAAAGCCTGCAAGAAGTATGGGATTATGTAAAAAGAGCAAATCTACGTCTGATTGGGGTGCCTGAAAGTGAGGGGGAAGATGGAACCAAATTGGAAAACACTCTTCAGGATATCATCCAGGAGAACTTCCCCAACCTAGCAGGGCAGGCCAACATTCAAATTCAGGAAATACAGAGAACGCCACAAAGATACTCCTCCAGAAGAGCAACTCCAAGACACATAATTGCCAGATTCACCAAAGTTGAAATGAAGGAAAAAATCTTAAGGGCAGCCAGAGAGAAAGGTCGGGTTACCCACAAAGGGAAGCCCATCAGACTGATAGCAGATCTCTCGGCAGAAACTCTACAAGCCAGAAGAGAGTGGGGGCCAATATTCAACGTTCTTAAAGAAAAGAATTTTAAACCCAGAATTTCATATCCAGCCAAACTAAGTTTCATAAGTGAAGGAGAAATAAAATTCTTTACAGATAAGCAAATGCTTAGAGATTTTGTCACCACCAGGCCTGCCTTACAAGAGACCCTGAAGGAAGCCCTAAACATGGAAAGGAACAACCGGTACCAGCCA
>NC_045443.1:103392391-103630077 GCF_002776525.5 Piliocolobus tephrosceles
GCCATCAGAGAAATGCAAATCAAAACCACAATGAGATACCATCTCACACCAGTTAGAATGGCAATCATTAAAAAATCAGGAAACAACAGGTGTTGGAGAGGATGTGGAGAAATAGGAACACTTTTACACTGTTGGTGGGATTGTAAACTAGTTCAACCATTATGGAAAACAGTATGGCAATTCCTCAAGGATCTAGAACTAGATGTACCATATGACCCAGCCATCCCACTACTGGGTATATACCCAAAGGATTATAAATTATTCTACTACAAAGACACATGCACACGTATGTTTATTGCGGCACTATTCACAATAGCAAAGACTTGGAATCAACCCAAATGTCCATCAGTGACAGACTGGATTAAGAAAATGTGGCACATATACACCATGGAATACTATGCAGCCATAAAAAAGGATGAGTTTGCGTCCTTTGTAGGGACATGGATGCAGCTGGAAACCATCATTCTTAGCAAACTATCACAAGAAGAGAAAACCAAACACCGCATGTTCTCACTCATAGGTGGGAACTGAACAATGAGTTCACTTGGACTCGGGAAGGGGAACATCACACACTGGGGCCTATCATGGGGAGGGGGGAGGGGGGAGGGATTGCATTGGGGAGTTATACCTGATATAAATGATGAATTGATGGGTGCTGACGAGTTGATGGGTGCAGCACACCAACATGGCACAAGTATACATATGTAACAAACCTGCATGTTATGCACATGTATCCTAGAACTTAAAGTATAATAATAATTAAAAAAAAAAAAAAAAACTGCACTTCCTGCACATGTATCCTGGAACTTAAAATTTAATTTAATTTAATAATAATAATAATAATAGCATCAGAATTCTTGATGTATGCTTAGCAAAGTACCCAGGTCATATTGGGTGCTGAGAAGGTATTCATTAAATGAATATTCATCAACAAGTTGACCTGTTTTTTACTGAACCCAGTGGAATCTGCTAAGCTAACCATCATAAGAAATAGTGCAGGAGGTATAGGGTTCATTTTAGATCTTTAGATTTTTATGGCTGATTCATTCATTCATTTGTGGAATGAAATTATTTAAAATGAAAAAAAAAAAAAGAACTTCTAGAATGTTAGTCTCCTTACAAAAGATTTTTAAGGACATTATTCTCATTTCTTTCCCCCAGAGCCCTATGAAGCAAATAATATCTACCCCTCCCCCTGCCACCCCACTTTACGGATGAGAAAACTAAGGCCTGCAGAGATTGAAGCAACTCAGGTTCACATATCCAGTAAATGATAGAACAAGAACTTGAACATAAACCTACTAATGCCAAGTCTTCTACATGTTCTGCTCCATTATAGCTTCTCTGATTCAGAGGAAGAGGACTGTGACTTCTAAGTTTCCTTTGCAATGTAGATGTTTTAAAAATATGCTTTTTGTAAAAACATAAAATGTATTACTCAATATCAATGCAAGTCTTCAGCCTAGAATCCAGACTGTTAAGTGTGCAGCAGCACAGCATACTTTGAAAGAGGCCTCATAAAAACACAAAGTTGAAATTGTCTCTAAGGATTTTAGCTAAGTAGACTGAATCTAGTGGGGAAAATAAAATCTTTTCCCAGAGCTTTGCAGAAGTGGAAAGTGAAAGATTGAGAGCTTGTGAGAAATAACAGATACTTTAAAAAATGTTGAATCGAAATAGAAGAATGGTAGAACTAGAAGGATTTTTTAAATGAATAAATAAAAATGGTACACCATTTAGAATATTTTTTAGAATCATATAATTTTAGGACTGAAAGGGACCAGTAAAAGCATCTAAGGCTCTCCTTTTGTAAAAAGAAACAACATTTTGAGTCACAACCAGGACCAGCTATATAATTAGTGCAAAATGAAATTGTGGGGCCCCTTGTTTAAAAAAAAAAAAAATACTAAGATTTCAAGATGATGATAGTACATCATTCAACCAAGGGTGGAACCCTCGTAAGTGCAGGGCCCTATGTCACTACACAGTTCACACACCAATGAAGCCAGCCTTGGTCACAATATTATTAACACCAGCATTTTATATTTGCATGTCACTTCACAGCTTACCTAGCATTTTCACAGGTAATCTAATTTGAGTTTTATAATAGCTCAGTAGAGTAGAGCAAGAATTGTTTTCATTGTTAAACATGTCCACACAAGAATACATTTATCAACCATGACATTCTGGTTGACTAAAATGACCCCACACCCCTTGCACCATTTATGTTTTGCATCGTGGTATTAGCAGTTTCTATTAGAATAAAAGGGAAGCAGTTAAGTTAATTGGCTCATGGACAGTCATTCAACAAACTCTTTAGCATCTGCCATGTGCAGAGTACTTTGGTAAGCATTTCAGACATTGAATTGCAATTTTGCAATAACTTAGTGAAGAAGGTGAATTACCATGTCCAATGTTCTGATAAGCACGCTAAAAATCAGAGACGCCAGTTAGAGTTAGACAGTCAAGGTCGCAGATTAGCTACTGAAATAATTAGGATTAGAATGTAGGTCCTCAGACTATTCTGTGATGCTCTTTTAAAAAGTATTAACATCTCTAAAATGAGATAAAATGTGAAATTAATTTATCTGCCAAGGAAATTAAAGCCAAATCAAAGAATAAATGACTATTCTCCCTTTTCTACCTCTCCTTCTGCTACAGTTTCTAGCTTAGAAAATAAGAAATATAAATATGAAAATTTCATACATTTTAGGAGACTGCCTTGTAAATTGAATTAAAAGTAAATTAATTTACCTGAGCCTTGTCCTCGAGGCCAAGACACTGATTGCTCATTGAATATGCATGCACTCACCCACTTCACCACTGCCTTGCAAGTCAGTCGAAGCCATATGACTCTTTCTGGCCAGTGGACTATACACAAAAGTAACGAGGTATCATTTCCAGGCTGAGGGAGTGAGAAGCTCCTTTATAATTCTTTGGCTGTATCTTTCCTAAACTCAATGATCTTAGGAGCCACGTGTTAAGCTACTGGAATCACAAGATAAAAGCATATTGGCTCCCTGAACCACCACCTGGAAAGGAGTTTCCCTGGAGAGTCACGAGACTTGGCAAAGAACTTTATGTAACCAAAATAAATCTTCATGTGAAAGTCACTGCAATCTGGGAGTGTGTTACTGCAGCGTAACTTAACATCACCCTGACTACTAGACTCATACCTACAATATTTTTCTCCTTCTGTTTTGGTTCTTCCCTGTCTTTTGACCTTCAGTGACTGTAAATAACATCCATAAAAGCTTTCAAAGCCCTGGCTTAAGCTGCTTTTTGTTTCTCCTGAAACCTCCAACAACCCTGCCAGACTGCTATTTTCAAAGGCTGAGGCCTCAAGTCTGATTTTACATCAAAGATATGCAAGCATGACTCAAAAGATGAAAAAACGTTAAGAACATCCAAGAGTGAGGGGCTTCGCTAATCACTGGGCTTTGCTAATATAAACAAATTTAGGAAAACAGGTGATGAGCACTGAAATGATAAGCAGATGATTGTCTATCTTACTAACCCAGATAGTTGTTTTCAGGAAAATTTTAAATGGGAAAATGTTTCAGCTACTTGTATTTTGTTTTGTTTCGTTTTCTTTGTTTTTTAGCCAGAACAGCGAAGGAAAAACTGAGAACCACCCTGCATGACCATATATCTCACATTTAAATAGCAATTTAAACAGTTATTTTTGAAAACAAGATGACATGAGGTGTGATTATCACATAAGTAATGAGACTGACTTATCCCAAAAACATATAGACAGCATGGATTTTCATAAGGAAAGTGGTCCTTTTCAGAGGCTGAGAACTCTGGTCAAAGAAGTTCCTCCAAATAGTTAGCATCTATGATCAGTGCTGTCACTCCTGGATCTGTGTATTAATTGTAGCAAATTTGGGGTGGTGTTTTAGCTCAGGCTGCTGTAGCCAAATACCACAGACTGGGTGACTTAACACTTATTTTCTCACAGTTCTGGAGGCTGGAAGTCCATGATCAGGGTGCTGGAAGTCCATGATCTGGGAGCCAGCATGATCAGGTTCTGGTGAGGGCTCCCTTCTTGGTTTGTAGATGGCTGCCATTGTGCTGTGTACTCACATGACCCGTTCTTTGTGTGTGCATGCAGACAGAGAACAAATAAGCTCTCTGGTGTCTCTTCTTGCAAAGGCACTAATCCCATCGTAAGGATTCCACCCTCATGACCTCATCTAAGCTTAATTACTTTCCAGAAGTCCCATCTCCAAATATCACATTGGGGGTTAGGGCTTCAACATAAAAATCATGAATTTGGGGTGGGGAGAGGGACATGGTTGAGTCCATCGCAGGTGGGAAACATGGACTTAAGGATCAGAATTGCCTCTTGCTAGCAAAACCTTCCCAAGAGCAAGTAAGCTCACTTCCGTGAGCAGACAGAGGCTCCTGAAATAACACAGGTGAAAGGTAAGTGGTCCTGAATTGGGATGATGACAGTAAAAGAGGAGATGGGTTTGAGATGGAATATTCATGGCTTGCGGACAAAGTGAAAAACGTTTAGCATGACCACCCAGGTTGGAAGCCTGGTGCCTGGGAGAAGGTTGGTGCCTGGCTGGAAAACCAGGAGAAAGAAGCAGTTTGGGCAGGAGGAGGAAAAGGACTTTGGCAACATGCCCACCTTGGGATCATCTTGAGTTTGTGTGGGAATGTTCCAATGTAAGGGAAATATAAAAATGCCACTTATAAGGAAGACTGCGGCCAGGTGTGATAATTTATGCTTGTAATCCCAACACTTTGGGAGGCCAAGGCAGGAAGATCACTTGAGCCTAGGAGTTTGAGATCAGCCTGGGCAACAGAGAGAGACCTCATCTCTATCTCTATTTAAAAAAAAAAAATTCCAGCCTGGGCGACAGAGCGAGACTCCTTCTCAAAAAAAAAAAGAATTAAAAAAAATTTAAAAAGAAAAATATAGAGAAAAAGAAGACTGTGTCAGCCAGGCTTGGGGAGGATGGGTAGAAATAGAGTCTGCACGTGACTAATTTCATGAGTGGTCGCTTCACCACTAAGCTAAAATTCCCTATGGGTGGACAAAATTCTTATATCAGCAATGATTTCTAGGCATTAAAGCTTTGTGATACTTACAACAACTAGATGCTTGCAGGCACAGTTGGCTAATTGCCCTTCCATGGCAAAGACAGCTGGAGCAGAACTTCTTTACAGCATCACTTGGACACACAATTACTAATGACCATAATTTTTCCACGTACACTGAGTACCCAGGCAAGAAAATGTACCTGTGGGAGGATTAGGGGAAATACACTGGAAACTTGGCCCAAAAAAGAAGGAAAATAGAAGGAAAGAAATAAGAGGTACAAGCAAGAGGCTGTAACTAGATTTCTGAAAGTGAGAAAGAGGGGAAAACAGAAGTGAATCAACAATGGTTGAATTCTTTCCTTGTTCCAGGGCAAGTGCTGAAAAGACAGTCCCTCAACTCTGTCTAGTGGAGAAAAAGTCTAGTCCAGAAATGAGTGCAAGAAGGCATGCTGGTTCTGCCAGGCCAGTGGCTGACGCCTGTAATCACAGCGCTTTGGGAGGCTGAGGTGGGTGAATCACCTGAGGTCAGGAGTTCAAGAGCAGCCTGGCCAACGTGGTGAAACCTCGTCTCTACTAAAAATACAAAAATTAGCTGGGCATGGTGGTGCACACCTGTAATCCCTGCTACTAGGGTGGCTGAGGCAGCAGAATCGTTTGACTCCAGTAGGTGGAGACTGCAGTGAACTGAGATCATGCCATTGCACTACAGCCTGAGTGACAGAGTGAGACTCTGCAAAAAAAAAGAAAAAAAAAAAAGGCAAAGACATGCTGGTTCTTACAGGAGAGGGAAGCATGTTTTGTTGGGGGCACACCCCATTTTAGATGAGCATTAGATGAGTCCATTTTTAGGTGAAAACTGAGGCTCCAAACAGTTAAATGAGTTGCCTAAAGAAACACAATGTGATCACTAGGGCTTTATTGGTTGCATGTGACAGAAGCCAAGTTCAAACAAGTTCAAGAATAACAGAAACAAACAAACAAACAAAAAAAGTGACTCATATGATAAAAAAAACTACAGCATGCAGAGGTTAATCCAGCTCCTTTCCTGGACCCAGGTGCCTCATCTGTGCCCTGTCTTTAATGTGGCTTTGTTGTGTGTTGCTGCACCTTCTAGAAGCCTTCCCTCCATTGGGAGGAAAGATGGCCCCACAAGCCACAGGCTGCCATGGTCCTTCCACCTTGCAGCTCAAGAGGAATCCTGATTGGCTCAGCTTGATTGCCTTGGGCCAATGAGCACAACAGGTGGAATCAGAATCGTGAACTCCGATCACATACCTGCTGCTGTGGCAAGGCAAGTGCAGCAGCCGCATGATTGATATCCCCACCAGAATCACCCACAGTAGGGAGGAATATTTCTACAAAGAAGTATATGGGCACCATCCCCTTAAAAAGGGGACAAACACAATCCATGTCCTCTATTCACATTTTAGAAATTTGCAGAGTTGAGCTGCAAGCCCAGGCTGCATTTTGAAGTTTGTGTCTTTCTACCTTGCAAAGTGCCTCTCCCACGTACCTCTGACAAATGAGAACAGAAAGAAGATTTAATGGCAGTGCAAATGAAAGGAAAGGCAGAAATCATTCTGGGAGGCCAAAACACCAAAGAAGAAATAAGAAGAGGAAGCAAGAGAAGCAGGATGAGAGAGGCTGTGGAAAAAAAATAAAACCAGGGTTGGGAAAAAAGCACCAAGGCCTATCCTGCAGCCTTCAATCCCTCCTCTGGAATTCCTGCCAGAAGCTGTTGGTGTTTTTCAGAAAGCTTTTTCCCTTCCTCCTTGTTAAGAAGCTGAGAGCCAAATGCCCCATTAATCTTTCAAACGGCCACTTCGGCTTCTTGGGGCAGAGCCATGCACGTTTGGCTTGCCTCCCTCATGTTCATTTTCCTTCCCCAAAGCAGGGGGACTTGGCAGGCCAACCCAGCTACCCTTTTAGGATCATAGGGACCACAGGCTGTTACCACTGTGGCGTAGTCTTACCTGGGAAGATAGTGGTCATCCCTACACCTCAAAGATTCTCCTCCCATCTGTTTAGTTAGGCTCCACTTGACCACATTCCATTTCTCAGGCCCATTTGCAGTGTGAGAAACTCAGTAAACAAAAATAAACCCAGAGCTCCATGTGCCACCACCCCATTGGGCAGCTGCTGCACACCTGGTACAACGCAGGGTGTAGTTGGGGATACTAGGAAGTTCTTTCTCCTAGCAGAGCTACAGTTGGGGTGAGTAGGCGAAAAAGAGACAAACGGACTAAAGAGTAACATGGCACAACAGTGTTGTAACCAAAACAAACAAAATAATGTAAGACATGTCACTTAAGAGACCCTTTTGTCTTCCTGAGAGCCTTCCATGAGCCAAGTCCTGCACTTGGCCGTGAGGGCATAAGGTCGAATCAGATGTGGACTGTTGGTAGGGACACATGTCTTCCCCACATCACGGGGAACTTTCCCCATGATGTTTCCTCCATGTGGAAGGAGTTCCGCTGATGGGAAAAAGCTGGCATCTTTTCACCCCTTTACTCCCAGAGGTTGAGTGATAGGTGAATGGTCCATTTGGAATAAGTGATGTGTGAATAGTCCACTTGCAAAGACTGTAACGGGGCACGCTTATCTCAGCTCCACGTGTTTTGTTCTTTGCAGCTGCTTTGCCAGTGGAGAAGTCTACTGTTGTGAGCTGAATTGTGTCTCCTCCTCCCTTGCAAATTTCTAAGCTCAGTATTAATCCCCCAAGTGACTTAACATGTAACTGTATTTGGAGAGAGGGCCTTTAAAGGAGTAAATAAGGTTAAATAAGGTCATTGGAATAGGCTTTAGTCTAATATAAGTGGTGTCCTTATAAGAAGAGGAGATTAGGATACAGACACATGCAGAGGGAAGACCACATAAAGATACAAATAGAAGAAGATGACCATCTACAAGCCAAGCAGAGAGGCTTCCGAAGAAACCACCTGTGGTGACACCTTGATGCTAGACTTTTAGCCTCCGGAATTGTAAGAACAGAAAACTTTGTTGTTTAAGCCACACAGTCTGCAGTATTTATGATGGCCACCCTAGAAAAATAATAATATACCTACTGTAGCTGGAGTTGGAACCTATGCCCAGATAAACCTTTAAGACTTGGCTGAGCAGGTCTGCCTCCGACTCTATCCCTCACTACCCCTACACTCTTCACGGGGATCTCTGCTTCAGTCCAGTGTTGTCTGGATTAAGTTAATAGTAAAGCTAAGAGTTTGGCCTCCATCTGTCTTTCTTTTTGTCTTATTTCTTATTTTGTTCAGTTGTTGGGTGAAGAAGTAGGGATACTTCTTACTGGTTTCCTTGAAAACTCCAGATTAGACTATAGCAGTCAGAAGAAAAGTTATGGCGGTAGCAAATAACCGCCAAATCTCAGTGGCTTAACAAGGCAGCACCTGATTCCTTGCTCACATTCTGTTATCAGTCCATCATGGTGGAACTTAGATCCTACTCATCCAACACAACTCGGCAGGAGACTCTGCTCTCCCCAGCCACTCAGGCACTCAGAGGCAGTCTCATGACAAGGATCCATGACTGCTGTGGCAGCAGGAACAGGAGATGGTGAATTGCACACTGGCTCTGAAGCCTCTCCCTAGAAATGACACGCATCACTTCCCATCGTATTTCATTGGCCAAGTAAGTTATATGATCACTGCTAGCATCAAAACGGTAGGAAACTGTCTTCTTATTCTACGTCCAGAAGGAAGAGATCTGGGAATAATTGTGAACAGCTCAAATGACCACCACATGCCTGAGAAAGTGACAGCTTAGAGAAGGAGAATGAGTAATTGCCCAAAGACTGTCATTCTTATGTGAGGAAATTGCCCTATTTGTGGGTGTGCATGACCCACCTGAAGGTGCTCAGATAAGCAAGTTGCTCCCCTAAGGAGTGAGGCCTTGGAAATGATGACCCCTGCTCCTGCTCACTCAGTAAACAAATATTTGTTAAGCACCTGTGAACATGCCAGGCACTGTTTGAACCCTGCAGGGCATGGGGTATCCCTGACCTCCCACCACCTTAATGCCAGCAGAATTCCCTAATCATTGTGACAACAAAAAATCTCCAAAGATTTTCAGCCTAAAGTAGGGTAGAATTATGGCAAAAATATCTGTTTTTGTTGTTGACATTTCACTTTTCATGATAGGAAAAAAACGCTATTTTGGGGTGGGGGGGTGCAGGAAGAAACATTCATTTTATAGCAAGTTAGATGAAAAAGCATTTGGGGACAAAGGAAAAGCAATAGGTTTCCACCTTGATGATCCAAAAGTGAGTCATGACAGGCTCAAGAATGATCATCATCAGAGTTCTTAGGAACCTCAGAAAAACAGGTACAAATCCCTGATTTTTTAGGCAAACAACAGGGACCTGATGATTGCAGAGACTATATTTTTAATTTTTATGGGCACAGAGTAGGCATATGTATTTATGGGATACATGAGATATTTTAATACAGGCATACAATGCATAATAACCACATCAGGGTAAATAGGTATCCATCATTTCATTCCAATTATTCTTTTTGTTATTTTTAAAATGTATGATAAATTATTTTTGACTGTAGTCACCCTGTTGTACTATCAGATACAAAATCTTATTTATGTTATCTAACTATGTTTTTGTACCTATTAATCATCTCTTTCATTTCCCCACCACTGCCCCGACTACCCTTCCCAGCCTCTGGTAACCATCATTCTACTCTTTACAGAGACTTTTTTTTTTTTTTTTTTTAATTTAATCAGGACTTCAGATAGAGAAAGAAAAATCATCTTTCCTCTTCTTCACTGTGCAAATCACAACATCCTCTGTCTTAAGCAGCTCTGGCCACTATAGCAAAATACCATAGACTGAGTGGCTTATAAAAAAAACCAGAAATTTATTTCTCACTGTCGTGGAGGCTGGAAGTCCAAGACCAAGGTGCTAGCATGGTTGAGTTCTGGTGAGAGCCCTCTTCTTGGTTGCAAAAGGGTACTTCTATGTTCTCACATGGTGGAAAGAAGGCAAGACAATTAGTTCTCTGGGACCTCTTTTGAAAGGGCACTAATCCCATTCATGAAGGATCCTCATGACCTAATCACCTCCCAAAGGCCCAGCTTAATACCATCACAATGGGGGTTTAGATTTAAACATATGAATTTCAGGAGAACACGAACATTCCTTCCATTGCATCCTTTCTCCACCTCCCAAAGGCCCAGCTTAATACCATCACAATGGGGGTTTAGATTTAAACATATGAATTTCAGGAGAACACGAACATTCCTTCCATTGCATCCTTTCTCCAACATGGACTCCCACAACTCATACTGTACCTACTACTAAATCCACTACTTTGAATTTGGATAGGTGCTGGCAGGAGGGATTGAGGGGGAGCGGAATGCTAAAAGGGGGCATAAGGAAGAGGGAAACTGAGACAGTCAGTACTTGCAGAGCAGGCACTTCTCTTTTAGATGTGGAAATTCAAGCCACTGAAAAAACAATTAGAAGGGACCTGTAGAACAGTGGACTTCTGGGCTGAGCCAAGCACAGACTGTACACAATCAGACAATATGGAAAGCACCTGGCAGTCACTGTGGAGGAGGATCTCTGATGTAAATACCAAGCAGTAGCATTATTACTGTTAATATTTATAGTGTAGTTTCTAAAACCAGCAGCCAAAGAGTTGAGCGGAACTATTTGAGAACGAAGGCAGGAAATCAACTTGTAAGCATCATCAAAACTTTGTCGGTTTCCTCTTCCTCTTTTAGGCTGACAACATGGTTTTTGAAAGGATGAGAAAGCACTTAGTCGGAGCGGTTAGGTACTGCAGATGTTAGATCAGCTGCTCCAAGATTTCAGTTGAGACTTGCAAATTTGTTTCATCTAAATTTCTTAAGCTAGTTTCAAGCCTTGGTCCCTGAGGCAGAATCGAAAGCTATAAAAATAACTCCCGGTACAACTCCCAGGCTGGAAGACAGATGCTGCAGGCAGAAGCGATTTCCATAGTTAGAACTGCTTCACTCTGGGGTGCCCCAGAATTTCCAGAAATGATTAAGGAGATCTGAGGGACCACAGAGATTCAGCAGGAGCAGTTTTTTCATTTCCCTGAAGTATGTTTTGGGTATGTTGGTGGATGATGGGAAGGGTTTGTGGGACAGTTGCCAATGGCATCGGGAAGCAAGGCGCCAGCTCCCAAGTCAGTGCTTCCTAGTGTGAGAACACCCCATGGCTCCCTTCTGCACAGACCGGCCTGGGGTTGAGTGGACAGGTGACTGGGAAACACCACAACTCCCTCTGCCCTGCCCTGCGAGCAGTCACACACCTGCAGCTTAGGAAAGAAGTCCAGTAAGTGTTTTCATGTTCCTTGGAGCGATGGGTGTTCATGTCCCATGTGCAGCTGTAATCTACAAGCATATCAAGTGGTATGTGTGTGTGTGTATGTGTGTGTGTGTGAGAGAGTGTGTGTGTGTTGTGATGGGAGAGATAGCTTCTATCATCTGAGAACATTTTGTTCCAACTTCGGCCTTACTTTGTCCTTGTGTCAAAATGTATTGTCTAAGATCCCAAAACACCACCTGGTGAAGATTTATCCCCTAACCTTAGGGACCTTCTGAAAAGTAGCATATCAGTAATTTGCAGAAAATATTGTGAGCCCTTGATCCAACGAGAGCAGAAGTCCGACTCCTTCATTGTCACCTAGCCTCTCTCTCCTCCAGTAGCTTGCTGCCCATCCGCTGATGATGCTCACCTGCAGGACTCAGCCCACCCAATTGCTGCCTGAATCTTGTACCGGGGTGTGCGTACCCCCGGCAGGATTGCTTCCCCCAGGGGTCTGTGCTGAGGTACAAGATCACCAGACCTATCTAGGGCAAATGCAAGAAGTACAGCCAGGCAGGATCTGAACTGTATTGACCAAGGAAGTGAAAGTCAAAACTGTAGAAGTGGTTCCAAGCATCAAGTTTGGTGAAGGATGAGGTGAGATGCCAACAGCAAGATGCATCAGCAGAGCAGAAGGAAGATGGAAGCAGAACCCAAGGCAGCTTGAGGCAAGTTGACCAGAAGAGAGGACATGAAATGGATGGAGGTGTCAGAGATCCATTTCTACTTGACAGAGACAAATCCTCAAGGAGGTAGGAGGGAGCGGGTGGCTGGTATACCAATTCCTTCCACAAGCAGCTGCATCAACAGCCTCCATCCTGCCCCTTGTGGGGTTTGAAGTTGAATCAGGCTCCCAGTCCCAGAACTCGGGGGCATGACTGTGGACTGCTTCAGCTCCCATGAAGACCCTCCGACTCTCCTGGCTGCCAAGTAGATCGAGGACTTTTCTGCTGGAAGCATGCTCTGATATTCAAATCTTAGCTCTCCCAGTGCCTAAGTGGACCCAGGCCATAGGATGGTCTTCTGTCTAAACATTCCCTCTAATTGTGAGCCTTTGCACTTAGTGTCCAGCAACTCCAGCCAGCCTCAACAGGGCCCTCCTCTGATACTCAACTCCCCTATTCCCTGGGGACTGGATCCCCCATTCCCTGGGGACTGGATTCTGCATTTGATGACCTGACTTCTGGGACATGTCTTTCTGTATAATTTCAGATTGAGAGTCTTTGGCTCTATCTCAATGACTCCTGAGTAAATGGCAAGAATTTCCTGCAACTGTTCCTCACTCTTCTGTTGGGCAGCTTCCAGAATGGGATAAAATCATTATATAGTCATCTGCAAGGCCTGAGTATCCTCTCAGGCTGGCTTTTAATTAGTAACCCCACCCATGCTGGATTTATTGAGTAGATTTTTTCCCCATTCTCCTCCATCCGCATGTTGCTGAAAGTTTTGGATGCTTTGGGTCCAAGCCCATCCAGGTGAAGTAATTCACAACCTACTTTCATCAACTTCGTTTTGTAAGCACAGGCTCCAAGCCTCCTGAGAGCTATATGTTTTTAATATTTCACAGATAGTAGAATGAGTAAAGTTCTAGCTGTCTGGGGTTCCTTCTGTGCGAAATCCAGCTATCCCCATTGTAGACTGTGGAGAGAGTATCAAGTTAGTTTAAATTTTAAGCAGTATCCACATGCTAGCACCTGGAGAGTTTGCCAGTAACTACAACTGAGAGAGTCCACACAAGAACTTCCCAGCAGCTACTCTCTGCCTTAAAATGTACAGCCATCCTAGAAGGTTCATTATTCTACCTCCTTACTCAATGAGTCATTTCACAGGGCTCAGAAATCTATAGGAGGGTTAACACTCACTCCCTAAATCCAAAGAGCCCTGTGGGAATCTCAAAAGGGGAAAATAGTCCATGGAATAAGGCAGGTATGTATCTGCTTCTGGCCTGTGTGTGTGGAGGATGGCAGTAGGCCCTGAATTTACCTTCCTGTGATGGACACCCCTTAGGTTCTTATGGTTCATAAATCCATACAATCTATTGTGGAAGAGTTTGAGGAATGGGTTGATGGAATAACTCCAACTGTAAACTTGCCTCTCTCTCTGCTCACTCAATTATGTAGAAATAGACTATCAGCCAACCTCAACTGTTCAGAATATGACCCCAAACCAGGGACTACCACAAAGATAGATGTACAATCATTTTATAGGTATGGATTCCATTTCCTCAGTGAGGTTATTGTTTTTCTTTCCAGAATAGGTAAGAATCTTATTTTTATTTATTTCATCTAGAGACACATCTACCATGTTGCCCAATGCATGATTGGCAGGAAATATAGATTTTTCTGCATGATAATAGCAGAGTTAAAACGCTTCTTTTGGTAATGTCCACCTATTAAAAAATGTCAGTAGTCCACTCACTGGAGCCAACCAGAAAAAGTTGTCCCCTTCTACAGAATAGCCTTTGCTTTTTAAAAGTAATGCTTTTTTTTTTTTTTTTTTTTCTGCTTACAAACATTGTAATTTCCTTTGAAATATTTGAAAGCAGCAATCATGTGGACTTTAGAGTAAGATGGGCCAGGATGGAATCCCAGTCAGGCTTCTCTGTGACCTAGAGCTCCTGCAGCTCATTAGCCTTAATTTAATTTTCTTTAATGCTGGGATAACAATCAGAAAGCCATAGAGCTATTGAGAGGAGCTAACACAGGTAATCTGGCTCTAGGAAGACTCAAGGATTACTTGTTGAATTTAAACAAAGTGAACCAGATCTTAATCCCAGTGTATTTTAATTCCAAGTTTGGTTTGTTTCCCCCTGAAGAGTTACCACCAACCCCAATCAGATTGACAGAAAGTGCTCTTTGATTACTTATTCTTCCAAATATCCTTTCCTTCTCTTTAAAAAATATAATAACACATCTGGGATCTATTATATGGTGGTATATATTTCAGCCTATGTGTCTGCTAATGCCTTAGTAAACAGAAACCGCATGAATGTTGACTGCTCAAATACAGTAGCCGCTAGTCAACCTCAAGTGGGGCTGAGTATGAAGTTAAACATTGCAAGAGTAAAAATAAGTGGGTCAATCAAAAGTGGAACACTATCCCCAGTAGTATCTGAATCACTTTTTATAATTAAGATAATGCTCTTAAGCACCTCCTAATGCTTAGAATAAAGAAAGTTTTAAAAGTCTATAATGTTCTTATTTATATCAAAGGTGAGTATATTGTTTAGCAACACTTCTGGCTGTTAATATCAGTACATTTAACTGATAGTGGATTTAAACAAGCAGAAGAATATTTTGTTGTTGTTTTCATATTTTCTTAAACAGAAACCTTGGTGGAGGGCCAGCATCTCTGTGATTTTCTTGGGCTTTCCCTCATGGTTGTAGAAAGCTGCCCTGGCACCATGCATCAAGTTCAAATCCAACTGAAGAGGCAAGAGTAAGGAGACAGGACCAGCCACATGACACATGTTTTTTGTTTTTGTCAGAAAAGCCAGACTCTTCCCAGAAACACTGAAAGGAGAGAAACACTAAACATCTCATGGCCAGAGCTATGTCACAGGGCCACCCCTATCTGCAAGGGAGACTCGAAAAGTAAGGTTTTATCTATTCCAGCCTCTGTAGTGGGAGAAGACAAGAGAGAAAGGGGTGGGCATGGGTGTTGGGTTAGCCAATCTCTAGTATCTTCCATCATGAGTCTTATAAAAGACTTTGAAGGCTGAAGCCTATTGCAAATCTCCCTAAACTAACTCTGAAAAACAACAAAGGCATCAGGCTATGGAGGAAAGAAGAAGAACGTTACAATAGACTAACAAAACTTTAAATCCTGGCTCAGTCATGTACTGAGTTGAATAGCCTTCTCTTTGAACCTCTGCTCCCTCACCTGTAATAATCTTGTCTCACAGGGTTATTGTGAAGATGAAAGAATACAAAAGCACCTCTTTTTTTATGCTGATTATCCCTCTGCCCATGTATACTATTATAGTAAGATAATGGTGGAGGGTGGTGGTAGTGATGGCAAGGGGGTCATTCTGCTAGGTACCTAGGCTTTCAGACAATGTTCCAAGAAAATCACAAGAAATAAATAAGTCAAGGAGTAGTGTAAAACCCAGTTCTGTCCTATTCAGAAAAACCAGGCCCACCCGTCCATGATAACCTGGCCTTTTGTTCTTTGGTCCTTCTTTCATGTAGGTTATTATTTCACAGCCAGCCACACACAACCTCACTGAGTCTCACTCACCTTTGAATCTCCAGCACGTGGTGCACAGTGGTAGATCCTCAAGGAATGTTTAATGAACGGGTGAATCCCCCAGAAGGGCAGATTAATTGGAAAAAGACAAAGGAAGTTGGAATTCAACCAAATATACTTAATAAAGACAAAGTTGTTTGGGGAATTATCCAGCAGCTATTTAGTAATAACTAGATAAAGAATTCTAAGAGGAATATTCTAAAAGGAATTTCAGAAGATCTAGAAAGTATGCAGTGGAAGCATACTTTCTAGATCTTCTGAAATTGTCACAGATCTACTAGGGATGAAAAACAAAACCCATGGACTGTATTTGCAAAAATCTAAGCAATAAGGCATACTTTCAAACCACAAAAATACAGTGGGTGAGAGGAAAATGCCAATAGCCACAAGACCTGCATTGATTCTCTATCTGCGCTGAAGAAGCAAAGGAATTCACAGGATGACCAAGGACATGAGAACAGGAGAACCCCAGTCAGCCTATGGGTGTTCTCTGAGAAGCACAGAGGGGTAGTCTGGGAACAGCAGCTGACACTGACAGGGACTTGACCCACTGGAATAGAGGTGAATACAAGCGATCTACAGAAAGGACTGAAAATCCTGGGATGGTCTACCCTCTATGAAATCTTGAAACTGGCAGCCAGTTCTCCCTTTCAGGACAGGGTCTCACACTGAGGAAAAAATGCTGGGAGTGAAATCAAATTTAGCAAGATCAAGACAAGAATGACAAGGTAAGGGAAATTTTAGATGAAAGTAGAGGAGAGGAAAAAAAATCAAACAGAAAATTTCATAAATTTCATGTATCTTTATGTTTCCAATACCACATGAAAATTACAGAAGAGTGAGTTCTATAAAGTTAGAAATAGTATGTGAAGAGAACCACCTTCTAGAAATTAGAAGAACTCAATTTTGCTAATTTTCCACAGAAAATAATGGAGGTCAATTCAAAAAAAGTTATTTTAAGAGAAAAGGGAGTAAGACATATGCAACATCCCCATGGACAATGAAAATTTACCAGAAAGACATGCCACAGAGGAGATCAAAACTATGATCTATTATTTTAAAATTAGTAAAAGACATTAAGAAAAGTGTACAAGACATGTAAGAATAAAATCAATCAGAATTAGAAAACCTCAAAACTCAAAAAATAATTCAAAATAAAATAAAATATTTTAGAAATGAGGACTAAACTATAAGAAACACACAACAAATAAACACCATATGATGCCTTCAGAGAAGGTAGGAAAAATGAGCAACTTTTAAGAAATCAAAACCAAATGAAGAGCTGAAAAGTACTCCAAAGAATGTAACAAACATTGAAGACAGGTAAAGAAGATCCAACAGCAGGAGTCCCCTATCAAGAAAACTAAAACCAGGGAACAGAACAAATTCCAAAAACTATAATTCAAGAAAACTTTTCTAAAATTAAATAACATTCAAAACTACATATTGAAAGAAAATCCTGTGGACCTGAGAATAACAACAGAGACTGAACTATAATGAGAAATATTCTAGTAAAATTGCTTCTTCCAGCAGCAGAGGACTTTTGCTTTGTATCAGAAATGAAACCTGGTCAAGGGAGAGTTTTCTGCTTGTCCCGTGGTGTCAACTGATCATCACCATGCACTCCTGCAGGGTCCAGAGTGGATAAGCTGCTCCTAGCAATTCTGTGCTGCCTTTCATCGTTCATAAACCCTGCTCTTCTTCACTGTGGAGAAGCATGTTCTCAGGTCTCCTACCTTCTCCCATCTTTCTCATGAGTACTCTGTGGAGGCCCATGGAGAAGAGCTGTTGAGTACACACAGACTTCCCCTGTCTCTGGGACTCCCAGCACTTCTACACCATCACATTAGCCCACACTTACATTTAAGAAGTTGATACAATTTTGATTGTTCTTACCTACTTTAATGCCTGCTTCCTCCTCCTACCACATTCCGTCTAAGGTAAAACATTTTGGATGTCCCATTCCTTCTCAGAAGGAATAACCAGTCTTTGGAATCCAGTTTACCTTGTGTTAAGACCTGAGATCTCTGTTGGACTAAAATAATAAGATTTGTAGATGCCATGACTTTGTTGTTGTTTTAAGGGTGGGAATGTATTCTTTTATGGCCTTCTCCATCTTAAATAAAAGTGAAACTCCAACTTTTTTTTTAGAAAAGCTATTTTTAGTAATTATAATTGGTAGTGGCAGTATGAGTGTTGTTATTCTGACTATTATGTGTAGTGTGGGATAAAGCAAGTGAGCAATAATGGGATATTTTCATTGTATCCTTCACTGTGTCCTTGGGAACCAAGGTATTTGGCATGGAAAAAGCAGATACATATATGATATGGAAGGGATAATTAAAATCCTCCAGCTCTGAATTTCAATTGGAAAGACTACTACAAACTTATGATTGATACATTTAAATATGCTTATCAATTCTATTTACTAAAAACACCTAGAAACAATGACTAATCAAGTTACAATAAGCAACTGTAGTGTCCAAATTATGATCTTCAAATGTTACTTCCTACAATAAGAAACCAGGGTATTTGGAGAAATTGCTGATTCCAAGTCTGCGGAAAGAAATGTAATGACAACTGGCGATGTGTGTGTGTGTGTGTGTGTGTGTGTGTGTGTGTGTGTCTGCATGTGTGTAGCTGGGGGATGTGAACCTAGGACATTTTATCCTACCAAATAGAAAAGATGCTACTAAAGACTACTATGGTCAAGTCAAAACAGCTCAGCTGCCAACCTTAAGAGCTTTCCACTGGCCAAAGATGGGACACTTTGAGTTTAATAAAGATAAGAATGTACTGTATTTAAACTCCGTATGTTTAAAGTCATGAGTTCATAATGACACATTAAAAAATCTAATTAGTCACTTTTAGAGGGTTATAGGGAAACAATCTGTTTTCTTGAAAACAGGTAAGTAATGAGAAGGAATCAAGCATTTGTCCCAACTTTTATACATACACAGCTGGGTAACAAAACAATAGATGAGGGAAGGATCTCTTTATACATTATTCCAGCTAAAAAGTAAAATGTGACATAGAATTAAATGTCACCATTTTTAAGCCTCAAGGGCTGTGATATCACAAAAAGAGAGACAGCCCATCCTATGCCATCTAATGAAAGAACATGCTCCTTCCTGTGATCTTGTGACAATAGCTGAGTCAACGTTTTGTTGGTCTCTGGATCCAGAGGCTGTGATCAGTAGGTAACACAGAGGACAGAGAAACATGTACTCATGGTGTACTCATGTGCGCCATGAATACACAATCCACAAAATATAGATAGTAGGAAATTCTACAGGTCAAACCATCAAGGATCTTGAACAAATAAATTATAAGCAAGAGCAAGAGATGGAGGAAAAATCAGTAGATTAAAAGGAAATTAAAAACAACCAATTTTTAAAAAGTGAGTAAGAATACACAGTGCTAAGGATGTACACTTGAGTAAAAAAATATAAAGAAACATAAGGAAGTGATTATTATAATAGTCAGGATAGCGGTTATTTTTGGAGCGAGGGAGGTGACATGTTCTGGGATACCTCACAAATTTCTATTTCTTAATCTGAATGGGTGTTAGTCTTATAATTCACTATCTGTTTTGTACAACTTTTTATGTCTGTTTTATTTTACAATAAAAGTTTTTAAAAACCTGTTTGACTTTAGCAAAACCTCTTGATCCCATCCCCAAAACGGTGAATCACACACATCCACGTGTAAAAATGAAATACAACATAAAATTGTTTAAAAAAAAATAGGCAGGAAGTAAGAATATATTTTAGATTGAGTTATATTTCCCTAAGTGCCTTTATTAAAACCCATTTCATAAAATCTTTTCCTTCCTTTAAAAATCATTTCAGAAGATTCTACGTACCTTTATTCTAGACTTGGCAAGCTAAATAGCTAGAAAGTATTTCCTTTCCAAAGTCCAAGGAACATGCAATCCTTTATATAATAAAAAAATATGTATTAAGGCTTCCAATTCTCCACTCTTTCCTTTCATTTGAGAGGGGAAAATATGTGTAGAAATGCACATATTCACATATTTATGAAAGCTCTGTGAACGCTGTGATAGAAATGTGGAAGTGACATTAAAAGGGAAGCCTTCTTCATGCAACATGCAAAAGATAATGTCTTTTTCAGCAAGAGTTAGAGGCTAATAGAGTTCTACCAAAAGTTTAAACACATTAAAGGATTTCATTTGCCATCTGAGCTGAAATTTCAAAGCCAAAATGTGAACCCAATATAGGGATCTTTATCAGTGATTGAACTTGCTGACTTCTGAAAGGGGATCCCAGGCCTGCCTAAGTCTTTTGAAGTTCCATTTGGCTTTGTCTTCAAATGTCTTGACATAATCAGGCCATTGATGCCTTGTGCTGTCCTGTGAATGCAAGCATTTGCCCACAACTCCATTTCAGGACTGGAGACAAGAAGAGGTTCAGCTCCCTTTGACACTGGGTCGGCTGGTCAGGAAGTTCTCAAGTGTGCAGCAATGTGAACTTTTGGCAGAACAGTTGCCCAGTGGGATGCCAGTGCTTTCACTTCCCATCAGCTCAGGGCTTCAAAGGCTGGGGGCATCTGTACCCAGTGACCTGTGTGGCTGGCCTGGACACATCTCTTTCCCATGGGATTGGTGGGGCTAGAGAGGCCAGATTGACATGCCTCACATAACTTCATTTCTCAAACTTAAGAGCCAGAACATGTGCGAGACCCACCAAAATCAACAAGTTCACCCCTGGGTTGCACTGGTCACTGAAGGACCACCTGCTTTTAGAAGCTTCACTTTCCATTCACACTGATGATGATGGTAATACTGGCACACACCATGTGTGCACATTGTTCCTTTAAATCATTTTAACAACTACATAGCAATCATTCTTTCCATATCACAGATGAGGACAATTCACCCAGGATCACACATATAATTCGTGCCAGCACTGGGATTTGAACTCAGGCAGCTCAGGCACCCTGGGTCTGTTTCTTTAACCACCAAGCTATAGCGCCCATGGCTGGAGAATATATACAAACATAGCCCTGTACAGGGTACTGCTGACTATAGCTACTACTTATTCAACTCCTCAATATATTGGGCACGAGACCAAGCTTTACAAACATTTCATTTAATATATAAAGTAGGTAGAGAGAGAGAGAGAGAGAGAGAGTTATGTGTAATACACTTGCAGATGCTGATAGAGATACAGATTCCAGTGTACATATATAGACAACAGCATAGATACATAAAGGCCTAATTATTACAGCCAGACGCTACTTAGACTCCCTAAATTTAATCCCAGCTCCACTCCAGCTGTTTGACCTTGAGCAATTGATTTAGCAGCCCTGGTCCTCAGTCGACTCATCTAAAAACACCTCCCTTGCAGGGATACAGTGAGGATTCAATGAAATAATACATGTAAAGCATATATAGTTCCTGACAAAGAATAGGCTTCCAATAAGTTAGACATTATTGTTATTATTATATACATATAATAATATAAAAGAGTATGTTATTCTTATTGATGTTAGATAGACAGATCTACTTTCTAAAACAATTCAGAAAGCTTGGTAAAGAAGAGAAGTGTTCTCCAAATTTATCAGGGTCAAAGGTTAAAAAAAATTATGCTGAGCTGTTTCATCCCCCAAGCAGATCAATATTTTGGCAATAAAACACCAAAGTAAATTGATGAGGCTACAGCTGAAAATAAGCCTGAGACCCCTAGTCCCTCATGCTGCAAAAAGCACTGCTCTGAGCAGGACAGGTGCTAACACTCAGAGTAGTGAGCACTCAACTCATGGTACCGTAACAGGTGCTGGCTGTCTGAGGACACAAAAAAGCCTGGTGACCCACTCATCACAATCGATCTTTCAGGCCCTGGATGCCGGTCCTTCTGCAGTCAAATCTATTTCTGTCCTTATGGGCCCTGCAAAAGGATTTAGTATCCAAATCCCATCTGGTGTTCAAATAATACATCCTCATGCAAGGTGGACTTGACGGAATGATAATACAAGCACCTGTAGACGGTTTTGAATCAGTGCTTTGGACCGGGTGCTGCATTAGACACCAGATGATCATAGTGCACCAGCATTATGATCGCCTTGAGGTCCCATATCTACTGAGTAGCAGAGGAGTCCTCAAGCTTATCTGCTGCTAGGGCTCATGCTGTTAATTCCTGCATTCTACTCCATCCTTGTTCATTTCCAAAGGCTTGTACACTTTATTTCTCCCTTCACCACCAATCCTACTTAAGGAAAGTTATCACTCTAAGCCAGTTGCTTCCATGGGAATTAATTACTAAAAAAAACTTATGTATCAATTATTTCTCTCCTCTGTGTATCCATAGTTCTTGGTACACAACTTCAGTATAGCAGGGAGCTGAACATGGTTTCTCTCCATCATTAGACAGTGACTCTTTGAAGGCAAGAACCTTGTCTTATTCATCCTTCTAACCCTAGCACTTAGCATGGTGCCTGGCATATAGGAGACCCTTAATAAATATTTGCAGGCAGAATAAATGAATGAGTGGATAGTTGGATGCATATGTGAATAAATTATTCAAGTGACCTCATTCTTTTTTGTTAAAAAGTCTGCACTGAGTCTCAGGTTCTTAAATACTGAGAAGCGATTGAGTTGCTGCAACAGTTAGCCCAATATCTGATACACAGTTGGTGCCCAATATGTTTTATTGAATACAAAATATTTATACACAATTCAGTCATTAAGGCAGCACCAATCACCTGAAAGATCTATTCAAAAACAATTTGTTCTTCTAGTTCTGAAATCTATCACTAATTAAACCAGGTTAGCAAGATGATGGGGGCCTGGGTTGCATCCAAAGAGGGCTCCACAGATTGGCTTTTATGGCAGGCTCTGCTGGGCTGGCGTCAGCCTATACTGAAGGAGGTTTCAGGCTGATGACATTTGCCATCATGTCCCCTGTCAGGCTGCTGTAGATGACCTCATTCATTACACATGGAGTTGAGGTCCTGTCTGATTTCAATATTAAAAATAGTTCTTCTGACAAACTGGTCAGTTTTTACATCATATACTTGGTGAATTGTCTATACTTCCCTTATTCCCAGTTTGTAATGTAATATACTTGGTGAATTGTCTATACTTCCCTTATTCCCAGTTTGTAATGTAATATACTTGGTGAATTGTCTATATTTCCCTTTTTGTTTTGGCCACTAAAAAATGAAGTCGACTTTGTAGCCAGTCACAGCAAAGGAAAAGGCTTTTCGTTATATACTTTTCCAATGTCAGTCTTGGCTTTCTTTCATTTATGTACTCTAAATTCCTCTTTCCTTCCTTCCTTTTATCTTTTTCCTTCTTTCTCTCTTTCTTTTCTTTTCTTTTCCTTCTTTCTCTCTTTCTTTTCTTTTCTTTCTTTCTTTCTTTTTCTTTCTTTCTTCTTTCCTTTTCTTTCTTTCTGCTACTAATAATTTTATGTCTCTTTATTATCTATGAATGATGGTAAGCCATCCGGGATCATCAACGAAACTAACGAAATTTAAAACAGCTTAGTTTATTGACTAACTACAGATGAAGCAAATGTATTCGGCAAATATATTGTTATTCAGATACACAGTGATTTTTACCTTCCCCTTGTGTATTTAATGTATTCAGGACTAGAACCCTCTCTGGAAGTCAACAGAGGATAAAGGCATAAAATACGATATTTTAACAAGTCTGCTAGTATCATTCCCTGTGTGTCCGGAGGTTGAATTATGGGATGATGATCTTAACTCTTTTTCTGGCTCATGGGAGGCAGTCACTAATTGTTCGTTGCAGGAGGAAAAGTAAAGGAGACAAGAAACACAAAGAAAGAGAAGAAAGGAGAGATGAGCAAAGGGCAGAATGGAGAGGGAGAGAAGGTCACTGGAGATGTAGGGATGGGGAAATAAAGGGAAATAAAGGTACAGAAAATGAACTAACAATTGAATTTACCTTATTAGCTAAGACCAATGTTTGGACCTCAGTTGTGTCTGAGAGGCTACCTGGCAGCCAGAAATAAGAGGGAAGGTCACAGTTGATATCACTGCACTTACGGTTTTTTGCTAAAGAAGATAATGTTTCTGTCCTACTCAATTTCAATACTGAGCTAAGTCCTAACCAAATTTTAGAACCACCAACTCATATCTCCTGCTTAGAATCAACCTTCTCATCCCATAATTTCCTGTCCTGAGAAATACAAGACAAAGCTTTTCTCTCCTATTTATACTTAAGTAAAAATCTGGCCAGGTTTTCCAAAAAGTAAACTTCAAATTAATAAAATTATTTTGAAAAACACTTTTGTTATATTTATTTTTTTCTTAGAATAATGGTAAACAAATTCATTGTAAAAATATGGAGGCAAAATTGTATTCAACTTATATAAAATTGTCTTTAATCATTGTTAGCATTGTCAGTTATTTTCATCCAGTCTCATTTATTTCCACATATATGGGGTAGACATATATAGTTATGTGTACACTCAGTCCTGCATCCTTTTTATGTTTTTAACTTTATATGGTCCCATTTCAAGAAAAGTTCTCAAAATTTGATTTTTTTTTTTTTTTTTCCCCCGAGACAGAGTCTCGCTCTGTTGCCCAGGCTGGAGTGCAGTGGTGTGATCTTAGGTCACTGCAACCTGCACCTCCCAGATTCAAGTCATTCTCCTGCCTCAGCCTACCAAGTAACTGGAATTATAGGTGCCCGCCACCACACCTGGCTAATTTTGTATTTTTTAGTAGAGACGGGGTTTCACCATGTTGGCCAGGCTGGTCTCAAACTCCTGACCTCAAGTGATCCACCCTCCTCAGTCTCCCAAAGTGGTGAGATTGCAGGCGTGTGCCACTGCACCTGACTCAAAATTTGACTTTTCTTAAATGTTTGCATCAAATTACATTTATGGAAATTCCATTATGTACTTTATTTTGTTACTGAATCTTTAGATAGTTTCCAAAGGATGAATATTTTATACATTTTTTTCAGTTCCTCTAATTGCAAGGAACTCAAGTAATAAAGTTGTGGTATTAGTGTTAATCAAACATCAGGTGGGAATAAAAAAAAAAAAACAGGGACCACAGTATGGTTGGGATTTACATAGATCAGAATAGGATTCAGGACAGCTTTTGTGGTAGAGATTTTAGCTGTTCATATTATTTCTGGTTCTTTTCCTTCCAGGGACTTGGTGTAGCTTGTATTTCTGTACTTTTCCATCCTCTTGAGGTCAGACATGGCCATGTGACTTATTTTAGCCAATGGAATGTGAGAGGAAGTGAAATGAGCCACACCCATATGGAAATATTAATTTTTCCATGTTCACGATTCTCCCCCAGGAAGGATTGGCTGCTAGTAACTCACAGCTCTCCTCTTCTCCAGAGAATCACTTTAACCACCTCTCTCAGAGGAATTACATGATCTCCCCACTCTGAGGGACAGCCAGCTGTGAATGACTAACCCAGTAGTATAATTCATGTTCACAAGCTCCCTTTGGGAGCAGGCTGAAGCTAGTCTAAGAAGCATATCTTTGCTTAATTTGCTTTTACTATACTAGCCCATCTGCCTCATTACCCTTCTCCAAAATGAATTCCCTCAATAAATCACTATCACAAGATTCCAGATCTCAGGCTCTGCTTCTAGGGACCCACCTAAATCTCCCTTTTGGGGGACGTGGTAATGTGATCCTGAAGTCTCAGTCAGAGGACAGCACTATGGAGTGTAGTCAGGACACTCCATGACAGTAAACCTTTGCATTATCAATACATGCAGACTTGGAGATCTATGAGTCTCTCCTGACAAATAGAATATTGGAAGCAGGTCCCCCATAACAGGAGTTTCTAGATCTAGATTTGTATGTCTCACTTCACTCATGGCAAACCAGCTACCTCTTCCTTTTCTCTTCCCTTTACCTACTCTACACAATCAAATGCCTCTTAGATCCAGATTGGTTATGACTCCTTATGCTTTTTAGTCTACTTTCTGGATGCTATTTATTGCATCAGCTTCAGTTTTATGGGCAACCCCATTTTCTCTGTGTTTTCCAGTTCAAATTCCCAAAAGTAAAAATCTGATTGGCTAATGTCATCTCTGGGCCTCAGGTGAGTCTATGTCCTGGCTACCTTTGGGTGGAGTTAGCCATAGCCTAAGTCATGAGGCACATGACACGGTTGCTTAGTGTTTTTTCAGATTTCCCTGAAGTGAAGATATTCTGACATGGGTCTATAACTTGAAATTGGGCCATGAATCCAATAGGAAGACCCAAATGGCTTTCAATCTTATGTGGAACACTTTTCTCTTTGGATTACTTCTTTGTCTTGGAAGTCATATTCAAATTGGCAGATGTAGTCAGTGGGGTCTGGGGACTCCTCTTGTCGCTGAAAGGGCTGCTTCCTACCACAAAAGGCCAAGTGGGAACCAGGCATATGAAAGGCCATAGCACACCCTGCTACAAACACGGGCATGTGTCTGTGTAAGCAAAAGAAGTCCTCGTAGCTTACATGATACAAAGAGCCCAGATAAAGGTTTAGCAATAATTCCCAAGCATCTAAAGTGTGCTTAGCTCATCTCTTCCTTGGGGACTGCATTGGCAATCAGTGTCTGAGAAAACACTCCACGGTTAGGGACCCTGCCCAGGTGCCTTTTACCAGAGATGTCAGTAACAATAGTTGTCATGTACATACATGTACCAGTCCATTTGTTCCATCATTCATTGCAAATATTTATTGAGCATCAACCACATGCCAGGTACCATTTGACTTCCTGGGGATATATCAATTAACAAAGTAGACGAAATCTCAGCTCTTGTGGCATTTACCTTCTATTTCAGGAGATGCTCAACAGGCAAACATGGAAGTCTTATGTCAGTTAATGATAATGACTACACAAGAATTCAGGCAGGGTGAAGGGACTGAGAATGATGGGGTTAGGGGTAATAGTCTAGATAGGATGGTCAGAGAAGGGCTCACTGGGAAAATGATATATGAGCAGGCTTCAATGAAGTGAGGGAGGGATTCAGTAAAAAAGATCTGGGAATGCAAGGATCCAGGTGGAGAAACAGGAGATACAAATGCTTGACTGGAAAATCTATGAAGTGGAAGCATAAGAGGCAGAACAAACAACCTGTGTGAAGGCCCTGAGGCAGGAAAGTACTTGGCACAGTCAACGATCCTAAGGCCAGCGCCTCTGAGTGCAGCCCAGAGAATCAAAGAAGCAATAAGTGAGAGGTGCTCATCAGTGATAGGCAGGGCCAGAAGACTCTGTAGGCCCTTTGTAGTTTCCATTACAGATTTTATATTTTATCCTACATGAAATGGAAACTGGTAAGATAAGCCAAAGGCTATGTTTTGTAGTTGAATTCAGAGCCAATGGCTTGGTCTGGGGGAGACGAGAGGAGAAACAACGGAAATGGGAAAATGTGTGTAGGACCAACGAACACTTCAAATGTAGGATGGACAGTACATGGTGATTGATTGGAAGTGAGAGAGAGAGAGGTGACAAAAATAGCTTCCAGGGGTCGTTGGACTGCTAGTTGGGTGGAGGTGTCATTACCAAGAAGGGGGCCTGTCAAGGGGGAAATAGATTTGAGAGAGGATAGAGACCTTAGCCAGGTGTGTAAGCCATTATAATAGTGTAATATCATTATTATTCATATTTGATAACAAGTGAACAGAATCAGAAAGGTTATTTCACTTGCTCAAGATCACACATCTAGTAAGCAGAGGAGCCTAGTTTCATACCCAAGTCTACCTCATTGATGCCAAAAACCATTGTTTCCCACTTCAATTCTCATACAGTCTCTTGGAGGAAAGAAGAGACCAGAGCATCCCGTGGAGCATAATTAAAACAGTGACATAGGAAGGCCAATCACAGACGTGCCCTGAGTATCCCCTATATGGGCCAAGATGGCCATACTGAGGTCAAATGCCAACACCCAGATTTCCCAAGACCAGCTGTGCCTTCCAAGACCAGAAGTCAACTGCCTGTCCCAGTGATTCTGGTCAGAATGGCTTCTTTTCTCAAAACTTCACTGTAGACTGAAAACTGTTAACTTAGAGCTCTGGTCCCGAATGTGGTACCTGGACCAGCAGCATCAACATCATCTGGGAACTTATTAGAATGCAAAATATCTGGCACAGCCCCAGACCTACTGATTAGAAACACTGTGGATGGGGCCCAGCAATCTGTATTTTTAAGAAGCTTTCTAGAAGATTCTGATGTACACTCAAGCTTGAGAATCACTGAATTAAAGCATCTGGTTTCAACTGATCTAAGTTTCTGCCTCTGTAAAGCCCTTGCCTGAAGTGATTGAGGTATAATTCCAATAACAGGCAGGGGTTGGGCTCATGGGGAAGCTATTGCTGAAGTTGGATAAAGGCTCAAATTTTCCCCTGTCCAATTCTCTTACATAAATTCCTGTCCAGAAAGGAGACTGCTCCCCCCTTTTTTGTAAAGGAAAAATTGGGGGGGACTGTTGTTTTGTTGCAAGAGGAATGCTTTGCTAATTTTAGGAAGATGGCTTCAGTTATAGACAGGAAGTCTTGAGGGGAGAGAGACTTTGACTTGAATTTTTTAAAATTGCATTCATGTTGTTTCTTTAGAAAAAGAAAGGCAACATGATTAACAAACCTCAGCTGACTTTAGAGTTCAAAAAAATCTCTGACTTAGAAGATGAACCATGTGGGAGCCATTCATAGAGTCCCCTCAGCAGCAATTGAATACACGTAGAAAACAATGGCCCTCAAGACTTTACTTTGAATGGAGAATCTTTGCAGTGTAAATTGGCTTTTGGAAGGAGCAGAGCATCTGGCTTCTTGGTAAGATGGATCCTGGAGAATGCTCCACATCCCTGCCTGCTCAGCTTCACTCACCATGGTGCACCTCAGATTGATCCCTCAGGGTATCATCCTAGTAACCATGTGCTCAGGAGTGCATCCAGGGTTATCGTTAACAGCAAACAGGGCAGATCCGCCCTTTCACAAGTGAGAAAACTGAGACTTACTTAGGAAGAACATGGGCCTCTCGGATGAATAAAAAACAGTGAGCCATATGAGTCTTAGATATTTTATGTCATCAAATTCTTTAAATGAGAAGTAGTCTTGTTTTCATTTCACAGCTGAGGAAACTGAAGCCTAGAAAGTAGCAGTAATTTACTCAAAGTCACTAAGTTAGGAAATGGGGGTACACCACTCAGAACCACAGCCTCTGAGACCAAGTCTTACTTGACAGGTCAGAGAGGAGTGCTTTAAAGTAGCCTGTCCAGGAGCTAACATGAACCTCATATTCATCTCCAGAAAAGTCAACATTTAAACATAATTGCTTGATTAAAATTCAATTTATCAACGTACTAGTCAGGGTTCTCCAGAAAAACAGAACTTTTCAATGATGTAGCACACATACTATGATGGTTCCATAAGATTATAATGGACCTGAAAAACTCCCATCACCTAGTGATGTTGTTAGGAGGGGGGTCCTTGCTCCCAGAGCTCCCAAGATGGTGGAGGCTGCTTCCAAAATGGCAGCGGGCTGTTTCCAAGATGGTAGCAAGCCTTGTGTTCTCTGACCCAGGGTTCTTGGCCTCATGGAATCTTGGGCCATGTGGTGAGTGTTGTAGCTCTATTAGCAGCTGTGGGTCACAGAAAAGAGCCATGGAACCCAGTGACTAGTGTTCAGCTCAATTAGGATGAACCTGGACACTTAGCCATGCAGGAACAATCACAAGCCTTTAGCCCGATCGGGAGCGGCAATGGGCGCCTGGCTGGATCAGAAGCACAGTGGACACCCTGCCCCATCTGGAGGGATAGAAGTCAGCGGCGGGTCTGCAATGGCGGCAAATAGCAGTGGTGGACGGCGAGCGAAAGCTCAGCTTGAGCTGTAACAAACACAGACCAGAAGAGAGTGCAGTTGCAAGATTTAATAGAGTGAAAACAGCGCTCCCATACAAAGGGAGGGGACCCAAAGAGGGTAGCCTTGCCGGCTGGAATTCCTGGGTTTATATCCCGATCATTGTCCCTCCCACTGTGCTCTCAGGCAATAGATGATTGGCTGTTTCTTTACCTCTTGTTTTTGCCTAATTAGCTTTTTAGTGAGCTGTCTTTACTGATTGGTCAGGTGTGAGCTAAGGTGCAAGCCCCATGTTTAAAGGTGGATGCGGTCACCTTGTCAGCTAGGCTTAGGGATTCTTAGTCAGCCTAGGAAATCCAGCTAGTCCTGTCTCTCAGTGTCATAGTCTTCATAATGTTGTAGTGCAATGCATCACTCATGTGTCTGTGGTGATGCTGGTGCAAACAAACCCCACTGCATTGCAGTTGTATAGAAGTCTAGCACATTCAATTATGCACAGTACATGATACTTAATAACGAAAAATGACGATGTTACTGGTTTGCATATTTACTGTATCATACTTTTAATTATTATTTTAGAGTGTACTCCTACTTATTTTTTTAAAAGTTAACTGGAAAGCAGCTGTGGTCAGGTCCTTCAGGAAAGGTATTCTGGAAGAAGGCATTGTTATCTTAGGAGGTGACAGCTCCATGCATGTTATTGCCCCTGAAGACCTTCCAGTGGGACAAGGTGTGGGAGTGAAAGACAGTGATATTGATTATCCTGACCTTGTGTACGCATAAGCTAATGTGTGTGTCTGTGTCTTAGTTTTTAACAAAAAGATTTAAAAAGTAAAAAATTAAAAAAGCTTATAGAATAAGGACACAAAGAAAGAAAATATTTTTGTACAGCTGTACAATGTGTTTGTGTTTTAAGCTAAGCGTTATTATAAAATAAAAAAAAAATAGGCCGGGCGTGGTGGCTCAAGCCTGTAATCCCAGCACTTTGGGAGGCCGAGACAGGCGGATCACCAGGTCAGGAGATCGAGACCACCCTGGCTAATACGGTGAAACCCCGTCTCTAATAGAAAATACAAAAAACTAGCCGGGCGACGAGGCGGGCGCCTGTAGTCCCAGCTACTCGGGAGGCTGAGACAGGAGAATGGCGTGAACCCGGGAGGCGGAGCTTGCAGTGAGCTGAGATCCGGCCACTGCACTCCAGCCTGGGCGGCAGAGCAAGACTCCATCTCAAAAAAAAAAAAAAAAAAAAAAAAATTAAGACTCATAAAGTTAAAAAGTTACAGTAATTGAAGATTAATTTATTACTGCATTTATTATAAGGAATAATTTCTTTTGTAAGTTTAGTGTAGCCTAAGCGTACAGTGTTTACAAAGGCTACAGTTGTGTACAGTAATGTCCGAGGCCTTCACATTCACTCACCACTCACTGACTCACCCAGAGCAACCTGCAGTCCGGCAAGCTTCATTCATGGTAAATGCCCTACACAGATGTATCAGTTACCTTTTATATTGTATTTTTACTGTGAATTTTTTATGTTTAGATACACAAATGCTTAACATTGTGTTACAATTGACTACAGTATTCAGTACAGTCACATGCTGCACAGGTTTGTAAACAATAGGATATATCACATAGCTTAGGTATGTAGTAGGCTATACCATCCAGGTACACTCTCTGATGTTCACACAATGATGAAATCACCTAACTACACATTTCTCAGAATGTACCCCTGTCACTAAGCGATGCTTGACTGTTTCAATACATAACAGGAGATTTTTTTTTATGAAAATTGGCTCACAAGATTAGGGAGGCCATGAAATCCCATAATATGGCCTCTGCAAGGTGTAGAACCCCAGGGCTTCTGGTGTAAGTCCCTGGGATACAAAGACTGGGGAATTTGGAGTTCTAATGTCCAAAGGCAGGGAAAGATGGATTTCCAGATCAAGCAGAAAGAGATAATTCCTCCTTCCTCTGCCTTTTTGTTCTATCTAGGCCCTAGATGGATTGGACGGTGCCCCCCCCCCACACTGGGAAAGCCATTTGCTCTACTGAGTCCACTGATGCAGATGCTAATCTATTTCTGAGACAAGAATTGTCAAATTCCCCTTGGCTACTCAAAATCCCCAAACCTATCTCCTGAAAAGCGTAAAAGAAATGTGTCCCCTTTGTTTTTGGCACAGAGCCATGACCTTGGGCTTTCATTTCCATCCCACTGTGTGAGTCCCTGTGGTGAGAATCAGAGGCAACTTGGGGAGAAGGTTACTACCCACAAGTGTGGCACCTTCAGGCTCCCTTGGCAAGCCTGAATCAGGCTACACATCCAGGGGGACAGGCCCGTTCAAAACAATCTGCTTTATGTGGATTTAAACTGCTGTCCCCTGAGGGCATCTTGATTGCTTTGACCTTCTGTCAGATTTGACCCACGCTGAATGACTGCGACCTAAATGACAGCCTATCACCTTCTGTGTAGAAATATTTGATGACATCCCATTGCCTTCGGGATGAATTCAAGCTGGAATAAAAATGAGAAATTTTGAAATTTACAAGCAGCAAGAAATCTACCTCTCAATTGTTAAAGATTTGCCCATTCTCTCCTTCATGACTGATTTGCTTCAAACATCCACCTTCCTAATGATGATGCTGCTGCTGATGATGATGATAAAAATAGAGAAAAAAATCAATTTAATAAAACAAAAGTGCTCTGGCAGAAATTTGAATACAAAATGGCTTTTACTGGGAAGTTCTGACTTTTTAGGTTGCAGGGAACAAAACATCTTTTTTTAAAAAGAAATCAAGTCCGAGTCAATCATCTTTGCCATCTCCCCATCCCTGGGATTGGCTCAGATATAGGCACGTGTCTAAGTCAGGCCAATAAGACCTCAGAAGATACTTTGTTGGGCTTCTGGGGAAGAAAATGTTTTGCTCCTAAGGGAGAGCTCCTGAAAGAGATGCTCTCTGGTCCCCTGGGGTTACTATGTGTGGATTGAGGCAGTCATCTTTGTCCTAGCTGGACCCAAGAGGAGGACAAAGTCCAGTGAATTGCAAAGAAATGACCCCAGATCGCACTGGGTCTTGTGATACGACCTCTTCCCCCACTCAAGTGTCACTCACAGCTGTCTGGCATAGTATGCCTGGCACAGAGTCTGGCACTGTGAAAGTGACTCGGCCCAGGAAGAAGAGGATGAGCAAATAGATGCCAGCTGAACCTGAGGATTTCTCAATGATTTTAGTTTGAACTGGTTTAACCTAGTGCAGGTAATATGCTTCCCAGATGGAAGTTCAGGGAAGTATAAACCACATTTTTGATGAAGAGACTTGGGTAGCATGTTGGAGCGAAGAGTGGCAAGACAGAATGGAGGGACTGAGTGCAACAGGCCCTGGTTTGGTACAGCGCCCAGCCAGAATCACGTGTGTGAGGCGTCCAGGCCACGGACACAGCGTTCTCCTCCAGGTTTGCGCACACTGAGCCAGTGAGGCGCTTGCAGGGAGTCTGGAGGAAGCGTTAGACCTTTATTAGCTTAAGTACTTTACCAGAGCCTAGATTGCATCCAAACCTGGAAGTTTTCAACAGCAAGCTTGCAGTGGCTTTCCAAAAGCTTGAGGCTTGCCTTTCCTTCAGTCAGAAGGCAAACTGTGCCAGGTATAGCTGAGAACCAGAAAACAACCATGTAGATTTTGAAACTTGCATTGGTTGAGAATTGTCATGCCTTTCTGCTATGTAGACATGCAGCCACACTGAAGAGTTAGGTTCAATCCAACCTGCAGGAAGCCTGGCTCTATCTGAATTAGTGGCTGCCTTATCTTGAGGCAACTTCAAAGTCCAATTGAAAAATGCTGGGCTAGATTGAGCTTGAGCACTAATTTAACTTGTACTAAGTTGCTTGGCCTTTCTGGGCCTGAAGCCCCCTCATCTACAAAGCGAAGGAAAGAACAAAATCAACACTGAGATTCTTTGTGTTGAGAAATATCATTATCTGAAATGAAAATCCCAATTGCATTTACAGAACAAAGAGCATGGGAACCAGGGACAGCCTGGGGTCTGAGTCCTAGCTCTGCCATTCACTAAATGTATGACCTCAGTTAACTCACTATCCAGCTCTGAATCTGTTTCATTATCTATAAAATAGAGATCATAAAACCTATGTTAAAATTTTGGGAGGATTAAAAAAGATGGTATAGGCACAGGCACAGAGTAGTTCATCAATAATAATTCTATAAATATTTATTGAGCATATCCTGTATGCCATGTACTATGCTAACCTCCAGAAAGGGAGTGGTGAGTAAATGAGGCATCACCCCTACTCTCATGGGGGTAGACAGACAAAACCTTAGAGTTGCATTTATGAGTGTCTAACTGTCATATGAGATAAGATCTACCATGGACAGTCATCAGATGCTTCAGTACAGGCATAACAAAGGCTAGTTCCTATCACAACTCCTCACTCAACAGTGTCACTAAAGTCACCACTCACCACATGCCTCCCTCATTGTCCTTCTCATGACTCACAAGGAAGAATTCATTGCTCTAAACTATAGTTCCCATTAGGTTAATTTTCTAGCATCAGAAGTCTTTGGGAGATGAGCTAATTTCACTTGCAAACCATGCATAAAACAATTGAAGACTATTCCTGGGAGTGGGAGCTAAGTCTTTGAACTAATAGTGCAACCTTGTGATTGCTCATCTCTGCTAAAGGTACATTTGATTAATCAACACATCCTGCTACAGTCATCTTCCCCAAAGCTAACTGCAAAGAATGAAGGCTTCCTGCCCAGTCTGACACCCACCTGGCGCCAGGTAGATGCGGGGGCCCCCAGAGAGTAAAGCCAACTGGTGTTGAATGTGTCAAAGAGCCAAAGAACGGGGGAAATCTCACTCTACTAGCATGGGAGGTAAGCTTTGTCAGGCAGGTAATGTTTGGCAGCTGAGGGAAACTTGAACATGCCACCTCTAATGTTTGTACACTTATTTTCTCATTCACAAATGGAAACAACCACAGCTTGATCTGTACATGGTGCACAGTTTTCATTCAGATCACATGATATAAACATCCTATCACTTCTTTCAAATCCGTCACTTCATTTACACTTCTATAATCATAGTCCTAGTTCAAATCTTGTCTTCTCATATTTGGATTATTGCAGTAACCTACTAATGAATCTCTCTTCTTTCAGTCTTATTTCCAAGTCCCTTCTAATTTAGTTATCATATTGCTTTCAAGTTTAAAACATCAGTGAGAGTCTATCACCTTCTGCTTAAAAATATTTGAGGACAGCCCATTGCTTTCAGGATGAAGTCGAAAAGCTTTACCATGGCTTTTGTGGCACACACTGTGAGCTGTCCACATGCAAGTGATGCTTCTCCTCTTCCATATCAGTGGAATCCAATATGACCAAACCAAGAGGATAAACTATGCTTATTCTAAGCCAACTATAATGATCTCTTCCCTCTTTGGACTAAGGGTGGGCCTGTGACACAGTTCTGGTCAATGAGATATAAGAGAAAGTCTACTGGGACTTCAGGGAAAGACTTTTTTCTTCTTGATAAGACAGAAGTGTTTGAAAAGAAGAGCAGTTTTCTGTGTGATGTTTGGGGCTATAGCAGCCATCTTGTGATTGCAAGGGGAGACATTATGGTAGCTAACTTTTCCCAGTTTGCCTGGGACTTCCCCACTTTTAGCACTAAACAGCCCACATCCTAGGGAACAAACACTTCAGTCTCAGGATAACCAGGACAGTTGGTCATCCCAGGACACATCACTGGCACACTGAGCAGGATAAAGCAAAATGGCATGAAAAATCTTCATGACCGTCATTGAGCTGCTACATAAACTCTAAGGTTGCCTTTCTCAAGTTTTCTTGTGCAAGCTAACTATATGCCTTCATCATGTGTTTTGTAACCTACAGTTGACAGCATTCTTAATTAATAGAGCATTTAAGGTTTTTCATCATATGACCCAATATGTCTGACTTTCCAATCTGAACTCCTACCATTCCTGCCCTTCTGCCATATACATGCAATGTGGATTACTCCCTATTCTCTGGGTTTACTGTGAATCTGCACACCCCTGTGCTTTTGTTAATGCCATCTCCATTATTCAAAATTTCTTTTCTTCCTTTCATCACTGAAAACTTCCAGTACATCCCTCAAGGCCAAATTTCCTCCATTCTTCAATGCTCCCATGCTTTTAGCAAGCAGAGAAGCTTCTGGTATATATTTCTCTCTCCTTATACTTTGAGTACTGTGAGGGGAAGGGATTATATCTTAGCCATTTTTTATCTAAAACCTTTACTCAGTCCCTGCCACCTTTACCATGCTCAGTGAATGTTTATGGAAGGAATAATAGCATTTATGAATGAATAATTCATAATTCATACGGAAAAAGTGTATGTGTTTTGAAAAAGCAGAGACTCATGAAAAGCACAAGGCATAGTCCTTCTCTTTTAAAGTCTCTGTTCAAGAAACCGTCTTGGACTCTTTTATTCTTATTGAGATTTTCCTTCCCTTGAATTCACTCAACATCCATACTGTTACTGAGTTCACCCTAGATGCCACATGCTTCTCAAAGTATTGCTGGCAATTATAGATGACTTGTTCTTGTATGCCTCTTTTCTCCCTAATAAAACAGTAAGGAAAGAATGGATAATACCTACTATTTGATAGCACAATGGGATGACTACAGTCACTAAGAACTTAATTATATATTTTAAAATAACTAAAAGAGGATAATTGGATTGTTTGTAAACACAAAGGGTAAATACTTGAGGATATGGATAACCCATTCTCCTTGAGGTGATTATTTTACATTGCATGCCTGAATCAAAACATCTGATGGACCCCATAGATATATACACCTACTATATACCCACCAAAATTGAAAATTTAAAACAAAACAATAAGGAAAGTGGCTTCCACTTACTACAAAGGCCACCTGATTTCAAGTCCAGTATTCTGAATGAAATTTGGGCATCAGAAATATTGTCTGAGCATAGGCAATACATGCTGTGTTCTGCTTTTAAATCAAGAATGCCTTTGGCTGCAAGTAATGGAAAAACTACTAAGAGTGACTATGGCAGAGGGAGCTAGCTAACCATTAGAGATTTGGGCTCCGCTTCCATGGTACGGAGTTGTTTAGGGCTTCCTAGACAGTGATTTCACTTTTCAGCCTCTTGCATTAAGGGGGAGCTATATGTCTAGTCATAAGCCACTGGAATATGAACTGAAGTGAACTATCACTTCCCAACTAAGAAGATTAAGGGGGCTTTTCCCACACTCTTATAGGTGTGACCTTGGAGGCCACAAATTAAAGATGGCAGCAATCTCAAGGTGGAAGGAGCATGAATCCCTGAGGAACCAGTTGGAGAACAGCCTCCTACGAGAGCACTCAACTCAGAAAAGCCTCACTGGATTTTGTTTGAGCAAGAAATTAACAATTATTATGTTAAAAGACTGAAATTTGGGTGTTTTGTTGTTGTTGTTGTTGTTGTTGTTGTTGTTTTACAGCAGTTAGTCTATCCTGATAAGTATAGTGGCCCAAACAAATAGGATATTGTTTTCTCACACAATAGAATACCTAAAGGTGGATAGTGGCTGGCATTGTTATTTACTGAAGACTTTTAAGTCTCAAACACTTCTTATGCTTTCACTTGACCACCTTTAGTTCTTTGCTTTTCATCGTGTGGCTGTTGCCTCATGATCACAAGATGGCTACTGCTGCTCCAGGCTTTACGTCATCACACCAGCAGCGGAAGGGTGAAAAGGCTAGACTGTATCATTTTAATTAAAGTGGGAACTCCTAGCCAAGTTCCCTTCCTGGATCGTTTACTAGGGCTATGTCATGTTGTCAACCCTAACTGCAATAGATGCTGGTAAAGGGACTATTCATCTCTTGCAGATTCTCTACATGAAGACAATGTCTTCTAGGGAAAATGGTGGTAGAGAAGGGTTTTTTGGACCAGCCGACCAACACTGTCCGCCACAGATTTTATTCCACTTTCCAACCATTTTATTTCTAAAATGACCGAATCAGGTCAGAATTCCTCCTAACAAGATAGGTGACACTCATGCTCCCATTTCCCTCTTGCCTTTTCCTGGTCTTCTTTCTCCAGAATTCTTCAGAATCATTCTCAATACACAACTCCCAGGAATCCTTGGCTATCCATTTAAGTTGGCTCTCCATGTGAAACTGATTTGTCACCATTGGGCTAATTAGATGACGCCCAGGTTCTCTTTCAGTTATAACATTCTCTAATTTTCTCTCTCTCTCTCTTTTTTAAATCAGTTGTTTTATTGATGTTGCTGCAGTGCTATAAATGACAAGCAAATCAGCAATATGTGCCTGGAGGCGCTCTCCTTACCAAAATATCCAGAATGAGTAATTTAAGGCTAATAAACGAACTAATCTTACAATCGGAATCTGATCTTTAGCAAGAGTCCCCTTCCATAAAGGTAATAGTTATCTCTTGCAAATATGGACATAAGCGTGACTCCTTTGCTTCTAATAAATAGTCTAGTTTGAAGGGTCTTGGGCCGAGAAGATAGTGACCTGGATGGAAGTTTTGACAAAGAGAGAAGTAAAAATTAGCTAATTATTTGTACCCTGTTGATGAAAATACCCAGAGAGGATGCAGAAATGTCTTCAAATTTCTGAAGGTTCTTCTTATAGAGAAGGGCATGGAATGTTTCCATTTGCCTCTGAGAGTAGAACTAAGACTGTGGCAGCACTATGACAGCAGAGATTGAAAATCTATGGTGTGGGGGACATGTTCACCTCCCAGAGAATATTTAGAATATTTTGTTTGGCCTGTACAGTCTTTAAGACACGTTTAAGATAGAGCTAACATCAAAACTTTAAAATTGTACATAAAAATAAAGATTTCCATTGTCTCTTAAAAATTAAGCAGATTGGAAATCCCATCCTTTGGAAGGGCAACTGTGGCTGCCACCGTTGGTTCTGCACTTGGGATTGGAAAGGGGCACTCCATCGAGGGAGGTGGTTGCACCTTACTCCTCTTTTCAGAATACCATTAAAATCCAGTTTTTAATTTTAGTATTTAACAATACCCCAAACAGCCTCCTTTGAAGTGTGATTCTTTTGTGTACTCCACACAAGTTAAACTTCCCTAGGTCCAAGCAAAGTGCTGGATCTGTTCACTCTGGGCCCATATTTCTGCAGGGCAATAATCTATTGGTGTGAATAGCAGATGCCTGCTTTGGAAAGGCATCTCTTTAGAAGTTAACTACCCTCCTCCATGATGACTTGTCTTTACCAGGCCCAGGTCATTCACTTATGTTACCTCTCTTTGTATGTGCCTCAGTTTTTGAGCTCTGCTACAGGGAAATAGATTTGGACTTCACATAAGGGAACATGAGTTGTTCACTAGTTGAAATTTCAAACAGTGCAAAAGCTTTAACATGAGATAGTGAGTTTTCCTAATATAAGAGGCATTCAAAGAGAAGTGGGATCACCACTCATAAAAGGAGAATCAATGTGGACTGGGTCCTGGCTTAGAAGATATTCTTTGGAGGCCCCCTTCCTTTCATGCCTAAATGGCACCATTCTATGAATAATTGGTAACAAAAGCAAAGCAGGACTTGTTCAAGGAGGCACATGCAGGAAGAGGTCTGAGAGCTCAAAGAAAGTAATTGGCATGTTATTCCAAGGTTGAGTCCAAAGCAATCTGGCAGCTTTATCCAAAGCAGGAAGAAAAATGTTAGTGCACACTAGACTTGAAAAATAATCAGCACTAATTCCAGGAAAAAATAGTTTCTTTCAGTTGCTCAGGGCTGTGTGGTTTGAAGTGCGCTTTTACATTATCTTGGTCCATCTTCATAACTCTATGATTGAAGAGCCACATGGGTAACAGTAATCCAATTATATAGATTGGAAAACTGAGGTCCAGGGAAATCATCACTTATACTCAGTAGCCAGGAACCCTATTGAAGCGTCATCTTTCCTTGGCTTTTACTCTTCGAGCTTTATCTCAAATCACAAATCCTAGTCATAAAATCAAAGAAGAGCCTTTAGGGAATCACCTGCCACAAGCTCCCTTCCTGACGCTGTCCCACCCGGGAGATGCCCTGATAATCTGCCAAGAAGAGCAGCCAGTGCACACAGGCCAATCTGTCTCACTCAGATCTTTCCGCAGCAAAAGCCTGATTCTTCTTCCGTTTCTTGGAGGAGAGACAGGTGGTTGCCATCTTCCCCATGAACGGCCCCTCATAGACCTGAAGCCTATTACTAAGCTGGCTCTTCATCTTTTTCATCTCCAAACAAAATAATTGAATTAACCTTTCCTCCAGATGACAAATACCCTCTTGAATATCAAACACCCTTTTCATATAAATGGAGAATTCCAGAGTGGCCCACTTAGCAAACGCCTCTTTTTTAAAAGCTCCTCTTCCCAAAAGCAGGAAGGCTATTAGCAAGCTAGCTCTTCCAGTAGCCCATTAGTGGCCTGAAGGAATCTGCAAGAAATACAGTTAGACCTCTGACCCCAGATCCCAGCGAGTGCTTTGAAGAGAAGAGAACAATCAAGCCTTAAAGCTGATCAGTCTGTGCTGCTCACTCTGGACCTGGGCCCGGGCCCCAGCTGCTCCCCTAGAAGAGTAAAGAGTCAGGGTCCTGGATTCCCTTGGGAACCCCCTTCTGCTCTCTGGCCTCATCCCATTTCACATCCCAAAGTCTTTTGCTGGCAGCACCCTGAGGACATTACATTTGCTTGACTCTAATTCTCGTAGCACAAATACATTGCTTCTTTTTCTCCGTGGGAGGGGCTTGAGAATTTAAACTATTGTGACCCAAACTATTTTTCAACTGGCCTATACTAGTTCAACAATTACCTTTCTGAGCTTCAATTTCCTTTAATATAAAAAAGAATGATCATTACTATATATTCAAATGGTATTGTGAGACTCACAGGAAACAAAGTCTGTGGAAAGCTTTTATAAACTGTGATGTGTTTGTAAATATACAGGAATATTAACATTGCCATTTTAGTCTATCTTTTTTTTTTCTTTCCCCAAGATGGAGTTTTGCTCTTTTTTGCTCAGGCTGGAGTGAAATGGCACGATCTCGGCTCACTGTAATCTCTGCCTCTCGGGTTCAAGCAATTCTCCTGCCTCAGCCTCCCAAGTAGCTGGGATTGCAGGCATGCGTCACCATGCCTGGCTAATTTTTGTATTTTTAGTAGAGACGGAGTTTCACCATGTTGGCCAGGCTGGTCTCAAACTCCAGACCTCAGGTGATCCACCCACCTTGGCCTCCCAAAGTGCTGGGGTTACAGGTGTGAGCCACCACACCCGGCTTAGCCACTCTTACTAAATGTCTCCTAGCTCAGCAGCTTCTCCACGGGAAGAAAGAGATGTCTTGTTAAACTTGGCCCAAACTAGGCTGCTAGTGAAAAGGCCAGGCTGAGCGGCTCAGTCAGGGGCTTCTTGCATAGCTCTCTTTTGTTGTGGCACACCTGCCAGTCTGACATCTGACATCAGTGTAAATAAGCCTCCCATAGGAATTGCTTTTATCATTGCACCTGCCTGTTCCAACTTACTTGCTGTGATCACAGCCCACAGCTCTTGACAGCTGTGCACATTCAGAAGGCACAAGAGAAAGCCTTTCCCTCTGCCCCAGTGGCTGCTTATCTGTAAGTGGGCATTTTGACATTCCCAGCCTGCCTATCCATCTCATGCCTCCTCCGAATTACTCGGAGTCTGATGTCTGAACCAGAGGTTAATTTATTATTTTTTTATTTCATTTGCCTGGTCTGGAAGTGGGTGTTTCCCTCTATGAAATACTCAGGCAAGGTCCTATATCAATTTATAATAGACCTTTGTAATTAAAAAGACAATTTTGTATCGATTAGTCAAATCAGGCATAAATACATATCTCTTTCTAAATACAAGTAAACAGAGAAAAATCTATTGGTGCCTGTGATAAACTGATAGATTCCCATTCTTCACCTTAATTCTTTAGACTTCCTTCATGTGGCTTTGGGGTTTCCCCTATAAAGGCAGGGCATACTTCCCTACCCCATGCAACTTGCTTTGGCCAAAACATTGAGGCAAAAGTGAGGGTGTGCCTAGGCCTCAAGAGGCCTTGTGTGTTTAAGTTAGACCTCTTTGGGCTCCTACCATTGTCAGGTAAAGGACAGTCTGGGATAATTGGTGGGTTAGGAGGGGCATGAGCAATAGGTAGAGCACAGCTGTTGGAGTCCAGCAGCCCCAAACAGACCCCACTCTGCCGAGTCCACTAGTCACCTGCAGACATCTGAGAGCTTGCCAAGATCAGCCAATCTCCAGATGACCCACAGACAGATAATAAGTGACCGTCATTTTAAGCTATTGGGTTTTGGGCTTATTTGTCATATAGCAATTGCTCATTGAAACACTGCCAATGACATACCTGGAGGAGTCAAAGGATTCATCTCTCTCTGGAATAAACTTGACGTTAAAAGAAGAAATTTTTAAAAAATGAATTAAACTTTGTTCTTATTACAGAAAATTAATTAATAATAGAACACTTAGAAAATATAAATAAGAAAAAAGAGAAGAAAATAAAAATCAACCAACATCTTTTTCCCAAGAATACTGACATCCATGAATGTTTTGGTTTTTCACATTATCTTAAAAACAAATGGATTCATAATTTCCAAGTTTAAAAATAATATCAGTTAATCAAAAAGTAAAACATTAGTAAATTTGAGCACACAAAAATGTAATATGTCTGCATGTTTGAAGGAAATACTAGAAAACAAAGAGCAAGAAAAGTACAGGCATATTTGTAACACATATGACAAAGTGTTACTGTCTTTGGAGCCTGAAGAGTTCCTATACATTGATAAGAAGAATGTCTGATCCTAAAGCTAGATAGCCAAGGACCCAGGCAAAACTGACTGAAAGAGAAGTACGACCAGGAAACATCATGTGAGAAAATGTTCAGCCTTATTGTCAAACAAGGAATGCAAATTAAAGTGACATTAAAATATTACTGTACTTCTGACATTACAAAACAAAATTTAAATCATGCTTAGGGTGAAAGGTGGTTGAGTACAATAAATACTTACAGACATGATTGGTGAAATGGTAAATATGCAACCCATTCAGGAAATAAATATGGCAACTTGGTTTTTACATTTAATATTAAGTAAAAAAAAAAACAAACCATGAAATTATCTACATAAAGTAGCTTATGTACAGTAAAAATCTTGAAATAAATGACACCAAAATGCTTATAGAAGTTTGTTTTGTTTTGCATGATTGCAAATATGAACTGCTTTATATTGTTTTCATGTTTTTCTTAAGCCCAAATTTTCTTAAGAAAAACCCTTAAGAAATGTTATCTTTAAGCCATGAAACCACTAAGCATATACTTCATATTGACCTTTTGAGCATGCACCTGGGTAGCATGGCTCTTAATGCTACAGTCGGTAAAAGTCAAGGGCAAGTGCTGGCAAATCCCTCCCTAGACAGTGCTTGCATCATGTCACACAATGGCACCTGGCAATTAAGTTACTTTCCTAAAATGTATTCTCCCACTCTGCCCCCTGGATTTGGTCCTCAGCTGTTTGGTCCTTGTCCTAGCAAGGGTTCAGCAGAGCCTAAGATGGGGATTCTTGTGAAAAACATTTATTGAGGAACCGCTCTTGTGAGGAAGGGATAAGGGAAGCAAGGCAAGGCAGGGGAAGGAAGTTAAGGGAAGATGGGGTCCTGACTGAAGATTGGCTTCAGCCTGGTTCCCTGGGAGCTTGGGAGCATGATCTCCAGCACCGCAACTCTGGGCCCAGCTTGCATTATTCTAGCAGTCCTTCAGTGGTAGGCATCCCCTATCTGGCCAAGGTCTAGTCTCTGGAGAAGGAGACAGCTGAGGTGTGCTAGCAGCCTCAGAAGGGAAGGAAAAGGGGACCTGGGGAACACCAACCTCAGCACTGCAGCACCTGCCTCCAATATTCCCCGTGGCCCAGGCATCACTGACCTTGGCCTTCTTAGATCTGGACCACATTCAAGGATGCACTTTTTTTCTTTCTTTCTTGGCTCTTCATCATCTTCTGCCACTTCCCTCTGACCCAAAGTATGATAGTGAGGACATCTTATAAGAATGCAGGCATGGACAAAACCAGGACTACATGGTTCAGCAATTGAGCACATGCAATTCATTTGAAGATGTGGACTCTGTTCACCACAGAGAGGTCCAGACCAGAAGGAAGTAGTGGGATGGGTCATGAGCCTTAACCCAGTCTGAGTGTCCTCACTTACACTTGAGCTCAGTGCAAGAGTCTTCTAAAGGCTGCCAACCCCAAACCTGCCACCATCTCACCAGGAACATGACAGCAGCTACACTGGCTAAACAGAGAGAATAGGGAAATGTTATTTGCAAAAGCATGCAAAGACTAGAAAAAAACTGGTGAGTCAGATATCTGAGCTCTCCAGCCATCTATCATCTCTCCCAAGAGCCACCATCTAACGATCTGTGAATATTTACTGAGGACAGAAAGGAGAGGGGAAAGGATACTTTTCTAAGTCAGTCAGTCATGAATGAAGATGAAGTCATGGATGCACTGTGTGTTCTATAAACTTTGCCTGGGAGCAAGGACTATCCAGTCATCAGGAGATATCATTTTTGGAGTCTCCTTAGAGTTTGGAATTTATCCTGCAATTAACTGGGAACTTCTGATGATGTGGACAGGACCATGTGAGACAGAGCACTAGAAGCCAAAGTTCAGGTATGTTCCTGGGAATGTGTTTACCAAATTAAAAAAATCAAAGCATTTTAAACTTAAGCCTTAGCCTGTCAACAGAGGCCCTTCAATATCTGATGCCAGATTACCTTTCTAGCTCCTTCCCCATCAAGTTCTGCCCCCTGACTCTCTAACTCCAGGTATACTGTTTCTTCTGCCCTGAAAGAGTTCCCTATTCATCATAAATTCCTTCTCATCTGAAGACCCTGATAAAAAGCACATATACAAATATCAAATGCCCTATTTCTTGATCCTTTAACTGCAATAGTATAACTCATTGTACATTGTGTTTGTTGATCTTGTTAGGAAAATATCTCCTCCGTTAGACTGGAAGCCATGAAAGTTGTCTTATGTATCTTTGGATTCTCATCAACTGGCAGTATATATTTATTAAACAAAGGAATGAATGTATGAAATGAAAAATGGTTTTCCTTCTGTAACACCTCTTCCAGAAAATTCTGTCGTTCTGTTTTATACCTTGCCCCACCACATGCACACATCGTGTGCCCTTTCGCTGTTGTGTCTTCATTTCTCTGTGTTCCAATGTGCTGAATCTACCTGACATTTTTAGTCTTGAATTCTAAAAGTCTAGCTACTGCTTGACTTGCCAGGTGAGCCCAGTGGGAATGCTATTCACGAGGGTTTTTGCTGGGTTGTAGGGCACTAGACCTGCAGTTCTCCAGGCAGAGTTTCTGTAATCATGGCAATGATGCCATTACTGATATCATTAATAATATTCATAATGTTTGCTGAATCCTTTATGACTAGCATTGTGCTAGGTGCTCCACATGTATTTTCTTGTTTAGTAAATCTATATAACACTCTAGAAGTAGTGTTATCATTATCCCTATTTTCTAGATAAGGAAATGGAGGCTTTGATGGGTTCGGTAACTTGCCCAAGGTCAAAAGCCCAGGCCAAAAAAAGCAGAAGCTAGTCAAATAATAGAGCAAAAATTTGAATCCAAATCCAAATGACTGTAGCACTCAAGTCTTTAACCACTTCCAGTCCCTATAACCATCACTGACATGTTCTAAAAGCATCCCAGATATCACCATGATGATGGTGCTTAATGTAAGTTATTGCATTTAACCCTTCAAGGAAGCACAATAGGAGAGAGAGGCTGAACTGTGGTGCAGGTGGCAACCAAAGGGGGAAGCTGGAGAAATGGAGTTGAGCATCAGGTACAGGGGGACACCTTGGACCATCAGAGGATGGTATAACTGCAGGACCAGAGGCTAAGAAGCTTGGAACAGGCTGGGATGTGAGACAGAGGATGAGTTGGGGTAAATAGTTTGGGATTAGGATCAAGACAACTCCAAGTGTTGGAGTGTTGGAACCCACCTTCATGTATTATTGGGTGCGTGTGGAAGGAAGATGGATAAATTCAAAGAGCCAGGCTGCACCAGCACTACAGGAACATCTCTTGCCAAATCCACTTGTCATGTTCTTTCCTTTCCAGGCTTGATGCATACTACATACCCTCACTGTAAATTCTTCAGTTACACAAGAATGGAAGAGGCGTGGGGGTAGAGCAGATCCAACACTGACGTGGGGTTCAGAAGGCCCTAAGTTCCTTTCCTGGCTCAGTCCCCTGCCAGCTGTGGCCTCTTTGAAAATAAACTCTCTGAACCCTGATTCTTTCCGTTGTCAGTGGAGAAAATGATACCTACTGCATAGGTTGGTTAAGGGACTAAATGAGGTACCTTACAGGAAGACTTTAGCAAAATCTGCACACAGTAGGCATTAATAAGTGTTAACCCCCGTCTCCAACTATCCTTCTATAACTCCATTCTTAATTTTATCATCCAGTTGTTTCAGGTACTGGGTTTTATGTCTCCAACTGAGTGGCGAATTCCTTCAGGGCAAGGGTTATGTCTTTTATTGTCTTGGTTTTTTCATTCAGTCATTCAACATGTACAGTTTCCTTGCAGTTGATATTATGACTTTGAGCACTTGGGAGAAAAAAATGGATACAAATGGTTGTTTTTCTTAAAAAAAAAAAAAAAAAAAAAAAAAAAGATCTTGCACAGGCAATCTATGTGTGAGGCTATGTCAAATTCAGTTTATACATCAGAAAAATGTTGCCTGGTAAAGGCCAATAAGCATGTGACATTGTCAGACGTTGGATTAGCACACTGAATAGTTCAAAGGAGTCATTCCCAGAAGATTTCTCATTTCCTTCCCTCAGTTATTGAATACATTGCCTTAACCTCTACCCTTAGCATCAATCATCTTTGCCTTTTACACATTTTAGAGTAATAAATGGTTCAATCAGTTTCATATATCGCCTTGTCGCGTTTTAAAATTTAAAAAATGTTTTCCAATTACAAAGGCAATTCATGTTCACTTACGAAAATATTTTAATAAAAATGAAAAAAAAAGATGTGTTGAAAATCATTTCTAATTTCACCATCTAGAGGCACCCATTGCTAACATTTTGATGGAAATCCTTCAGATTTTTGTAATATGTGTGGAGGTATATTATAAATGAATTACTATATGTAATGTCAGTCTTTCATCATTCTAATTTCCACTTTGGATTTCATCCATCTCTATATGTTTATTTGAAAACAAAGAGAAGAAGAATGGTTCTATTAAAGTGAAGCTCAGGATGGCAGTGTTTATGTGACTTGAGTTCTTGGCTAAAGCTTGTGTTAGCAAGTGTACATCCTGTGTACAGAGAGGAAGGTGTGTATGGCCTTTAAACCATCCCCCAGGTATGGTTCTGTGGCTTTTCCAGCCTAGCTCATTCTTGTTTCTTTCTCCCTCTTGTCCTCACTCCTGGCAGTTTCTTCTCTTGTGGCCCTGCTAAGAGTTACAAGTTCATTAGCAGCATCAACTCAAAGAGAAATCAAATCTATGGAGACCCTTGCTCTTTGAGCACCTTGCCTGCAGCCCTCAAGCTGACGTGCACTGCAGATGGCCCAAGCTGGGTGGAGGGCACACTGTACAGAAGGAGGATACAAGCCAAGGACATTGTGTTCTGTCTCTAATCAAATCCCAGTAAGTGGCAAATTCCTCAATTCAAAAGTTTGCATAGGATGGTACTTTCAAAAGACCTCCAGCTGGTTAAATTTAGGGTCTGAAATAAATCCAGTCTAATAATCCGATCTGGCTCTGGGCCTGCCACCTCCTTTCGATGGAAGAACCGGATGCATTTTCGTTCACTAGGGGCCTCCTCTCAGTGTTGACTCAGAGGTAGGCCACAAGCTTCTTTGCTTGTGTTGGCCTTGAGGGGACTGGGTCACTTAATGAAACAAGTAGCTTCCAGTGTGTTCCTGGCTGTTAATGCAACCTCCTCATGCTTGCTGGTGCATTTTCAGAGCTTGATTGTGCAAGAAATATTGCTATTTTTGTAAATGGTTTGGCCTCTGCAGTCATTAACCTGGCATTTCTCCCCATGGAGAGAAACATCATGTGTCCATTGATTACTTCTTTTGTTTGTAAGCTGTTTGCAAAAGAAAGCCCTCAAAAGAAGTACTTTCTCCCTGCATCTTGTCATTAGTACCAACATGGAATTTCTTCTAATTACGTTTATCAATTTACTAAGTAATACTTTTCAGAACATTTAGCAGTATTTTCCTAGTTCTTTCAAGTCTCTTGGCTGCCTGGAGAACATGGCTAATCCTTGATCTTTTTTTGCTTAGTTTCATTCACAATTACAAGTCAGCAAATGTTTCAGAAATGCCTTCAGTGGGCAGAGAGGCTCTGCCAGGTACCTGGGGTGAAGGGGGGTAGGAAGAAATTTCCAGTTTCACAGATTAAAAAGTTGACCACACTAAGCCCTTCCTCACCCCTCCAGGCTATCCTTGGCCCCTTCCTATACTTGTACCTTGATTATGATTCTTAGTAATCTCCTTCTAGGAGCTGGGTGTGGCAGGCTTTCCATGTAGTAATCTCAAGTCTCCTAACTTAACAGCAAAATAGTACATTTTGATGCCATGATTACATACACAGGGTACAGACTAAAAATGCATAGCTTCAAATCCAAGCTCTACAATGTTGCCCAGTTACTTAAATTTGTTATGCCGCAGTTAACCCCTTTGGAAACTATAACAGCACCTTCCTCATAGGGGCATTGTGAGGATTAAATGACATAAGGAATGTCAGGCCTCAGTGCACTTAGGACACCTAGAAGACTCAACATCAATTTTACTATTTGTTGTTGTTGTTAGTGATATGTTAAAACAGGAAAATGTAACTAATTTTTGGGATTTCAGAGCAGGAAGGTGGCTGGCCACTCCCCCAACCCCAGAAGGCCCTGGAAGCTGGCTGGGGATAGGATTAAGAGCACAGCTGAAATTAAAACCAATGGTCCCTTTTCTGCCCTCAAGTCACCCAGCTTTCTCTCAGTTTCTTGTCATTTTCCTGAAACCTTAGTAGCCTGGATAATGAGACCATGAAGGAGATCAGGGTGAGAAAGAGGGAGAGACCACATGGACCCCAAGTTGAAGGGAGAATGTTAATAGAAATGGTCTCTGCAGGTTGAGTCTGTCAAGCTGGGTGTGTTTGTATTAGCTCCATGAATGCTTCTAAGTCAGCCTGCCACACAATTGCTAGGCTGCTCTGTTAGAAGGGGGCTTTCCTGATGTTGACTGAGTTCTCTAGGCCATAGAAGTCAGAAAAGCTAAAAATGGAAACTGGCCAATCATTCATCCCCCAGGGCTGGGCCATCAGCGCTTTCTCATCAGCTCTTCCTCTTTCACGGGGAGCCACAAGGAGAAAAATCTAATCAGATTGCTGCATTCCAAAATTTGCTCAGGAGCGATAAAAATAAACTCCAAGCATCCACATATTTGATCAATTTACTTTTATCCTTTAATCGAATAAGCCTCAGCCCTGTAATCAGGAAGAAAAACATTTTGCTAAGCATTTCATTTCTCCAATGATTCATCTAGCAGTGGTCTCAAAGTTGACAGGATGAGAATAAGGTATTTAATGCTGAAATAATTTTTATGACCACATCACAAGGGGCTGGAATGGCTTTTAAGGTACATCATATTTTAATCACAAGCACACATAGAGCATACATTGCTCAAAAACTTTGGAAAAGATTGAATTGGAATACCAGAATCATAATATCATTATCAAGAAAAGGAGGGCTGGCTTTTTTTTTTTTTTTTTTTTTTTTTTCAGTCCATAATTCCTTCTGTGTTTTTGGTTGGCCTGACAGACTTGGAAGAAAAGTGTTTTAGAAAGAAAGTAACAAAAAGTACATCCAAAAGGAGGTTTCAAATCAGCAGATGCCCACACATGCTAAAATTGGCAATCTCACTATTTTGTGTACTCATGAGCTGAAGGGAAGACCTCCTTTGAAGCATCAGAAGGATACCCAGAAGGCAGAGACATCTGCAGAAGGCTGGGACATTTCAGGGGCCAGACACAGAGCCACTGTCTCCCGCTAGTCTGTTCCAGGCTCCATACCCCTATTTTCAGTGGAAGGAGGGAAATAAAATGGTCACTGTGGCATCTACTGCTAGGGCTCAGGTCATCCTCTTTTTAAAAGCTGCCACTTAGGTCCAGGGACCCAGGAAAAACAAGGCAGAAAGAAGTGGGTAAGAGAAGAAGGAAAGGTAGCAAGAGTGGGGAGGCTAATAAGAGTTGTTGGTATTTTATTTTTGGTAGTGGGTTTTTTTGTTTTTTTTTTGTTTGTTTGTTTTGTTTTGTTTTTTGAGACAGTCTTGGTCTGATCGTGCACCATGATCTCGGCTCATTGTAACCTCTGCCTCCTAGTTTCAAGCAATTGTCATGCCTCAGCCTCCTGAGTAGCTGGGACTAGAGGCGCCCACCACCACACCCAGCTAATTTTTGTATTTTTAGTAGAGACAGAGTTTTACCATGTTCGCCAGGTGGATGGATTGCTTGAGGCTATTAAGAGTTTTAGAGACAGGATGATGTGGTGGGAAAACCAAACCACAAGAGCAAAAGAGAGAGAAAAGGGAGGTCCCAAGCTTTGGAACCAGAGAAACTTGGGCTCACATCCTAAATCTGCTATTTCTTTTGGTGTGATCTTGAATCGGTTACTTAACCTGTCTGAGTTTCTGCTTCACAATTGAATAACAAGGGAATCATATCTAGTGTACTGGCTTATTGTGAGCATTAGTGAAAGCTCTTAGGACAGAGCTTGAAATATAATAAGTACATAATAGTTATATTTCCTCTTGCCCTTCAACCCCTTCAAGAGTAACAAAACAGAATAGAGTGTGTCACTCAATTAAAATATTGTCCTTCATCTCTGAAACCCTTCCGTGGTTCATCACAGTCTACAAAAGGAAGCTCCAACTTGCTGGCAAAGCCTACCAGCTGCACAATCTGGCTCCAGGCTGGTATAATTAATTACCTCCCCTCCTGCACGTGTCTGGGTACCTTACACCACATCACCACCAGACCATTTTGTTCTCTCACTTCTTTGCTCTTTCTTGTGTTGGTCTCAGCATGGGATTCCGATCTCTACTTTTTTGCTCATGGAAATCCTACAGTTCTGTCTGCGTTCCCTTCTCCTTTATTGGGTAACCACAGTGTGCCAGCACTGTGCTACAAGGCAGAAATGAAGAGAAACACCACTGGGCTTGATCTGAGATACACTTTTCAAAGACTAGTTTTAATATGATCAAGGGAACAATGAAATCTGCTGGAAGAATGTGGAGGTATGGGGAACGGCCACAGAAAGGAGGTAGCAATTGAGCTGGACTATGAAGGTTTTGTAGAAGTCTTTCCAGAAGGGAGAAGGCAGAGGGGCAGTAGTAGCAAAGGCAATGAAAATGACAATATTTTGAGGGAGTGAAATCTAAATTATGCTCTGTAGCTAAAGGAAAATCGAGTGGGGAAGAACCAACAAGAGGGAATGGCTGGGAGGTGGTATAGGTGGTGTGTGTTAGTCCATTTTGGCATTGCCGTAAAGGAATAGCTGAGGCTGGGTAATTTATAAAGAAAAGAGGCTTAATTGGCTCGGGGTTCTTCAAGCTTTTTAAAACGTGTGGTGCCAGCATCTGCTCGGCTTCTGGGGAGGCCTCAGTCAGGAAATTTCCAATCATGGCAGAAGTCGAAGTGGGAGCAGGCAGGTTATATGGGGAGAGCTGGAGCAAGAGAAAAGGAGTAAGAGAGAAAAGGGGAAGGTTCCCAGACTCCTTTAAACAACCAGCTCTTGCATGAACTAATGGAGCAAGAACTAAATTGTGATCAAGGGAATGATGCTAGACCATTCATGAGAGATCTGCTTCCATGATCGAATCACCTACCCCCAGGCGTCACCTCCCAACATTGGGAAGCACGTTGCAACAGGAAATTTGGAGAGGCCAGACATCCAAACAATATCGTGGTGTACACAACCCCAAGCTGGCGACATGCACTGCCTTATGGCATGCACCACGAGCTCTGCTCACCACTTTACAGCAGTTTATCCCTGGGCAGTTCCTTCGCCTCTTTACGCTTCAGTTTGTTCTTCTGTAAAGTGGAGGTAAAACTAGCTCCTAGCCATGAGAACATGTGAGGATAAGATGAGGTGATCCCTGTAATATTCCTTCCCGCAGAAACTCTGGCAACATAGGAAGTGCTGAGCACTTCCTATGAGCACGCGTTAGTGATTCATTTTTTAAAAGTCTAACTAAAATGCCAGCTCTTCTGTTCAACTTTTCCTGACATCCTGAGTCAACACTCACTCCTTTGTCCTTTGTGCTTCCGTGGCACTTTTGTAAACCTCTGGTTAGCACTTGTTTTACAGCCTTTTGCATCACAGCGTATTTGTTTTTCTACTTCTGTATCTGACAAATGAAACCCTGTGTCTTATTCATTCATCTGTGGCATCCCCTACGTTGAAAGCACAATACTTTGACTATGGTGGTTAATTACTCAACTATTGTTGAAGGAATGAATAAACCCCTTATTAAACAGTTTACGATGATTTAATTTTAAGAAATATTAGAGCTAACAAAATATCCTCCAATCCAGTATCTTTCAAACTGTTTTATCAACCCCCAGTAAGAAATGCATTTTATATCAAGACCAGGTGTGTGTATGTATACATTTACGTAAATACTTATATATACGTTTGTAGTTAAGTGAAACAAAACAAAAATTTCATGATACATTAAACTTACTACTACAATACATTCTGATATGTTCTAATCTAATCTTTTAAACAAACTTTTTTATTTTAGAAGAGTTTTACATTTAAAATATTACTGTGAAGATATTACAGAAATTCGCTATATGCCTCATACCAGTTTTTGCTACTATTAAAACCTTACATCAGTATATTTTTCGCAACTAATGAACCAATATGTCTACACTGTGAACTAATGGCCATACTTCATTCAGATTTCCTCATTTTTTCCCCTAATGTACTCTTTCAATACCGTGAAAACCTGATATTGAAATAATTCAGAACTACAAATTTACCCTCTTTGAGATTGCTCCAGTAACTTCTTTTAAAATAATGGGCTATCAGAACTGAATGAGACTTTTGAGATAATCCCATCAGGTTTTTCATTTTATTTATTTTTTAAATAGTTATACAATTTGTACTATTATTTTAAATCATGTGAGTTTTTCCCCATATGGATAGATTATTATTTTCAATAAGTATATGCATGCAATTTTAAAATAAACTGTACGACTATCCATTTTATTAAAAAAAAAAAGATTTAGGAGGTTCAAGTGCCGTTTTGTACATGGATAAAGTGCATAGTGGTTAAATCTGGGCTTTTAGTATAACCATCGCTCAAATAGTATATATTGTGCCCATTAGGTAATTGCTCATTTCTCACCCCCCTCCCACCCTCCCACCTTTCTGAGTTTCCAATACCTATTATTCCACTCTCTATGTCCATGTGTACATATTATTTAGCTCCCACTTACAAGTGAGAACAAGCGGTGTTTGACTTTCCATTTCTGAATTATTTTACTTAAGCAATTGTCTCCAGTTTCATCCATGTTGCTACAAAATGACATGATTTCATTTCTTTTTATGGCTGAGTAATATTCCTTTATGGCTGAATAATAATATTATTATATAATCTACTTATTAAAAATAAAATGTTTTGAGAGTTTAAGACAATGTATGCATTTATTTAAAATGTAAGTATAGGAAAATAAATAATTGAGAAGACTAGGTTGAATATCCCTGGAATTTCACACAAACAAAACTACATTTTTTTTCGAAAGATGTGATAGGATACAAAGAGCAAGAATGAGTTCTAAACCCTCTCTAAGAAAAATAATGTACATATATACATATCATGCCGTAGAGTAGTGCAAAGAGCATGGCATGGTAATATACCTATATATACACCACATTTTCTTTATTCATTCATTCGTTGATGGACACTTAGGTTGAGTCTATATGCTAGCTATTGTGAGTAGTGCTGCGTTCAAGATATGAGTTCACCTATCTCTCATCTTAGACATGGGGAAGATATGTCTCGGCAAGGTTAGGCAACAAGTGTCAGACCTAGTGAGTTTTTCGAGCCAAGAGTCAAACTCAGGAACTCCTGAGAAACTGTCCTCATTTATATTTAGTGAAAATACTAGTCAAGGAATTCCACTTCTGCTCAGAATATTAGAAGCCCCAAGAGAACCTTGATTCCACCCTAATGAGATTAAAAAAAAACAAACAAACCAGATTATTTATAAAATCATCACTTTTCTTGAGGCCATCAGACAGCTGAGGTAGCCAAGCTACCCAATAAACAGCAATCCACAGACAGACAAGTCCCTCTGGAACAGCTGCCTCACCTTTAGCAGAACATGGGAGAAAGAGGCGGCCACTGACCCAGCGGGTGGGAAGATATCAGCTCGAATGTTAACAATTCTGAAAGGCTGGTGGGGCTGGCATGTCAGCTTGGGATGGCTAGGAACCCAGGGGGCAAAGGCGATCGCTCACAAGCTTCATTCCAGACACCTCCACTGTATGTCCACAGGAAAGATCAGAGGCAGGTAGGGGAATGGGGAGCCCCAGATGTGGCCCAGACGCACAACAGGGGACAGACATGAGGCCTCACTGCTTACCAGACCCTTCCCCTAGAAAGCAGATTATTTCCTGCTGAAGAGGAGCAGTGAGCCCTCTGTCCAAAGGCCCAGAAAAATCCATCTGGATCAGGGGTAGAAACACAACCGTCTGCCCTTGGGAAGGGAACAGGAAGCCACCTTGGAGGCAGCATAGTGAACTGGCACTAAGCAGGAGCTGGCCATTGCTGGAGGAGGTTGTATTAGACTCCTACAGCCACTGTAACAAAGTACCACAAATGGGGTGGCTTCTACAACAGAAATGCATGGAGGGTAGAAGTCCAAAATCAGGGTGTCATCAGTGTTGGCTCATTCTGGAGGCTCTGGAGGAGGATCTGTTTTATGCCTCTTGCCTTGTTTCTGGTGCGGCCAGCAATCTTGGCTTTCCTTGTCTTGCAGGTGTATCCCCTCCTATCTCTGCCTCTGTCATCACCTGGCCTTCTTCCCTGTGTGTGTCTCTGTGTCTCCCTCTCTGTTCTCTTATAAAGACATCAGTCAACGGATTTAGGGCCCACCCTAAGTCATGATGGCCTCATCTTAACTAATTATGTCTGCAAGGACCCTATAACCAAATAAGGTCGCATCCTGAGGTTCCAGGTAGACCTGAATTTCAGGAGGGACACTGTCCAACTCAGTACAGAGGGATAGGGAACTCTTCATGCCCAAGACCAACTAGCACCTCAAGGCAGAATTTGGCTGCCATGGGAAGGAGGGACAGGAGTGCCAAAAAGACCTATCTCCCAAGGCCAAGGTACATAGGACCTGAGAAAGGCTGAGGCTGGGCTATAGTGACAGACTAAGCGCGGCTTCCACCAGGAGCAAACAACCCTGGGAAGAGCAAGGGCACTGAGAAAGAGAATGTATCATGAACTGAATGTTTGCGTCCCTCTAAAATTCCTATTTTGGAGCCCTAACCCCCAGTGTGTCTGTATTTGGAGATGCAGTCTCTCAGGAACTAATTAAGGTTAAATGCAGTCATAAGAGTGGGGTCCTGATCAGAAAGGATTAGTGGCCTTACAAAAAGAGACACCAGAGCTTCTCTCTCTCTCTCTCTGTCTCTCCCTTTCTTTTTCTCTCTTTATCTGAGTGCATGCACTAAGGAAAGGCCGTGCAAAGATGCGGTAAGAAGGTGGCTGTCTGCAACCTAAAGAAAGCCCTCACGAGACACCACCAACTCCTTGATCTTGGGCTTCCAGCCTTCAGTACTATGAGAAGATAAATGCCTGTTGTTTAAGCCACCCAGCCTATGGTGTTTTGTTACAGTAGCCCAAGCAGACTAATACAGAACTACTCTTGACCCAGGGCCTATTGAAAGCTGAGATGGAGCAGAAACTAGGAAAGCCCTCCATCTGTCCTGGGCCCATGGGAAGCCCCAGGTAACAGAAGCCCCTGCAGGGGCAATCAGAAGCCTGCAGTATGTGGACAATAACTATAGTGACCACAAAACCCAAACCCAATTCAACTCCTTACTATACTCACTCAACTTTTCATGAGAAAATATGAGGTGTGCCCATTTCTGTATATTAATACTAAATACTAGCTTAATGCTTCTTGATGACTACCAGGTAAAGAAGAAACAGAGGGACTTTCTTGGATGAAATGGGGGCAAGAAGACTCTTCAGCAACTCTATCTGCCCCTCTGTAACCCTCTACTTATGGAGAATTTCTTTTTCTTGACAGCAGTGTCAGCTTTGATGACTCCCTTCTTAGTTGCTCCTCGATGACACTTTATGAGTCGAGTGAAAACCAGGGATCATTGGACCCATGGTAATTGGGGAAAAACAAAACCAAGCACAAGGATTTTTTTCCCCAGTATTTTTCATGTATCTCCAATTTACTCAAATCTCTTTAGACTTACAGCTTTAGACATCCAGCTTAATGAGAACCATTCAACACAGCCCTACATGAATTACTGGTAATTTATTGAGATCGCTTTAGGAATCTCAAGAGCAGACGCTGCTGGGATTGCCATGGCCTAACGTCATGTGAAAGCTTTTTGATGAATCCAGATTGCAAAGGGCCTATTAATCCAATGATGTTCTCTGCTCCGTTTTTTTTTTCTAGTGATTTTCCTAGAAAAGGCCTAAGGTGGATGGAGGCTTGCTGTTTGCAGCAAGGCTGTGAACATGCGCCTTCTGCCTTGCTCAGCAGGACTCTTGTCCTGCTCATTCCTAAGGAGGTGAGGAGTCCAGCAGAAACTCTGCACTATTTTTGGATGGTTGACACATTTTGATTCCTACCCCTACCGGGTTCCAAATGATGCATGTCCCCTAACTTCTACCTCTCAAGAGTTTATACAACAGTGTGAGTTCTCTTGTTAGACTGCACCAGGTTCCAATCCCAGCCCTGTCACTTACTAACTTTGTGACTTCGGATAAGTTACTTAAGCTCTCTATACCTGATGGATTTATAGATAGACAGGCATAGAAGCAGATCACTTAGAACAGTGCTTGGTCCTCAGTATGCCCTGTGAACTATTAACTACTATTACCACCTAAACGTGAATCTCTTTCAAGACCTGTTTCTTTCCACCATGGCTCTCTGAATCAGTCTCCTGATTGAGGTGCACCTTAACTCACAAGCAGCATCCTTACTGTCCTCTGTGCCTCCCACAGTGTCCATGGAATACCCTGTTGTGTTGCTTCGTCTGCCTCTTCCTCAAAAGTGGGAGCTTCCTTAGTTTTGATCAATGACTTGACTTTGATCAATTCACGTGTCTGGCACCTCCTCAGCACAGGGTCTGACTGATACACAGTAATCATAAATGTTCCAAAATAGATGAAAAAATAATCTCCCTAACCCATATAGGTGAGGGAAGTGGGGAACCAATATTCACCAGCTGCTTAACAAGTACTAGGCATTTAGTTGATTTTATTTATTAGTCATGGAATAATATTGTTAGTGCCTTACTTATTAAAGGTTCACTTATTAACAGGTCTTTATTAGTAGGTCAAATATAAGCATTTTTTTTTTTTCATTTTTGTGTATAACAAAACCCAATGAGAAAGCAGTAAAGAACATGGGTGGACTCTGCAGGCACACTGTCTTGGTTCAGAGCCAAGCTCTGCGCGGGCTGTGTGACCTGGGGCAACTTACTCTCTGTGCCTCCATTTTCTCATCTATTTTATGGGGATGATAATAGGAGAGTGAGATTAAATTACATGTATAGTTAATACACATAAAACACTAATAACAGTGGCTGGTACATGGTAAAAGCTCCATAAATGTTAGCATTACTATTACATAGTGTTCAATATGTTAATGCAGTAAGGTATGTATTACGATCAAATTTTAATAAACAAAATGTTGGCTGGCTGTATTTTACAGGCCAGGAAGGGTATGTACTGGAAATCGTCACCCCTTGAGGAGAGAAATAAGTAACAGAATAATCTGATGGTGCATAGAACATTGAAGTTAAAGTAAGAAAACCTCGTTTCCAGTCCTCATCTCATCACCCACTGGCTATGCCACCCTGGCATGTTCTCAACCTCTCTAAGCCTTCCCCGTCCCCTTGCCTAGGAATTGGAAATGATAAAGACACCCTCTCAGGAGACCAGGAAAATTAACAGAGATCACATTGATGAAAGGACCCGCCACAGAACTGAGACACTGGAGCACCCAAGAAACCTAAGATGATGGCATCTATCATGTTGTTATTGTACTCATTTATATTTTTCCAAAGACATATTCACTCTCTGACATGTAAATCACGGAAAGTGCTTAAAAATAAACACCTGTCATTTGGAGTTGGCAACGGCTCCCTGAAAAACTGGCTGTTTGACTTGTAAGAACAGCAGAAAGGGACTGAATGTGGAGGGTGGACTGAAGCCAACATCCTTCAATACTGAAGAAACAGCTTCTTGGTCAAGACGGTAGAAGGAACTCACTTTCTTAGCCTCCAGGGATTTTACTGAATTAGCCTATAGTAAAGAGAAGGACTCTCTGTGAACAAGAGTTTCCAATTGATTTGAAGAAGGAGATGTGTTGGTGGGTGAAGCCAAGAAAGAAGTAGTCACTGCCCAGAATATGCCATGAATGGAGTGGGGATAGTGTGGGCCATCTTCCAGTTGAAATGCATGAGAGACCTCAGAGTTGGAGACAGCAGGTATCATGGGTGGTGGGAGCAAGGAGTAGGGCTTGGGGATACATCAAAGATGTTGAACAGTTTTTCCAGTTGGTTTCACTGCCTTCCTTTCCCACTCCCAACTCACAGAAGCCTGGATTTTGCTGCAGACAGAAGTCTGGTGAGCACTGACACACCTAGTGTGGGAGCCAGCAGCTGAGAATAATGTCCTCCTCATGCTGATACTGGGCATTTCAGGCTGCCAGCTTGGTCCTTCCCCAACCCTGCAAGTATTAAGTCCTACCAGTTCGAGGACAAGGAGTTCCCAGTCCAGAAAAAGGCTCATTGAAAACAACTCCATGGCTGAGGGCACATATGCTAGGTTTCTAGAACACTCATTCCAGTCTTTCATGGAATGTCTCAGTGACTGTGGCTATTACCCTTGGAAGACAGAGGGTTGCAGAGGACATCAGTACACTGCAAATAGTGTATGTTATTAAACTTTGTAAATTAACATTCCAGGTAGCATCGGGCTAAGATAAAGTCAGAAAATCTCATTGCATTGTTTTTCAAATATTCTAGTTTGAAAATCTTAGGAGAAGTTCAAATTCAGACTTCATCCAAAGACATGCCAGACAAATGACAGGCCTTTTGTTACAGAGCAAATCTTGTCCCTAAATTGACAAACAAGACATACGTTCTCTATTATACTTTAATAGTTTGTAGAATGTTTCCACTGAAAATGTATCCCCTCTTCTGCCTGTATCAATGAGCCATCACCAAGTAATGTCATGTAACAATTCCCCATGAGACTCAGGGGCTTTATTATTCATGAGTCTCTGCATCAGCTGAACAGTTCTGGTCTTGGCTAAAGTTACTTCTGCATTTCTACTTCTCTATGGGTCACTTCTGCTGATCTTGGCAGGGCCCTGTCATGTTTGGATGTTGACTGGCCACAGGCTGGTCTAGGGTGGCCTTGGCTAAGATGAATGGAATCTCCCTGTACCCCTCAATTTTCTCCGTTAGGCTAGCCCATACTTGTTCACATGGCAGTGGTATGGTTTCAAGAGAGTGAGCAAAGGTGCTCAGGCTCCCCTGAGACCTAGGCTTGGAACTGAATCACTGTCACTTCCACTCATTCTATTAGCTAAAAGAAGTTCCATGGCTAGCTCCAACTCAAGGCTCCATCTCATGATGGGAGAAGCTGTAAAGCCACATTGCAAAAGCATGGTTACGGGAAGGGTGACAACTGGGACCATTCTTGCAATCAATTCGTCACATCCTCCACTCTCCTTGTTCAGTTTTACCATTTCCTTCTCTCTTAAGGCAAATGTCATGCTTAAGACTGGTGCAATCTCATTACGCATCTGCCTTCCTTCTCCATGAAGTCATCCTGTGTGAGGATATGTCCCAAGTCTCTCTTAGTCTAGAGAGAGTTATGCTCTTTAGAGTGAAATAAAGAATAAATGCTTCTTTATTTGCAAAAGTAAAATATTTCTCTTCTTGTGAGTCCATCAATCATTGAAAGAAACAACAGCAGTCCACGTGGTCCCCAGTAAACATTTGCTGGTGATATGGTCATATGCCCCATGGGGATAGAGGAAGGACTAGGGGAAAGAAGACCAGTCACACAAACAGCCCACCCACACCCCAGCCCTGTGAGGTGCTCCCCATCTGCCCAGCTTGTCACCACATTAATCACACTGCACTATGAGATCTGTTAACTTGTCTGTCTCCCCATGGGCTTGTCTGCTGTTGAAGACACTGCATGTTTCTTATTTGCTATTGTACCTCCAAGACCTAGAAAAGTGCCTTATTCAAAGTAGACATTTGTGTAACTAAATGAATGAATGAATACAAGAATGAATCAATAAATGATGACTGAGTCTGATCTGGAAGAAGGACAAAGCATTGGCCAGGGGGAAAGAGGGAAGAGCACTCCAGAGAGAAGAAACAGCTTGTAAAAGGCCACAGGTTTCAAAGCACATGACATGTTAAGAGGGTGATAAGCTGGTAGGGTGTTGTATACAGCACAAGGAGTACAGGGAGCAGCAGGGTTTGAAGCTGGAAAGATGAATCGTGCTAAGGAACTGGACTTTATTTTGTAAAAAATGATGAATTAACAAAGATTTTATATAAAGAAAGTGGCATGTTAAACAGAATTTTCATTTAAAAAATAGTTTTCACAGAATAAGCTTGGGCATAGTAGATTAATTTCTCTGAGCCTCTATTTTGACATGTTTAAAATAGGGATAATGACGGTCAAGCCAGGCTCCAGCCTAAGTGTCTGGACTTCATATGTAGTAATTATTTTAACCCTCCCAATAAAGTAGGAACTATTATTATTGTTATCATTATCGTCATCCTCATTTTATAGACAAGGAAACTGGTGCTCAGAAGGGTTAAGGAATTTGCCCGAGGTCACACAGAAACCAAGTGGCAGAATTTAGATTTGAACTCAGGTATCTGACTCCAGGGCTTGTGCGCTTAATTACTATGTTATTTTATTATTTATCATTAAGTGGTACCTATCTCAAAGAGTTATTGTAAACAATCAGGCAAAAAAAGAATACAAAGTTCTTAGAACAGTGTCTGACATATAGTGAGAGCTTAAAACATGTTTGCTATTGTTACTGCTTGCCATTCTTGTTATTGGCTGTAAAATAGGTGTATTCATTAAGATATCTGTTTATATGAATTATACATTTAAGTATGCACATGAACAATAATTTTTACTTAGTATATTTATAATTACACATATCATCAATTTTCAGGATTATAATGAAACATAAATGAGTTAACATACGCGGGATACCTAGCACCTTACATTCTAATGCCTGGAACTTTGAAACAATTCCAATCAAAGTTCCTTCTTCTCTATGTCCAGCATTTTTTTTAAATTAACTTCTGCTTTAGTTTGGTAAATTACCAACAGCCTCTTCAAGGCCAGCTAAGCTTTTGCTAATGTGTACCTTAAAACTCTTCCAGCCTGTACCCTTTCCCCAGATCCAAGATCAGGTCCACATTTTTAGGTATTTGTTCCAGCATATTCCCACTTCTCAATGCCAAAATCTGCCACAACAAAGTGCCACAGACTGAGTAGCTTAAAGAAATTTATTTTCTCACAGTTCTGGAGGCTGGAAGTCCCAGATCAAGGTGTTGGCAGGGTTGGTTTCTCCCAAGCCTGTCTCCTTGGCTTATGGAAGGCTGTCTTCTTCCTGCATCCTGGCATGGCCTTCCCTCTGTAACTGTCTGCAATCAAATCTCCTTGTCTTATAAGGGCCCTAGTCAGATTGGGTTAGGGCCCAGTCATGTGGCCTCTCTTTACCTTAATTACCTCTTCGAAGGCTCCATCTTCAAGTATAGGCACATTCTGAGGTACTGGGGCCTAAGACTTCAATACATGAATTTGGGGGAACAGGGAGGGACCCAATTCAATGCACAATAACCTCCGATCAAAATCCTCTAAGACAGATGATGAGGCCGGGTGCGGTGGCTCATGCCTGATCCCAGCACTTTGGGAGGCTGAAGTGGGTGGATCACCTAAGGTCAGGAGTTCAAGACCAGCCTGGGCAAAATGGTGAAACCCTGTCTCTACTAAAAATATGAAAATTAGCTGGCTGTGGTGATGTGCACCTGTAGTCCCAGCTACTCAGGAGGCTAAGACAGGAGAATTGCTTGAACCCAGGAGGCAGAGGTTGCAGTGAGCCGAGATCGCGCCACTGCACTCCAGCTTGAGCAACAGAACAAGGCACTATCTCAAAAATAAATAAATAAATAAAAATAAAAAAGAGAGAGAGATGATGAGAGCCTAAAGTAAGAGAAAAGAGGGGAGAAACTTGTTAATATACACATCATCTTTTTCTAAACACTTCTAGTAGCCTTAGAACCTGCCTTTCCAAGGTATCTAAGTAACTTTTTTTTTATTGGGGAGGGGAAAAAACTGAGTGCTGTCAGTTCTTTGGTTCTGTGTCTAGAAATGAACAACCCTGGGGTTTTCTGGGGGCGTTATTTATTTTTCTTTTGGCAGTGTTGGCATCATGAAGACAGAAGCTGAGAGAATCATCAGCTTGGAGCAAAGCAAAAAACAGAAGCAGAAAAGACAAAAGGAAAAATACCACATTTTTGCCCCAGAGAGCACCAGTGGAACCGAGAACTTCCAGCCTGGGCCTGACCCTCTTTGTCCCAATGAAGGACAATCCCAGGCTCTTGGCAGGACAGCAAATGACAGCAGAGAAGATTCTGGAGAAATGTGTCCATCTGTGTTCACGGTGGAAACTGATGGAGAAATCCTCTTCCAAAGGTACTTTTCATGTGAAAATCACGTATGGTCTTGGCAGAGCTGCCAGTCCCTCAGGAGGAACTCAAGTTGCTTTGCAGGTTGTAAATGGCCAGGAGGGGGATGATACTCATCTGGGGGTCCCATCAGAAATCAGGGGTGAAATAGGGGAGGCAGGGACAAGGCTGTGCAATATGTCCCTCTAGAGCAGACCTCTCCTGCACCTGTCTGGGCTGGCTACTTCTGGCAGAAAACACAGGACATTTTACCAGCATGAGTGTCACCTGAGTCAGGGGGGCCTGAAGATGAGAATTTAAGGAGTGAGGCGAGGAGACGGTGGTGAGGTATCTGCCACATGAACATCAGTTTGGGTGCAATTTCAGGGGCTTTTCAAAAGACCTCTCAGGTAGCTGGAAGAACATTGGAATGGGAGTCAGAAGGCCTGGGATAGGGTTTTGAATCTTCTCTCTACTACCTTAGTCACTTCAGATATACTATTTTTCTGAGTCTCACTGTCCTCATTTATAAAACGTATAGAATTCTAAAATCAAATGGTGTACATAAAAGCATTTTGCTAGTTTCTGAAATGATGAGGAGGAAGCCATTTGGTTTTTGGAGTCAGACAGACCTGGGTTCAAATGCAGTTTTCAACATGGACAAGATAATCCTGAGCCAACTCATTCAGCCTCAGTTTCCCCAACCATTTATTCATTCATTCAATAAATATGTTATAGAGACCCAACTATGAGTCAGGCACTAAAGACAGACTCATGCTTGTCCTCACAAAACGTTCTCATCTGTTAAAAGGAGAAAAATGGATTACCTATCTTACAGTGTTGCTAGAAGAATTAATAAGACTGGGTATTTGTAATGCTCGGCCTAGCAGTGGTCTAAAAGGAATGCTCAGTAAACATTCATCCCACGTTTTCCCCCAACAAAAGCATTATCATCTTTAATATGGGAAATGTTTTTTGATAAGGACTTTTAGGGAAAAAAATGAAAATGATTACAAAGAAAGGCCAGTTACTCTCACATGTTAAAAGTTGGTTTGGTCATAAACACATTCTGCTGTAGCATCATATTTCATTTGATAGACTAGAAGATAAATGATTTGGATAGTTCTCTTAATTGAACTTAAAATTAGTCAGACAATTAGCCTGAGTCCACTTGATATAATGTAATTCTATTCCGGGATTGAGATGGTATCTTCATTAATAAACCTCTGGAAGCCACGTACATGAGCATCTAAGCCAAAGACTCACCCCCGTCCCTGTCTTGCTCCCTCTCCCTTTATCCTCTGTTAACGCACACACATAGGCATATACACATGTGTGCCTGCAGACACGTGTATATTTGCATACATGGACACACATGTGTGCACACACATACGAACACAATTCCTGAGAGACTAGCATGGCGTCTTCATAAAGAGAGCATGTCATTTGAGAAATAGTCCTTATTTTTGCTATTCTAATAAATGTTTATTTAATAAAGAAATACATAAATGAATGAATTACCTCTTAAGGGCCAAGCACCTGTCCTGAAACATGTTTTTTGGGGGAAAAAATAATCCAGACTGTCCCACAGTCAAATAAATTTGGGAACACTGCATTCTATAATTCCTGGAAATTCACAATGTTCAAGAGCTCATATACGTTTTGAGAAGCTTTCTAGTAAGTAAACCAGCTTGATGTTGTTAATCCATTGATCCATACTTCCTTGATCAACACGTATGTATTTCTTAATTTTTCTTTTGTCTGTTTGTGTGGCAACACCCATTAATTCCACAAAACTCATGCTTCCAAGAAGCTCCACTTTGGAAAGACTGCACTAGCTAGTGAATAGGGGACAGAGCTGCTATCTTTGGACTCCAGCTGAGACTTTGCAAGACACAATGGTGATCTGAAGATAAAACTTGTCCTACTCATCTCTGCAGTCAACTGAGGCCAGTTCCAGCTAGGCAAGCATTAACAATTCTATTACAAGGACAATGGAGGTCTCAGTACACTCGGGGGCGGGGATGCAGTGGAATCTCAGAAAGTTCTGAAACCAGAGACTGGAAGGTGGCAGGACCCTCTTAGTTTCCCATCCGTTCTCTTCTTACCTTGGCTTCCTTCCCTCTCTCTGCTTTTTTCATCACCCTTTACTACTCCAGATCACAGAGCAGGTCTTCTGCCCGCCCATTCTGAAGCGGACATCTACATCTCTGCATCCGTGTTCAGACATATGTGGTCATAGGGCAGGGTCATCTCCTACAAAGTCGTTGCTGAGCCCCTTCTCTCTCAGGGGAAGGAGACAGCTGGAGAGTTCTGGGCAGCCAGTCCACAATGGTCCACAGTGCTTTCTTCTATACTTTGTCCACATGGCTTCTAAGCCCCAGCCATGCCTAGAATTACCTGGAAGCATTTTCAAAATATTTGTCTTGGGTTCCCTAGCAGAGATGCTAATTCCGGATATGTGGGGAGGGACACAGAAATTTATGCATTGTGAAAGTTCCTCTGATGTTGCCAGTGGACTGCTCTACAATCACCCATCTATTGTTGTGCCCTGGATATTTCATGACCTTGAAGGCTCTAAATCTTTCGTTTTCATTATTTTCTCATCTGGTTTCTCCTCTGCCATTTCTTAACCTGGAGAAAAGTATTTCTCATCTCTGAAGGCCCAGTTTAAATGACATCTCCTCCAAGAAGATTCCCCGATTCCACCTGCCAGTTGCAATCAAAGGAGTAACTCTCAGGGGAATGAGTTATTCCTTTGTTCTTCCACGGACTTTTGCTGTAACCAGTTAGAAATCAACATTTCTCCCCTACTAGATTATAAGCTACAGAAAGCAAAAGACTGGTTTTGTAAAATAATGTTTTATTATAAAAGCAGTCTATGCGCCTGTAAAATTTGGAAAATACAAATAACTGAAAAAAGAAGAAGTAAATCCATAATCCCCCAAATCAGGATAGCCATAAAGTTTGGGCATGTGTCCTCCAGTCTCTTTTTCCAATGGGTCATGTGTGTATCTTTTATTATCATAATTGGAGTCATATATAATTGTCTCCTCTACTTTTCTTCAGTTGACATTTTATTGAAAACATGTTTCTGTGTTATTGTCTCTTCAAAAGCATGATTTTAGATGGCTGCATAACATCCCACTACAAAATGTACCATACTTTATTGGCTTATTTCCCAGTTGTTGGACATTTGTATTATCTTCCATTTTTATTTTTGCTCTTAAAAATAACAAAGTGTGCTGGATATTTTTCATTTGTCTCTCCAGAGCCACTGTCCACCCTCAGCCCATATGGACTCTGTCAAAGGGCTCCTTGGATCCTGGCTTTAGTTAGGCTTAGTGAGCGGGAGGTGCAGGCAAGAGACCAGGAGCTGGGAGGAGGGTGAGAATGGAGCATTTCTTCCCATGGGAGGGTCACATGGTAAGTCAGGGAGTTGGGAGTCCCTCTCCAAGTTTTGGAAACTACTCATTCCCTGCCCTTTCAAGCCTTGAGGTGGTACCGGCTCCTTTCTGCTGCTGGCCCCAGAATCCTACACCATCTCTTGCTGTCTCCACATCTTATCCATACTTTGTACGTCATTGGGTTTTTTGTTTGTTTGTTTTGTTTTAATTAAACTCTCTTCAAATTACTCAGTTTGAGTGTGCTATTTCCTGACCGGATCCTAACGGATAGAGGCACATGGCAGTTGACAGTTTGTACTTAAATTTTTGACTATTCTCAATTTGCCTCTAGAAGTTTCAGATAAATTCTTAAAAGTGGATCAACAGATAAACATATGTTAGCAGCACTTCATTCCTATTTGCCACATTATTTTCCAAAGATCAGTGATGCCAAATTATGCTCTGACTAGTACTCATTGAGAACATTAACAATTACCACTTTGAATCTTCAAAATGTTGGTAAGCAAGAAGTGTTTCATGTTTTAATTTGCATTTCATTGATTACTAGTGAAGAAGAATGGTTTTCGCAAATTTTAATTCCTCTTTCATGAATGACCATGTCTTCTTTTACCCTCTATCTCTTATGATATCTACCTACCTATAATAATCATAAAAATTATAACTAGTATTATCATTATTACCGATTTGGGCAACCAGGTGGACGGTCAAACTCTTAAGCCAGAGGCTAAAGCCATGCTACAAAACAGACAACACTGACAGTGTCTTTTAAATGAGAATGCTAAGGTGCCACGTGTGTTTTCAGTCAATGGTGTAATAATTGTATTATAGAAGTAATAGCTAATAGTTATTGGATTTCTATTATTTGCCAAGTGCTGTGTTAAGTGAGCTCCATTTTTTTCTCATCAAATCCTCACCATATGTTCTGTTCGTTCAATATATTTAATAACCATTGAAACATTTCTAGTTATCCTTTCTGAAGCCCAATGCCATCCCAAGTTCGTAAGCAGAAGCCCAATCTTTCGCTCCAAATAGCTTTTATCCAATGAGGCATGAGCTCCAACAAGATCCTGCCTTATTGGTGCTTTAGCATCTCTGACATTTGGTTCCAAAATTAAGCAAATATGGAAAAGTTGAAATTCCACTAGACAGACAAACTGTTCTTGAATACTCCCAATTTACTTCTATAAACACTGGGGGATTGGAAGGTTACTGAATGTTATAAACAATCCAATAACATTTGAACCTTTTGCTGCTTTAGAGCAAAGTGAGATTCATCTGTTAGAGAAAAAAGATTTTTAGAAAACAACCACATAAAAGTTACTTCCAACTTCTTTTACAAGCTCTATTTTAGAGTGAAGTGAAGAATTTCTGGGGCAAATTGTAGCCAGTTTGGAGGCCTGGAGGCAAGTGTCTCCTGAGATAAACCATATTGCCAAGCAAGCCTGGTGCCATGATTGTTTTGACAGTGTTCTCCCTCCTGAATTCCTCGCTTCTAAATACAACATTCCTCTTCAAATTTTTAACCTTTGCATTTTCCATTCTTAGAACATTATTCTCACTTTCCTAATTTTACTGCCCCCTTCTTTTTCCATTTGCAAAGACAGTAGCAAGAATGTCATCAGTTCTCTCTGGGGTTTGATCTGGCAGAAGAAACAAACAAAAAAAAGCAGTAGTTTTGCAGAACCAAATGCTATTTCTGAGCTCTGTGGCTTTGCAGACATTTTTATTTCTGCAAGAGGTTGTGTTTTAAGTATTATAGTCTTAGATTTCTGCTTGTTGCAGTGGACAGCCAAGCCTCAGTTTTAATTTCATATTACTTTGGCTGGTAATGATGAGTCTGGAAGATGAAACAGGAATCAGGAACAATTCTCCCGTTCCATCTCTGCTAAAATCGTCCCTTGTTCATTTTCAGAAAGAGCTAACATTTAACAAGTAAAATGAAAGGAGTAGGAAGAAAATAAATGACCCAGCGCCCTAGTCCTAGCCAATGACAGCATCTCATTCTATGGGTGCGGTCGTCCAGATGTTAGCTCCTCCAGATGTGCAGCCCCATCAGTCCCAAGGCAGACCCACCTGTGCTGAGAGGCACTGATGTGTATCTGAGGTCACGCTGCTCACCTTCAAGTCACACAGTTAAATGAAAGATGCCCTATCTTTAGGCACTGGGTGTTCTAAGCCCCGCTCTCCTCTACTGGGTCTGCAGATCATTCAGGCTTTGTGTTCCCAGAGGAAGGAGAAGAGACCATTTGTCCAAGGAAATATCTGTAATACATGTTAAGTGGCTTGTGAGAGAGCCCTCTCATTTATTGGCTGAAACATGAAACGGAAAACATGTGCAGTGAGCATAGGGCCCCCACCAGCTCTTGTTCCTTCCCAGGAAACAGAGTGATGAAGGATGGAACAAACACGTGAATTCAGGCAGCCCACATGCCTGGGTGTTTCACAATGCAAAAAGCATCTGTTGGGTGGAAGTCCTGGGCATTGGGTTCGGAATTTATAGAGACAGATTGACTTCTAGTCTGTAGTGGGGATTCCATTCCCGCTGCTATGGGAATAGGTTTTTCCATTTAGCAAGAAGAAAGCAATCCTTATTCAACTATGTGTTTATTTATGTATTTGATGCACATTTACCGAATGCCAATGTCTGCATTAGGGACTGAGGAATAAGGCATAGACCTTACATTCAAGGAACTCATTCCTAATGAGGAAAGAAAGAAAGAGAAACAAACATTTACAATAGAGTGGAGCCAGTGAGACTAGAGAAATGTACAAAAAAAATTGGGAGGAAATCTGGGGAGTGTAGAGATCTGTAAATCTAGAATACTGGCTATTTGCTGCTTTTGGCCATCAAAGATCCATTTTCCCTTCCTCTTGATAATATTACTTCAAATTTTATTTGAATAGTCATTTCACTCATACCCCGCTGGCTGCATCTCCAGCATCCCCTGATTGGTTGAAGCCAAGAAATACATCCCATGTCCCTCTGATCAGAATCACTGGTTCGGGGAATATAATCCAATTCAGTGTAATTCAGGAGGGAGCTTCTGGAGCAGAAACTCATTTGCTCTTTTAAGAGAACTACTGAGAAACTCAGCTCTCATCCCTGCTGGATGGCTATGGCCTCCTGGAACCCTGTGTTGCATAAGAGGGGCCATTCTTGGAACGGAAAAGACACCGCAGAAGGTAGAGAGTAGGAATGAAAGGTAATGGAGGTTTGGTGCCTGTGCTGAACCACTGTAGCAAGCATTGTCTAAACCCATCGATCACCTGTGATTCATCTTCAGTGAGATGAATTCATAATCTCTTATTATTTAAACCACTTTGAGTGGAGCTTTCTAATTCAGTTGACCCTTGAGCAACATGGTTTTGAACTGTGTGGGTCAACTTATACATGACTTTCTTCTGCCTCTGCCACTCCTGAGACTACAAGACTAACCCCTCTTTCTTCTTCTTCACCTCAGCCTCATCCTCCTCCTCTTCCTCAGCCTACTCAACATGAAGATGACAAAAATGAAGATCTTTATGAGGATCCACTTCCACTTAATGAACAGTAACCACATTTTTTCTTATCATTTTCTTAACAACTTTTTTCTCTAGCTTACTTTTTTTGTAAGAATACAGTACATAATACAGAACATACAAAACATGTGTTAATCAACTCTTTATGTTATAGGTAAGGTAAACAGTAGAGTATTTGTAGTTAAGTTTTGGGAGAGCCAAAAGTTATACAGAGATGTTTTAACAGTGTGGGAGGTCAGTGCCCCTAATCCCCACATTGTTCAAGGTCAACTGAACTTACACCAAAGACAGAATGTTTCAAAAAGGGAGAAGGATATATACTAATAAGTGACAGTTCAGCATTCTGCTAAGCACTCTGTGTAACTTTCTTAAATCCTCACAATGCTCCTAGGAGGTAGATTATTTTTAACCCCATTTTGTGGATTAGAGAATCAAGGCTTAGAAAGATTGACTTGCTCAAGGGTACATAGAGCAAATGTTGAATATTCTTAGGAGGACTAATAAAATGGCGACTGAAAATTGTCCATTAGATTGAGCAATGCAAGGTGCACCAGAGAAATCTTAGAGAACTTAGAGAAACATTTTGGGTGGCTGCTGAGAGAAAAGAGCTGGATTGAGGTGGACTGAGGTATGAATATGCAACAAGGAAATAGAGACAACTGTGTGGACATTTTGAAGCAGTTTGACATTAATCATGGCATTTAGATCAGTTAGGATGTTTTTGGATGCAAGTAATAGAAAACTATAATTCAAATTTTCTTAACAATAAGAACATTTATTTTTTTCACATAACAGGAAGCCCAGAGGGATGGGAGGCTAAAATGTTGGTAGCTTAAGTAGTTCAACAATGTCATTAAGGACCTGGTTTCTCCAAGATCTTGTCTCAGAAAATACAGCAAGTGTCAAGAAAATAAAGATGAGGAGGCAACCAAGAGTCATGTCTTGAAGGACCTTATGGTGCATTTGGGCACTTGTGCAATCCATAATTCCCAAAACTTTGCATGTATCAAAATCATTTAAAGAGCACAGATTTCCGATTCCAAAGGCCTGGGGATAAGCCTGAGAATTTTCATTTTTTAACAATCCCCAGGACGTGCTGAAGCTATTGATCCCTGGGCCACACTTTAGGAAGCTCTAATGTAGAGGACAGAGCATTACTGAAGGATTTCAGACAGGAAGTGACATGGCAAATTTTGCTTTTTTGCTCAAGTTGCTAGACCCAAAGAACTCTATCTCATATGGTTGCACCTTCTTAACCTTCAATGGGACAAGCCTTTTCTGTTGGATTGTTCCTGACCTCCCGTTGACTATGAAAATTATGTCTACCACTATATGGTCTATGTAAACTGACTAAAAGACCAGCAGAAATCAGAAAACCACCTTTATTGACTTTGCTTTCTACCCTGATCTTGTGTTATCCCTGATGACTTCTTTCTCCATTAGTGCTCAAGAGCATTTCCAAAGTGTTTGTGAGTCTGACAAAGGGACAGAGCTGTTCTTGAATGAGACACCTCATAGTCTGACACTTGGTTTTGTTTGTAAAAGGGGCATGAACGTCATCTCAGCAGGCCTGTGGTGGTCGTCTAACGAGATGACAGATATGAAAGCTCTCTGGGAATATCAAGCACAATTATTTCTAGCTTTAGGGATACAATTTTGGAGGAGGTTGAAGGAGGTGAGCCTGCTGGGTGCTAAGTGTTCCTGATGACCTCTCCTGTTGTTTTGAGATAAGCCCTAGATGCTGGCTTTTGATGGGTATTAGTTGGTTTCTGAGCGTATACCCAAAAGATACCAAAGATAAAGAGAAATTTTCAAGGCATTCAGTTTAGAATCCTAAGACTCCACCAGTTGTTCATCCATGCTTCCTGCCTGATGTGGGAATCCTTTCTATGACATCCTCTTCAGGGTCACGTTCTTGCAGCACCTCTGGAGTGTGTTAAGTGTCACCTACCCATTACACATTGTATTATGTTGCTCAGCATGTTGAGAATCAAATTTACAAAATTCTCCTTCAAACCTGTCCTTTATTCCACTGTGCTCTATCTCAGAAAATGGGCAGTAACATCCCAGTACTCCTTCATTCACTCACAAAATATTTATTATGCACTACATCCTTTTGCATGACCCCACATCCATTTTACTTGCTAACTATCTCTTCATTCACTTCTCTCTAAATTAACCGCCAATACCACCACATTTTAAGCTACCAGTCCCTGTCACCTGCAGGACTGCAGTTGTATCCCATGAGATTCCCCAGGTGTACTCTGCCTCTATTCATGATTTGTAGCCAGAGTGACTTTTAAAATGCAAATCTAAGCATCACACGTGATGAAATATTTCAGTATCTTGCCATTACTCTTAGAATAAAACCAAAATACGTCAGCATGGCCTACCAGGCCCAGATAACTTGACCCCTCTGTATCCCACCAACTTTGTATTGTACAGCTGGTGCAAAAGTAGGCTTCCTTTTGCTTTTTGCATTCCAGCCATGTTAACTCTGACCAGAATCAGCCTCTTCCCCACTTCCCTACTCTTTGTTATCTCTTGCCCTTGAGACCATTCATTCATTCAATCATATGCCTCAGTTCATCATTCATACCTCATATACTTAGTGTCATCTAACTAATCATCTTGCCCATCTGATTGGTACAAAATAGGTATTGTTGTTGTTTCAATTTGCATAATTCAATATCTAGTCATCCTGAGCAACTCTTTGTATTATTATTCACCTTTTGGGTTTCCTCTTCTGATTCTTGTTTGTATCCTTTGCCCATTTTTAAAAACTTAAGTTTCCTGACCTTTTCTTTTTGATTGTTAAGACATCCTTATATATTCTGTATATTCATCTTTTGTCAGCTTTTTATATTGCAAAGACTCTCTCCCAATCTGTGTGATCTCCTTCACTCTCTCTTTGAAGAAGGCAAGCACTAGGAGATGAGGCTGGCTATCTAGGTAGGGGCAGCTACTAGGAAAATCAGATAGATATCAAGTGGCAGTGCCAAGTTTAGAACCTTAGAACTCTGATGATTCCTAACAGCTCTGTACTTTTATTTATCAGTAACTCATGAGGTCTCTAATACAAGATGGGGTCTAGCTAGCAGAGCTTGATATAGCCTCAAATAGCTTCCTACTAAAATGTATACAAAGTTAAAAAAAGAAAAAAGATAAAAATTCATACACCACCAATGAGCAGAATTTACATTAACCATAAGATCAATGGAACTGGATTAAAACAACTAATCAGTAGCATCCCAAACACGCTGTCAATCTGAAAGTGTCCCACAATTTCGTATTCATGACTGGAAAGGCAAGGTCTGAGTTAGATATGGCAAATATACGTATGGGTGCCATTACACCTCCCTCCCAAATTCACGGCAGGCATCACTTATCTATCACAGCATTCCTTCCTACTGAGCTCAGATATGGATTCTGAGTCCTTGCCAGCAGTGTTGCGGTTGCCACATGAAGTAAATGATTGGTCTCTAAACTGAAATTTACCTGTTATCCATAGTCATTCTAACCAGAACATGGGCAGTGATCCCTCCTCATGCTGCATGCTATTAAGAGATGCACTGTCACTGTCATTATACTCCTCTTCTTTCCCTCTGATATGGTCAGGCTTTGTGTCCCCACCCAAATCTCATCTTGAATTCTAATCCCCATAATTCTCACATGTCAAGGGAGAGACTAGGTGGAGGTAATTGAATCATGAGGATGGTTTCCCCTATGCTGTTCTCATGTAAGTGAGTGAGTTCTCATGAGAGCTGATGGTTTTATAATGGGCTCTTCCCCCTTCGCTTGGCACTTCTTCTTCCTGCCAGCCTGTGAGGAAGGTGTCTTGTTTCCCCTTCACCTTCCGCCATGATTGTTAAGTTTCTTGAGGCCTCCCCAGCTGTGCTGAACTGTGAGTCAATTTCCTTTATAAATTACCCAGTCTTAGGCAGTTCTTATTTTTAGCAGTCTGAAACTGGATTAATACACCCTCTCACCAAATTCAAATCACTTTTTTTCCCCTATATTCAGTCATAGACTGAAACTCTTACAAAAGTGCTGGGCAAGGAGCACCAGAGGGAGTGGCATGACACTTACCTTCTGGAAGGCATATACACCGCAAGTCATGCAAGCAAGATGGATATGGGAACAGTGGTAAGAACTGCAATCAGAATCGATCACAAAGAAAAAAAAAGATGAAAACTATAGGCTAAAGAATATGAACCAGGGAACATAGTGAAAAGGTCAAACATGTTTAATTGAAGTCCCATAAGGAGAAAAGGAATGGAATAAGACAGAAGCAATACTTGAAACATTTATGACTGAGGCTGATGTGAAATGATATTAATACACATATTCAATAAGGCTCCCCAGATTCCAAGCATGATCTTAAAAAAAAGAAATCTAGACATATCATAGTAAAATGTCAGGCAAACAAACATACGAAGATGATGTCCAAAGAACCAACAGTTAGACTGACAAGTAACTTTTTAGTAGCAACAACGGAAGCTGGAACACAACAGAATGATAACCTCAGCGGAACTGCATCGCCTCAACTGGAAATGAAAGAAAACAATGGGCATCTAAAAATTCTCTGCATTGAAAAATCACCCATACAGCCATTTGCACACTGAAACTGAAGGAGTTTGAACCAACAGACATGCTACTAAAAATATTCTGAAGTATGTTATTCAAACAGGGAAATGATTCCATAAGGAAAACTGAAGATGCAGGAAAAATGAAGAGACACAAAAGTGGTAAAAAAAGAAAAATGAGTAAATCTAAGAGCATATGCATATTCATTACAACAGATATACAAGGAAAAATAATAACATCTTGGAGTGAGGTTTAAAACATATTTTTGGAGACAATTAAAATTCAAAATGACAGGAGTATATACACTAAGAAGAGGTAAATGGAATTTAAAAGTTCTTAGTCCATTACATTGTTCAGGAGAAAAGTAGCATATATATTATCATCAGCTTCATTTATCAAGAACACAACCCACATTGAAAAGACAAAGTTTATTTGTAAAACTATTAACCATGCCTATCTCTAGATTGTAGGATTATATGTGTTTTTTTTTTCTGCTTCTTGATAATGTTTTATATTTTCCCATCTTTTTTTTCTTTTCTTTCTTTCTTTTTTTTTTGAGACACGGTCTCTCTTTGTCACCTAGGCTGGAGTGCAGAGGCGCGATCTTGGCTCACTGCAACCTCCACCTTCTGGGTTCAAATGATTCTCATATGTCAGCTTCCCAAGTAGCTGAGATTATAGGCATGTGCCACCATGCTTAACTAGTGTTTTGGTATTTTTAGTAGACATAGTGTTTTGCCATGTTGGCCAGGCTGGTCTCAAACTCCTGACCTCAAGTGATCCATTTGCCTCGGCCTCCCAAAGTGCTGGGATTACAGGCATGAGCCCTACACCTGGCCCACTTTCCAATTTTCTACAACGAGTATACAATACTTTTATAAATAGAAAGTAACAAAATATTAAAAATATAAAAAGCCATTTGTAATATAAGAAAATAATATAATTTTGCCACTGTTAAGGACATAGTAAAAGACTTTCCTACACTAGGAGAAATGTCAGCATCAGTGACTTCGAGACCATATCTAATACTAAAATTCAAAGTATTTGATATAATATCTTTTTGACCAATCAAATTCCACTCCGTCAAGGAGTAAGAACAGCAAAGCAATCTCCAGATAGCATATGTGATTAACAGACTTACTCAGATAATCATTGCAACTCTCATCCGAAAACGAAACCCGAACTCAGGCACTATCTGTTTCACATTCCTTCCTAACTTGATGTAGTCAAGGAGACTAGAAGCTTCAATCCTGCAACAGGAATAAAACAACGTTTCAGCCTAGAGACTTTCAGTTTGTTTCTGCCCACTTCTGGATCCACTTGGGAATATGTGTGATACTGCGGCCAAATTTCCCCTGGGATATCTTGAGTTTGGATCCCTGACTCTGAAGCCAATGTGCCGTGTAATCTTAGAGAAATTCACAAGCCAGTGCCTTAGTTTCTGGCTATGTAGCAATAGCAAGAAGGGCAGGGCTGGAAGTGATAACTTCCCTGAAGAATGTTGGAAAACTCCCTAACACTTTGCACAGCTCTGAGATAGTGTGAGCAGGGGTCAGACTCCACCAAAGGTCAAATGGACACATGCCCAGTGACCTGGGGATACCAGGGGTGGGGAGCAGAGGGGTGGCCTAAACTTAGTGCACTTTCCACAAAGACGGATGGAAGCAGATGTGGCTCTGGCTCTCAGGAAAGGAAGTCTATCCTAGTAGACTCACATCCTGAAGATTTGCCCAGCCTACTCAGCAGAGGCCATTGGACCTTGGGTGTGATGTTAAGAGCCAAATCCTAAATACCTTGAGCCTTCTCCAATTCTACAGTAGTGGGAAAACATCTTGTGTTGGTTGACCATGAGATAGCCTGCCAAGAGGGAGAAGAGAAGGCTCTGCTGTTTGCAGCATCTTTCCATGTGGGTGTGGGTGTGACACATGCCCCTAGCACAGAACAGGCACCACAGCATCTGATGTCCCCTGAGAATTTTGGACACTTATTCAGAAGGGACCTCCAATGCTCACCGGATGCTTGACTTCTTTTCCATTATCTTCAACAAATAGCCATGTGCCAGCTGTTTTAACAGCACCAGAAACAGGAAACTCACTCCCTAACTTGGCGGCCTGATTTCTGTTTTTTTTTTTTTTTTTTTTTCATGTCTCTTAGAAATTCTTTCCTTATAAAGACCAGAAACTTATCTCCTTGTAGGTCTTTTCTTTCTAGTCTTACATGGAATGACCATATTATTTATTATCCAAAGACAGGCTCATGCTTGAAACTAAATAGGGGAACTATTAATAATTGCATCTGGAAAATGGGGGTAACCTGGAACTCTCTTTTGGCAAAACAAGACATACAGACCATCCCAGCCTTAGGTTTACCCCAGGGATAACTAGAACAAGCTTGTCCCTCCTCCTTCAGTGTCACTGAAATTCGAAGGTGCTTAAATTGCCCCCTGAGTCTTCTCTCCTCTACAATAAACAAGAGAGGCTGGTTTCTTTAGTAGAAAGATAATCAGACTGAGAACAAGAAATAGTTGTGTAACTTTTGGGGCCTTCATCAGAGTCAATTGCCTCCCAAGATCCAATATTATATCCTGGTATCCAAGAAAAGAAAGCAATTTGTAACATTCTGAAATGTGAAAAGTCTGTGAGAAGGACATGAGATGAGCTATACGAATAGTGAAGCATAAATTGTGGTTTTATTTGTTCTGCAGAAGCATTAAAAAGTTGCAAATTTTTAAGAGGGAGAATAGCATGGCGGCCGCGGATGCCAAATTTTGGTCTGCAAGCCTGAAGCTGAGCTGGTTGCATCAGACTCTGCTGGGAAATGGTTTAAAAATCAGACTCCTGGGCCTCACCTCAGAATCTCCAGAGGGGCCTGTAGCATTTGTATTCTGAAAAGTTGTGGAAGCAATTTCAATGATGAGCCAAGTTTGAGACCCACCAGCAAAATGACCAAGAGCACCAACTCTGGTGCCATTCACTCATTCATTTCACACATATTTATCCATCACTTACGATGTGCCAGACATTTTCTAGGCACAGGAAAGCCACACACAGTAGACACACACACACACACACACACACACACACACACACACTCTCACACTCTCAGTATAAATTTCAAAAGATTTGTGGTTAAGGGCCAGTCTGATATCACTAGCTATGTGGCTCAACTTCCCAACGTCTTAGTTTCCAACTCTATGAAATGAGGATGATGATATCTACCCTATAGGGTTGTTGTGATGTTTTAAGTAAGGTAATGTATGTAAAGTGCTTACCCCAGTGGCTGGTCCACAGTGAGCACTCAATAAATGTTAGTTATGTAGACCATACCATGTTGATGGTGTTGTCAAAAGCGATGACAGTGAAAAAGCTAGAAACAGAAAGCAAAGAACGTTTACTAGTTTCATCCCATGGATACATTGAAAGACAACCTATGATCACATCCAAGTTTTCTGTGAACCTTGCAGCCACTTTTTCACTATGATTTTGCATGATTTTTCTTTAGAGATTCCATCCAATATTAACGTTCTATAAACCCCAAACCACTCAAATGTGCCAAAACAAAACAAAACAAAACAAAACAAAACAAAACCCTTCCAGCATTTGGCCATACTGCTGGCTTTCTTCTAGACCATTCTGCTCCTGGTGCTTGCCTTAACGTGGGATCCAGGAGTCAAATGCATCACTCTAGGCATGATCTGAATTTTAAAATATATAGTAAAAGAAATGACAAGGGAATTATAGTAAGGAGTTGAGCTATCACTTCTATCTTACCTATCTTACCATTCTAGTTACTGTACATGGGCAGGTCTCAAGCCAGGTTCATCTCAATAGTTGAGATAAGGCAAAAAGAAGATGGACAGAGATGGAAAGGATATGTGGAATAAGACCACCAGGGAGTGAGGCAGGGTTATGGAGGAGGAGGCTGAGAAGCTGCCTATTTTGCAGGCAATAGCTTTTACTCCTCCAAGGAGGTCAGCAGAGATTTTAATGAGAACATCTTGGCCGAGGCCATGATTCACTGTCCAAAACTGGGCTGGGCCCCTCACACTGGGAGAATTTCACAGTTTTTCACATTATTCCCAAACCCCACTCCTCTGTTTAAGAATGTCACTCAGAGTTTATTACAAAAAGGGTCCAAATGTCTCCATTCATATGTCCTAAGGGGCCAGAGGCTTGGGAAGAGTAGCAGTGGCTATGAGGGCAGCCAGGAGCAGGGATAAAGGGCAGTTCTGGGAGACATTAGGAAGACAGCTCCTCGGAGGGAAAGCTCAGCTCTCTTTGTTCACACAACCTGGGTTCAGAGCCCTGAAGAGAAGCAAACACTGAAATGCAATGGAAGAACAGGAAGTTGGAAGGAAGAGCAGCTTCCAAGAGGCAACTGGCCAACTATAGTGCTGCCATGTGCATGTACATAGCCTGGGCATTGCACAGTTCCAGAAGGTGCCATCCATACAGGGAAGAAATAAGCAGATGTTTTCTGCAAAGGACCAAATAATAAATATTTCTGGTTTTACAAGTCATAAGTCTCTGTCACAACTATTCAATTCTGCCATTGTAATAAGGGTTGTTGAATAACACACAGGACACCATGTATTTTTATTTGCTAAATATGGCAACCCTATTTGTACATAACAGCAGCCATATACAGTACATAAACAAATGGGCACAGCTGTGTCCCAGTAAAATTTTCTTTATAAAAGCAGGTAGTAGAGCAGATTTGACGATGATATGAATGACAATCCCTGGAGTTTTGCAGTGCAGCAGTGCTTTCCAGCCAAGAGTGCCAACAAGGCACGCAGTTTCCAAATAGCATAGTGGGTAAAGCAATGATTTTCAAACGTGTTTGACTATAAGCCTTACAGTAAGATACACATTTTAAACCATGATTACGCTTCACAAAAACATACTTAACCACACTAAGTGTGATATACTACATTTTATTATATTCTGTTCAATTTTTTAAATGTTGGTGCTAACCGATGCAATTAACTTTACCATCTTCTTTTTTTCTTTCTTTCTTTCTTTCTTTTTTTTTTTTTTGAGACAGAGTCTTGCTCTGTCGCCCAGGCTGGCGTGCAGTGGTGCAATCTTGGAACTTTACCATCTTCTAAGGGATCTTCTGGACTTTCAGCCAGAAGATCTGAGTTTCAGTCTTAAATTCGAATTCTTGCCAACAATGTATCCTTAGAAGAATTACCTCATTTGAGAATTTATATTTGGAAATGGGGTTCATAATCATTTCAGAGTGACTTTGTGTGACAAACATGATATAGTTCAGTTTCTCAAACTGTTGTGTAATTACCATTGGTGGTACTTGAGATGGTTTTAGGTGCACAGGTGAACTTTGTATGCACTTATTTTAATTCTTTATGAAAACATACAATTTATGTCAAATGTATAATGTTACCTGTAATATACAGCTTCCTTTTAAAAGAAACTGATTTTAAAAATAGGATAATTTACGTAAAGACAAATATTAAGCAAATGACACTACAAATTATAGGTGAAAGTTGTGAATTTGTACAAGTGGTAAGTAAGTGAAGTTTAGGAAGCTTAGAGATGATGTTTGAGCAAGTACAACCTAAAAGGTGGTAGGAGTGGCATGGTGGCTCCTTGTAGACTTGAGCTAAGGTCCTGATTCACTGTGAATTCCCCAGCACTGAGAATTGGATTGACTCAAAATTGGTGCTCAATATGTGGTTATAACAAATGGATGAATGGATGTTAGATGGATGGATGGATGGATGGATGGATGGATGGATGGATGATGGTTGGGTGGATGGATGGATGATGGATAATGAATGGAAGGGTAGATGAGTGATGGATGGATGGATGGATGAGTGAATTGGTAGATGAATGATGGGCAGATGGATGGACAGTGGATGATGAGTAGATGGATGATGGATTAATGGATGGATAAATGAATGATGAATGATGGATGATGGATGGATAGGTGGATGGATTCATAGATGAATGGGGAAATGAATGAAATAATTAAACACCGACCTTTTGGAGTCAGAAGAACTTAGTTTAGAGTTACAAAAGATGAAGCACGGTGTCAAAGGTGTCAGTGATTTCAGGGCCTGGGGGTGGGATGGTGGGGTCAGATATTCTTTCTCTGAGGTGTCATCTGGATGTTAAAACCCTCTATACTGCCACAATTAATACTGAGACATGGAAACATCAGGCTGAAACAGGAAACACTGAGCTGATGTCAGCTCTGTTGCCCACATAGAAATGTTATTCCTGGACATAGGCACTTGCAGTAAATATCTAGTGAAGAGAGTAGGAATAGAAATACCTACAACTATAAATCCTTGGAAATATTGACTCATGTAAGTTTGAACTTCTACCCATTTGCTGATGAGAATGGCACCTTGTAGGTGCAGCCCACAGGTACAGAGGGCACCAGGGACTAGCAGCAGTCACCTGTCAAAAGGATAAGGAAACTCAAGTGCATTCTGCCCCACTCAAGTAGAAGCTCCCATAATAGGTCAAATTCCAACAGAGGGGATTTTTGCATTGGCAGAGAGGGAATGTTATCTTACATGACAAATGACAGCCCTTATAATTCAAACAGTCTCTACTTCTTTTATGAAGAAATATTTTGAAAAACATGAGGTGCTCAACTTATTTTTTCCATCCCAGGACATACCCATCTGCTTTGACCTTCCAGTTTGATGCTGAAAAATGTAAAGTGATACTATTTTCATCTTTTCCCTCATTTCAGTGCAGAAGAACCCTGATGAACAGACTCATAGAGAAAGCAATTTTTACAGACAGAGGAGAACTGTGGAAAGTTGGTGACGGTCCAGCCTCTAGAGAAATTCTGAGTCCCCATTTGCTGGCATGTTCTGCCACCTCTCTGTGCCTCAGCTTCCATGTCTGTAAAGCAGGGAAACATCTATGGAGCTGTTGTGAGGATTAAATGAGTTAACAAAGGCAAAGCATCTTGAAGTTTCTGGAACATAGTAAGCACCCAATAAATGTGACCTAATTTTATTCTGTGTACTTACTTTGTACCAGAAACTTTCACTTCAATAATGTTATTTAATCCTTAAAAATTAAAAATTATTCCTAGTTTCCAGATCAAAGGTTAAGTGACTTATCAACGTCTAGCAAATAATAAAAGTAGGATACAAACCAAAGTCCTTATCTTCTTGTCTTTCCTGCCATCTTATGCTACTGTGCTAATCTGATTTACCACTTAAAAGCTATTTCTATAAAGCATGAATTCAATTAGGTTTATATTTTTAAATTTTTGATCTAACAATACAATGGATTCCCTTTCTGTCCATCTTTATTTTTTTGTCATGTGTATATGTGTGTGTGTGTATGTATGTGTGTGTGTGTTTCGAGGTTGAGATACTTAACCTGATTCTTAAATTTGACTCTAAACACCTTGAAGGCAAACTTCATTTCATCTGTATCATATGACTTGGTGGAAAGGTATATACAGAGGAAGGATTTGGTGACAAGAGATGGCTTATGGTAGCCCCCGCCTGGAGGGGCCCCTACTTTCCCACGAAGGCTAATTTAGAAGGTGGAGGGTGCCAAAGGCAGTTGGAAATATTAGAGGTTGTTCTTTGCTTGCCAGCTTCTTCCAGGACCCATGTGTCTTCCAGCCCCCTTCCCAGACCTAGTTCTACCCTCAGTACAAGACATCTCAGCCTCTGAGAGACTATAAGGTAGGAAAGATATGGGCATAAATGAAGATGGGAAGGAGAAAGGAGTGAGAACATTGAGAGAAGTTTTTTTCTCATTGGTTTGTGATTTTCCCTAAAGAAAGAAACAAGGGCATGGCATGAGTGAGGGAAAGTGGGCGGGAGCCTAGAATGAAATGGGAGAGAGATGACTCAACGGGAAAAAGCAATGCCAGAAGACCGTGAGGGCCATTTACTAAGGAAGCCAAGAATGCGACTTCATTATTTCACACTAACTGTTCCTTTCTTAGAAAAAATAGCTTGGACTCTTGAAACATCAGGCTGTGGTCTCTAGGTCCCTTTGAGGATGGATAGTGGTATGGTTTGGCTATGTCTTTACCCAAATCTCATCTTTAATTGTAGCTCCCATAATTCCCACATGTTGTGGGAGGGGCCCGGTGGGAGATTCTTGAATCATGGTGGCAGTTTCCTCCATACTGTTCTCCTGGTAGTGAATAAGTCTCACGAGATCTGATGGTTTTATACAGGGAAATCCCTTTTGCTTGATTCTCTCATTCTCTCTTGCCTCTGCCATGTAAGAAGTGTTTTTCCCCTTCTGCTATGATTGTGAGACCTCCCCAGCTACGTGGAACCTCTTTTTCTTTATAAATTACCCAGTCTCAGGTTTGTCTTTATCAGCAGTGTGAAACAGGCTAATACAGATGGTGAGTTCATTCAGCTCTGTGTGGATTCATTCAGCCACCACATAAACCTGTATTGAACACATACTATGTGCCAGGGAAGTCCAATGGGCTCTGAGGACACAATGGTAGTAGAAATAAAAAATGCCTCTGCTTTCATGGAACTTACAGTCTGATGTGGGAGATGATCAATAAGCAAAAAACAGCCACTTTCATAAATAAGAAAACAGAGTATGAGGAGGGAGAATAATGGGGAACACCTTCTGAACTCCGGGGGTGGTTCAGAGATGGCCTTACAGAAAGCAGGACAAGAGCATCCAGGCTGGGGGAACAGCCTGTGTGGAGGGGGCCAGAGGAGAAAGGAACTCATCAGGACAAGAGCCTAAAGTGCAGGGAGCAAGGGGCAAAGAGGCCAGAGGGATTGATAGAGGGCTAGGCAGGTCAGGTGGGGCCTATCAGGGTTTGGATTTTAATTTGAGGGTCTTTGAAAGCCAACTGGGACATCCACCTTTGTACCTGATGAGGCTCTCTTCACAGCAATGTCCAAGTTGAACATTCTAAAAGTTTTAGGTTAAGGTAGTATCTTTGCATCATCTACACTGTCCCCAAGCTCTCAGGACCAGACAGCATATTTGGGAAATGCCTGGGGAGTAGGGTCACAGTAAACACAAACATTTTTGTCTTAAGAGGACTCACCACCTTGGACCACATCCCCCGAAACCACTGGGAAGCTTTGTAAACATACAGATGGATGCCTGGGCTCCACCTCAGGCCCTCTGCATCAGAATCTTGGGGGGGTGGAAGTGGGTAAAGTCAAGCCCTAGATATGACTTTACTGTCTTACAAAGTTCCAACTTGCCTCTTCAGGCTCATAAAATCTCCATCATACCAAACACGGAGCCTTTCCCTCTGTTGACAATGACTCAACCAAAGCATTCCTCCCCTGCTTCATTTACCTGCCGTGGGCCTCTTAGCAAAGCACACCTGTCCATCTGTCAATATTTACTCTGTCTGCTGCCCTCAACAAAAGAAGGGAAAAGTGTTTTCACTGTCAAGCTAGTGTTTATACAAAGGATTTGTAGACTTTCTCAGAGCTATGGAAAATCCATCACCCTCAGTTAACCTGTGCCCTTAATGAGGTGGTAGCTTTTCTCCCACCATCCCATCCATCAGGGATGACAGTATGTAGCTTGTCAACCAGTAAGCATTCAGGTTGAAAATGATTTCACTCAGAAACCTGGGGAGACGGATGCTTGAAGTGTAACCCAATCTCACAGCGTGCCCTTCTGATTACAGAGGACAGCCCCAGTGGGGCTTCATCTAGGACCCAATGAGAGGAGATCCACAAATGCCGAGACACTTATAAGAAGCCAATATTCTTCAGCACTCAGAAAGCTTATCAGTCCATTACATCTGCTCCAATCAATACTTCACCCAGTGTAACTTCCAAGGGAGGGCTCTACTGCTATTGAGTCAAAAGAAATTGAGATTCATGTTGCTGGAACCAAGCAATGCTCAGAGACATGCACTCCTGAGAGGTGGCTGGGCTTGGCTCCCAGGGAGACAATGTTCACCACTGAATCAACTGCCTGGCTCCAGTGGGCTTTGGACATCCAAGCCACCTGGGACAGACACACTAAAAAGTCATTTGCAGGGTGCAGGAGGAAAAACTAATCTGATCACTGCTTTTATCATTCAGAAGAGGCCTTGAGATTTATGGACCAATCCAAGGGGTAAAAAACAAACCACATCTGTGAAAGGGCTTCGGGGCCCACATACACTCTGCTGGAAGTGCAGCCCAGACCTGCTGCCCCAGCTCCCACTGCATGCCCAGTGCTAAGCTGGGCACTAAGAAGTAAACCAAATGATCTGCGTGACTCACAGAGCATCTGTAGCAGCCTTCAGAGGGGCTCAAACTCATCACAAAATGCATGGAAGAATCTGGGGGATCCTGGCTCTCCATGGGGGAAAAATAACAATAATAACAGATATGTCATTTACTGTGTACACTACCATATGCCAGGAAAAGATTGATAAATTTTAACTCATTGAATTAAAACTCAATCCAACTCCCTGGGATAAGTCCTGTTATCTTTAGAAAGGGGACAAAACTAGGAGCCACCCCAGCGGAGTGTTCTGGGATGGAATCTCAATAAAATAGTATCTAGAATGTGCTTAGTATCTAGAATAAAATAGTATCTAGAATGTGCTTAGTATCTAGAATAAAATAGTATCTAGAATGTGCTTAGTATCTGGAATAAAATAGTATCTAGAATGTCCCAGCATGTTTAGGCCCTCAGAGAGTGTTAGATACTTTTTATTATGATGATTATTACTGCTACTACTACTTTTATTAGTCTCATTTTACAGTTGAGAAAACTGAGCTTGGAGAGGTTATGGGATTAGCTGAAGGTCACATGGGCAATGAGCAAGAGCCGGCAGCAAAAGCTAGGTCTTCCAGCTCTGGGGAGTGACGTCTTCTCTGTCAGGCTGTAAAAGACCTGTTCTGCTCTAACTGTGGGTGGGGTGTGAGGACCTCACTTCCTCCAGAAAGAATCTGGGGCCAGCACAGGATCTATTCCTGGGTACCTCGGTCGTGGTATACTGCCACGTTCACACTGTTCGCACCCACCTCCCACATGGACTGGGGCACACTCCGTAAGCTGCCCCAGCTCTCCTGCTCCCTGGAAACAGGCAGCCCTGCTCAGGGCACTGGCATATCCCAGCACCTGTTCTCCAGGCCAATCCCGGGGAGGCCGCAGTGTGAGACCCCACACCTCCTCCTCTGGAGGCCCTTTGCTAGGGACGCAGGGGAAACAGGACTCCTCACCTCTGAACCTTGGCTCTCTCCCTTCCTAAGCCTCTTAAGCTGGCTGGGCCCCCCAGAGAGGAACAAAGTTCCTTTGTAAGGGGAACCAACTCTCTCATCACCAACTCCCCAGGGAGTATGAGACTGGTATATTGTTTTTCTTCTTGCTGCCATAATAAATTCCCATGTACTTTGCGGCTTAGAAGGACAAAAATTACTGTTAACATTTCTGGATGCCAGAAGTCAAAAATGAATCATACAGGGCTAAAGTCAAGGTGTTGGCAGAGCTGGTTCCTTCTGGAAGCTCCAGGGGAGAATCTATTCCTCACCTCTTTTGGCTTCTAGAGGCCACCTGCATTCCGTGGCTCATTGCCACATCACTCCAATCTCTGCTTCCTGTCCCACCTCCTCTGACTCTGATCCTCCCACCTTCCTCTTCTAGGGACCTTGTGATTGCAATAGACTCACATAGATAATACAGAATGATCTCTCATCTCAGGATCCCTAACTTTATCACGTTTGCAAAGCCTTTTTTACCATGTAAGGGAACATGTTTGCAGGTTTTGAGGATTATAATGTGGACATCTTTGAGGGCCATGATTCAGACTAGCACAACTGGGTTTCTTCAACAAGCTTTGGCTGCACTCCAGCCAGACCCAGGCATGTGCTGGGCAGTAGGCACTCTGTTCAAGGCCTCCAAAACAGCTAGAGGTGTTGATGTGAGTGCCCCCATGTTCATAGCTTCTTGGAGGTACAGATTACTTCTTGTTTGACTCCCTCCTTTGTGCCAAGCACATTCTAATAGCTAATAGTTATTATATGCCAGGCTCTATCCAGAACACCGTAAATCTATGATAAGCATTGATGCTCACAAGACATCACAGATGGGGAAATCAGGAATCTGGGGCATCTTACCTTTCCTAAGTCCTGCAGCTAGTGAGGAAGGGCCATGACTGAAGCCTGGTCAGTCTTACCCCTGAATCTCTGCCTAGAACCACTGTTCCACCTGGTCTCTCAAATAGCAGTTCTCAAAAAGCACCTGTGGAAAGGAGGAAATGGAAGACTTGGGAAACTAGAACTACACATTCAGGGGCTGAGCTCTTGAGTATCATAAATGACACTCTCTTTTCATGAAAAGGAGGCTAGAAAGAGAGGCTAGAAAGGAGGGGGTCCCAAAGCCTCTAGGTAGGCTCTGCCAAGTGCACACCCCATGGGCTTAGAGGAGGGCTGGAATCTCAGGAGGCTTCTCATGAAGTCATACATATTTGATTACAGGTGTCCCCCAACTCCTGGGTGCATCCTGGGGAAAGGAGCATATCTGCTTTTCCTAACCATCTTATATTTCAGGACTAGCACAGTCTCCGCGCACAGTAGGGGTTTGATTCATAAATTTTGATTCCGTGACATGACTTCGAGGTGTACTGAATACACATTCTGACCCAATCCTGAATAGGTAAATGTTAAAAGGCAAGAATCAACCAAAGCCAAGGTCAGAGCAGACCGTGAACCTCACAGAGGAAATCTGGGAGGATCCTAGTCTGTTTCCCCCAGAAAGTAGGGCCTGAGTCAGAGGATTTATGAGAATTATATCACTCCATAGGGACCATCCCTCGGTACAGGGGTGAAGACAAGGGCAAGGAGGTAAGGAAGGAGGGGGCATTAGCTTTCTATTGCTGTGTAACAAATTACCCCCAAACTCAGTGGCTTAAAACAACAAGCATTTATCATCCCACAAGGTTTTGAGGGGCAGGAACCTGGGAGGCTGGGCTGGGGAGCTCTGCTTCAGGATCTCTCGTGAAGAGTCAGGCTGTGGGCTGAAGCTCCCACATTTCCAAGCCCCTCATGGGACTGCTGTCAGGAGGCTTCTGTCCCCTGCCACATGGGTCTCACATGACACAGTGGCTGGCCTCCCCCAGAGCAAGTGATGAGAAAGAGGAATTTGAGAGAGTGTATATTAGTGTGCTTGGGCTGCCATAACAAAGTACTACAGACTGTGTGGCTTAAACAACAGAAGTTTGTTTTCTCACCATTCTAGAGGCTACAAGTCTGAGAGCAAGGTGGCTGCCAGGCCAGTTTCTCTTGAGACCTCTCTCCTTGGCTTGCAGACAGCCGCCTTCTCACCGCGTCCTCACATGGCCTTTCCTCTGTGCATGGGTGTCCCTGCTGTCTCTCTGGGTGTCCAGATATCCTCTTCTGACAAATACAACAGTCATATTGGATTAGAGACCTTCCTTGTGGCCTCATTTTAGCTTAATCACCTCGATCATGACCTTATCTCCAAATACAGTCCCATTCTGAGGCACAGGGACTAGGGCTTCAACATGTGAATTTTGAGGGGACACAATTCACCCCTTAACAGAGAGAGAGAGAGAGAGAGAGAGAGAGAGAGAGAGAGAGACGCCAACAAGGAAGCCAGAGTGGTTTCATAACCTAACCTTGGATGTGACATCTCATCCCTTCTGCCAAAATCTATTCTCTACAAGGGAGGCAATAAATACAGCCCACACTCAAGGGGAGAAAAGTGGAACTCCATCTGTTGAGTGGATGAATATCAAAGAACTTGTGGATATATTTTTAAATCCACCACAGAGGGAGAGCCAAGAGGAGGATGCGTTACCGAAGTGGTCACAGCCATGTGTGCTGACTGTTGGATCCTGCGGGACTAGTCCCTGAGAAATACATGAACAGTGTCTCAGGGCTATGTATGGTCAGTGGAAAGGGAAAGAACTTATTCACCAGCTCCCATCATCAGTTGGTTGCTGCCCCCACCGCGGGTACTAACTCCTCTGGACCACAGGCTGCTCAAGCAGGGCATGTGGTGAGGTCCCTTGGAGCCAACAGGGAAGCCCAGGTGGACGTGAGAGGCTCATGCGTGGGCCTGAGGCCAGGCGCTGATGTCGGCACCTACGTGAAGCTCGTTGGGGCCATGCAGAGCTAGTGACCATAGCAGTTTTGGAACAACGTGGGTGAGGCCTGAAGGATCTCAAATTCTATCAATGATTGCCTTATTATTACAATTATATTATTAAAAATATTAATAGGCTGGGCATGGTGGCTTATACTTGTAATCCCAATACTTTGGAAGGTTGAGGCAGGAAAATTGTTTAAGCTCAGGAGTTCAAGACCAGCCTGAGCAATACAGTGAGACCCCCATTTCTACAAAAAAAAAATAAAAAAATTTAAAAAATTAAAAACTAGCCAGAGCCTGGGCAATGAGATCCTGTCCCTACAAAAAAAAAAAAAAAAAAAAGTTAAAATTAGCCAGGCATGGGGGCGCTTGCTCATAGTTCCTGCTACTCAGGAGGCTAGGGCAAGAGAATCGCTTTAGTCCACTTCAAGGAGTTTGAGGTTTCAATGAGCTGGGATCACGCCACTGCACTCCAGCTTGGGTGACAGAATGAGACCCTGTCTCTTAAAGAAAAAGAAAAGAAAGAAAACAAAATGAATAGTTGAATTTCAAATCTTTGATGTCAGAGTGCTGCCCCAGTGATTTTCCAGTGCCATCCACTGCAGCAGTCACTATGGTGACTATTCGAGGCACTTGCACTTAGGAATGGAGGAGCAGGGCGCTTTCTGGCCAGCGGTGCCATAGCGACCACTGGCATGGATGCTGCCACCACCTCTGGGGTTGTTCTTCCTCTCTGAAAGGCACTAAGCAGAGTGAGGCCTCTGGTGCCCCAGGGCTGAAATGGGTGTCTGTGAAGTCTGTTTCTTAGTTTGATCCACTAGAATAAAATACAGTTTGAGTATCATACCGTTCTCCTACACGCAGTTATTTTCTTCTTATTATGTATCTCTTTTACGTTTGAGGACTTAGCATAGATAGTGCTTCATGTGATTTGGGAGGTTTTTCCCCTTTGAGGGGGGAAACTTGGCATTTTAATTTTTTAAATTCATCCTCACAAGAGGTGGTGCCTTCCAAATAAAACATTTCTCCAAAGACTCCTGGCCAAAATGGAAAGTAAATATCGTTAAGTTCTTTAAGGTTACTTAAGAAGTATGACAAATAATTCTACAAGCATGGGCATTCTAATCAGAACTATTCCTTATTATCCTGTCATGTATTATTATTCAAACTTTTTAAAGATTTGTTGGCTCAAAGAGGCTATTAGGTTTTAAAGTTATCTAGCTAGCCTACCCCTTTTAAAATATCTATATTAGCATCATACTATCTCTCCATTTATTAACTGTTTGAAAGGTATGGGAATTATTTTGTATTTGAAATTAATAATTTTTTATTGTTACCAGTAGTTATAGCATTTTGCCATAACAATTGTAGACATACCTTGTTTTAATATGCTTCATTTTATTTTGTTTCGTAGATACTGTGTGTTTCACCAAATGAAAGTTTGTAGCAACCCTGCATCGAGCAAGTCTAAAGGTATCCTTTTTCCAACAGGATGGACTCACTTTGTGTCTCTATGCCACATTTTGGAAATTCTTGAAATACTGCAAACTTTTTCACTACTACATCTGTTATGGTGATCAGTGAGCTGTGATCATTGATGTTACTACTGTAATTGTTTTCAGGAGCCATGAACTGTGTCCCTAGAAGATGGCAAACTTAAATGATACATGTTGTGTGCTCTGACTGCTCCATCGACTGTTGCTCTCCTGTCTTTCTCCTCTCCTAGGGCCTCTTCATTCCCTGAGACACAATAATATTGAAATGAGAACTACTAATAACACTACAATGGCCTGTAAGTGTTCAAGTGAAAGGAAGGGTTACGCAGCTCTCACTTTAAATTGAAATGATTAAGCTTAGTAAAGAAGGAACATCAAAAGCCAAGATAGGCTGAAAGCTATGCCTCTTGCACTAAACAGTTAGCAAGACTGTGAATGCAAAGGGAAAGTTCTTGAAGGAAATTAAAAGTGCTACTCCAGTGAACACAGGAATAGTAAGACAACAAAACAGGCTTCTTGCTGATACGCAGAAAGTTTCAGTGAAAAGTTCTAGATAGATCAAACGAGCCACAACATTTCCTCAAGCCGAAGCCTGATCCAGAGAAAGGCCCTAACTCTCTTCAATTCTATCAAGATTGAAGGAGGTAAGAACATTGCAGAAGAAGAGTTGGAAGCTAGCAGAGGTTAGTTCATGAGGTTTAAGGAAAGAAGCCGGTGAAAGGTGAAGCAGCAAGTACAAATATAGAAGCTGCATCAAGTTATCCAGAAAATCTGGCTAGGATAACTGATGAAGGTGACTACACTAGACAACAGATTTTCAAGATAGAAGAAACAGCTTTCTAATGGAAGAAGATGCCATCTAGGACTTTTATAGCTAGAGAGAATTCAATGCCTAGCTTCAAAGCTTCAAAGGACAGGCTGACTCTCTTGTCATGTAAGGACTAATGCAGCTGGTAATTTTAAGTTGAAGCCCATGCTCACTGATCATTCTGAAAACCCTAGAGCCCTTAAGAATTCAACTTAATCTACTTTACCTGTGTTCTATAAATGAAACTACAAAGCCTGGATGACAGCACATCTGTTTTACTGAATATTTTAAGCCCACTGTGGAGACCTACTGCTCACAATAAAAGATTCCTTTCAAAATATTACTGTTTCTTGACAACATACCTTGTCACCCAAGAGCTTTGATGGAGATGTACATGCAGATTAATGTTGTTTTCATGCCTGCTAACACAGCATCCATTCTGCAGCTCATGGATCACGGAGTGATTTTGACTTTCAAGTCTTATTATTTAAGAAATACATTTTGTAAGGCTATATCTACCATAGACAGTGCTTCCTCTGATGGATTCAGGCAAAGCAAATCGAAAACTTTCTCGGAAAGATTCACCATGCTAGATGCCATTAAGAACATTCATGATTCATGTGGAGAGGTCAGAATATTAACATTAACAATAATCTGGATTCCAACCTTCATGGATGACTTTGAGGGGTTCAAGACTTCAGTGGAGGAAGCAGCTGCAGATGTGGTTAAAACAACAAAAGAACTAGAATTAAAAATAGAACCTGAATGAATGACTGAATTGCTGCGTCTCATGATAAAACTTGAATGGATGAGGCCTTTGTAGTTGAGAAAAGAAAGTGGTTCCTTGAGACGGAATCTACTTCTAGTGAAAATGCTGTAAACATTGTTGAAATGACAACAAAAGATTTAGAATATTACATAAACTTAGTTAATAAAGCATCAGCAGGGTTTGGGAGGAGTGATTTCAATGTTGAAAGAAGTTGTACTAAGGGTAAAATGCTAACACATAGCATCATATGCTACAGAGAGATCTTTCATGGAAGAAAGAGTCACAATGAGGCAAATTTCATTTTTGTCTTATTTTAAGAAATAGCCACAGTCACCCAACCTTCAGCAGCCACCCACCTGATCAATCAGCAGCCATCAACATTGAGGCAAGACCCTCCACCAACCAAAAGATTGTGACTCACTGAAGGTTCAGGTGATTGTTAGCATTTTCAGCAATAAAGTATTTTAAATTAAGGTATGTACATTGGTTTTTCCAATATAATGCTATTGCACACTTGATATACTATAGTATGATATAAACAAAACTTTTACATGCACTGGGAAACCAACAAATTTGTGCCACCTGCTTTATTTTGGTGGTCTGAAATTGAACCTGCAATACTTCCAAAGTATGCCTGTATACATTTTGCTCCAGCAGAGACAGACAGAACCTCAATATACAAAGCACATAAGAAGAATCTTCATTCCAAGTTATATCTATTATAACTTTCTGTCATTTATTTGTAAATGTATAATCAGAAATGAACAATGCATCTAAGTGTCATGCTTTGATCATGTGATTGACCATTTCACTCATTAGGCATGCTATAACCTGCAGTGTCATGGCATCATAGATCATGTAGACACACCCAGGTCCCAGAGTCCACACTGAAGCAGGTGCTGGGTGATCAGTCCTTCCAAAAGCCTTCCCAGAAGACAGTCAAATATATGGAGGCTGAATATAGCTGAATGAGTCATGGCACTTATAAAGTTATATTTAAATTATCTCTTTGCCCATCTGTGCAGAAAAGTTGCGAGCCCAGTGAGGACCAGGTTTGTGTTTGATTCACTTTGGTATCTCTGGTCCCTAGCACAAGGCCTATCTGGCACACAGTTGGTGAAACCAAACTGACCTGTCCACCACAAGCTTCTACGGGGTTGTCTGTATTCTCCAGACAGCACCAACTTGACATGACCTCCTTACCTAGATCCTCAGGCTCAGGCTTCAGCTTCCAGAACTTGCCTTTCTGTTGGATTGAGCCCAGCTGGACAAACCATGGCATGGCCCTGTCCACCACGTTCAACCCATAGGGCCCAGACTTGTGACCTGTCATGCTGGAGGCCCCAGCACAGCAAGTATCCCTTTACCAATCAGCAAGAAGCCAGGACCAAGGTTTGTGCCTCATCAAAAGCAAACAAAGGTTCTTTTGCCATGAGTTCAGAAAGGAGTCAAGTTGCCTATGTAGATCTTTTCTTCTGGGGAGGTTGGAAATTCTATAAAATCCTAGCAGCATTAGAATAACATGAATTTTGTTACCAGTCAAGACTGAGTTTGAACCCCACTCTATCACTTAAGAACTGAGTGACCAAGGACAAATTACTTAACCTTTCTGAGCCTCAGATTTTTTTCATCTGTAAAATGGAAGTAATCCCACTGATCTTGCATAGTTAATTTGAGGAGTCATTGGAGTAGTGCCTTGCTTAGCATCTGGCACATATAAAGGACATCAGTAAATGTCAGTTTCCCTCTTCCTCTCCCTCTTCCCTGAACACATTTTCTCACCAGCTCCTTCTTCTACCTCTTTGTCCATGCCTGGTGAATAATCCTGCTCACCTCCAGATTCCACATGTCATTAAGGTCCTCATCCCCCAAGAGGCTTGTCCAAGAGCTCCAGTCTCTTTTTGAACCCTTATAGCATTCCATCAGTAATACAAAGAAAGCTCAGTGCACGTCTGTGTCTCAGTGTCATTTTTGTTTGCCCAATCAGATTATAAGTTATTCAAAGAAGGAAGGTGTATCTTAGACAAGCTCTGTTCTCTCTCTCTGGCCCCAAAGCAGACCTATAACACAGGACTGTGTACACTGAGGTCTCTTAGTGAAGACTGAGCTGAATTTGAATATGTAACTTATAATCGGAAAATAATTATTTCTTTTAACAAACAAGAACCCCTTCATCCTTAATCCCAACTTGCTCAGGAATCCACACATCTCAAGAGTCTGAGCACCAGAGAGTGAGAAACCAGGGAAGTCATACACCAAGTATGTGGTGTATGGCTAAGAGGGCCAAGTCATGTGGGCTGTCCAAAGACCACATGGTGGCCAACAAGAACCATGATATCTTACAGACATTGTAACAGTGCACTGGAAAATCTTAGGGACAAAATATTTCCTATTTAAATCCCCACTCTGCCATTTTCTATGTCATTTTGGTAAGTCAGTTAAACTCTGCACTTATTTCATTTATAACATGGAGGTAATAATGCCCATCTCACAGGGTTGTGAGGATTTAAGAAACTATGCAACTAGAAGCCTCATGGTAACCTCAAATAAAAAAAAAACACACACAATGAATACACAAGAAATAAAAAGCAGGAATTAAAACATATCACCAGTGAAAGTCACCTTAAATAAAGGAGAGACAAGTAGGAAGTAAAGAAAAAAGAAAATTACAAACAACCAGAAAAAAAGTAACAAAATGGCAGGAGGAAATCCTTAACAATAACATTGAATGTAAATGGACCAAACTCTCCAATCAAAAGACATAGAGTGGTTGACTAGATTTAAAAAAAAAAAGACCTGGTGATCTGTTGCCTACAAGAAACACACTTCAACTATAAAGACACAAACAGACTGAAAATAAAGGGATGGAAAAGATATTCCATGCAAATGGAAACCACGAAGAACAGGAATAGCTGTACTGATATCAGACAAAATAGATTTCAAGAAAAAAAACATAAAAAGAGACAGAGAAGGTCATTATCTAATGATAAAAGGCCCAGTTCAGCAAGAGGATATAACAATTGTAAATATATATACCCCAAACTGGAGCACTTAGATATATAAAGCAAATAGTATTAGAGTTAAAGAAAGAGATAGTGCCCCAATACAATATTAGTTGGAGACGTTACTACACCACTTTCAGCACTGAACAGAGCATCCAGACAGAAAATCAACAAAGGAACATTGGGTTTAATCTGTACTATACACCAAATGGATCTAACAGATATTTACAGAACATTTCACCCAACAGCTGCAGAATATACATTCTTCTCCTCAGCACATGGATCATTCTCAAGGACAGACTGTGTGTTAGGGCACAACACAAGTCTTAAAACATAAAACATTCAAAAATTAAAATAATATTAAATATCTTCTGAGACCACAATGGAATAGAACTAGAAATCAATAACAAGAATTTTGGCAACTATACAAACACATAGAAATTAAATGGTCAGCTTGGGCGACAGAGCGAGACTCCATCTCAAAAAAAAAAAAAAAAAAGAAAGAAATTAAATGGTATGCTCTTGAATGACCAGTGGGTTAATGAAGAAATTAAGAAAGAAATTTAAAAATGGCTTGAAATAAATAACAATGGAAACATAATATATAAAAATCTATGGGATAAAGCAAAAGCAGTCCTAACAAGGAAGTTTAAGCTGCAAGCACCTACATCAAAAAAGGAGAAAAATTTCAAATAAACAAGCTAATAATGCATCTTAAAGACTTAGAAAAGCAGGCACAAACCAAACCAAAAATTCGTAGAAGAAAATTAATAATAAAGATTAGAGCCAAAATAAATGGAATCAAAGAAAACAGGACAAAAGATCACTGAAACAAAAAGTTGGTTTTTTGTAAAGATACACAAAATTAACAAACCTTTAGCCAGACTAACTACAAAAAGGAGAGAAGACCCAAAAAGTAAAATAGGAGATGAAAAAGGAGACATTATGACCAATACCACAGAAATTCAAAGTATCATTAAAGGTCTCTATGAGCAACTATATGCCAATAAATTGGAAAACCTAGAAGAAATGGATAAATTTCAAGATACATGCAATCTACCAATATTGAACTATGAAGAAATTCTAAAGAACAGACCAGTAAAAAGTAATAAGCTGGAAGCTGTAATAAAATGTCTTGCAGCAAAGAAAAGTCCAGGACTTGATGGCTACACTGCTTAATCTTACCAAACATTTAAAGAAGAACTAATACCAACCCTACTCAAAGTATTCCCAAAAATAGAGGAGGAAATACTTCCAAACTCATTCTACAAGGCCAGTATTACCCTGACACCAAAATCAGACAAAGACACATCAAAAAAAGAAAACTACAGGCCAACATCTCTGATGAACGTTCATGCATAAATCCTCAAGAAAATCTTAGCAAAACAAATTAAACAACAAATTTAAAATGTCATTCATCATGACCAAGTGTGATTTGTCCTAGGGATGCAAGGATGGTTCAACATGTGAAAATCAGTGTGATACATCATATCAACAGAATGAAGGATAATATGATAATTCCATTTGATGCTGAAAAAGTATTTGATAAAATTCAACATTCCTTCATCATTAAAACCCTCAAAAAAACTGTGTATAGAAGGAACATACCTCAACATAATAAAAGCCACATATGACGGACCCACAGACCCATACTGCATGGGGAAAAATGGAAAGCCTCTTTTCTAACATCTGGAACACGACAAAGATGCCACGTTCACTACTGATATCCAATATAGTACTGGAGGTCCTAGCTAGAGCAACTGGACAAGATTTAAAAGAAAAGATATCTAAATTATAAAGAAATAAATCAAATTAACCTTGTTTGCAGATGATATGATCTTATATTTGGAAAAACCTAAAGACTCCACCCAAAAACTATTAGATCTGATAAGCAAATTCAGTAAAGTTGCAGGATACAAAATCAACATACAAAAACTAGCAGCATTTCTATATGCCAACAGCAAACAATCTGAAAAAGAAATCAAGAAAATAATCCCATTTACAATAGCTACAAATGAAATTAAACACCTAGGAATTAACCAAAGAAGTGAAAGATCGGTACAATAAAACCTATAAAACATTGGTAAATGGAATTGAAGAGGTAACAAAAAACTGGAAAGAGATTCCATGTTCATGGACTGGAAAAATCAATATTGTTAAAATGCTCATATTTTAAATAGATGTCCATAAAGACAGTCTTTTCAATAAATTGTGCTGGTAAAACTGGATATCCATGTGCAGAAGAATGAAATTAGACCCTATCTATTCCCATATACAAAAGTCAAATCAAAATGGATTAAAGACTTATATCTAATACCTCAAACTATGAAACTACTACAAAAACTTGGGAAAACAATCTAGGACATTGGTCTGGGCAAAAATTTCTTCAGTCATAGCCCACAAGCATGGTAACCAAAGCCAAAATGGACAAATGAGATCACATCAAGTTAAAAAGCTTCTGCACAGTAAAGGAAACAATTAACAAATTGAAGAGACAACCCACAGAATAGGAGAAAATATTTCCAAACCATCCATCTGACAAGGGATTAACAACCAGAATATATAAGAAGCTCAAACAGCTCTATAGGAAAAAATATAATAATCTGATTGAAACATGAGCCGAAAGATCTGAGTGGACATTTTTCAAAAGAAGACATCCAAATGGCAAAGAAAGATATGAAAAGGTACTCAACATCATTGATCATAGGAGAAATTAAAATCAAAACTACAATGTGATATCATCTCACCCCAGTTAAAATGGCTTGTATCCAAAAGAGGCAGTTACAAACGCTGGCAAAAACATTGAGGAAAGGAAACCCTCAGACACTGTTGGTGGGAATGTAAATTACTACAACCACTACAGAGAACAGTTTGGAGGTTCATCAAAATACTAGAAGTAGAGCTACCATATGATCCAGCAATCCCACTGCTAAGTATATACTCAAAAGAAAGAAAATCAGTATATCGAAGAGATATATGGACTACCATGTATATTACAGCGCTATTCACAAAAGCCAAAATTTGGAAGCAACCTAAACCTAAGTGTCCATCAACAGACGAATGGATGAAGCAAATGTGGCACATATACATGATGGAGTACTATGCAGCCATAAAAAAGAATGATATTTTGTCATTTGCAACAACATGGATGGAACTGGAGGTCATCATGTTAAGTAAAACAAGCCAAGCACAGAAAGACAAACTTTGCCTGTTGTCACTTATTTATAGGAGTTAAAAATTAAAACAATTGAAATCATGGAGATAAGCGAGAAGGATGGTTACCAGAGTCTGGGAAGGGTAGTGGGGGGTTAGGCAGGAAGTGGGGATGGTTAACAGGTACAAAAATATAATTAGAAAGAAAAAAGATACAGTGTTTGATAGCACAACAGGGTGACTATAATCAATAATAATTTAATTGTACATTTTAAAACAAATAAGATTATGATTAGATTGTTTGTAACACAAAGGATAAATGCTTGAGATGACAGATACCCCTTTTACCCTGATGTGATTGTCATGCATTGCATTTCCCATAAATGTATGTACCTACTATGTACCCACCAAAATACAAAATAAAAATTATTTTAGAAAAGGAAGAAAATATGCAAATGCAGATGGAACAGCACAGCATAGCATGGTTGGGACTCTGGAGTCAGGTTCAAATCCCAGCTCCTCTGCTTATCTCCTGTGTGATATCAAGCAAGTTGCTTACTTTTTGTGCCTCAGTTTCTTCCTATGTAAATGGGGATTATAATAGCATCTACCTTTTAGGTTATTGTAAGATTGAATGAGATAATATGAAGACTGTTTAGAATAGGAAATCCTGGAATAAAGTTCAATAAATATTAGCTATTATGTATAATGCACCTACCTCTGTCCCTAGCACTCAGTGAATGTCAGCTACTGTTAATGTAATGGGTGGGCAATTGTGGAAAACAGAAAACCCATTAAGAACAGAAGCAACAAGGGCTGGACCTTGAGCAAAAGCTGAACTTGGTGACCAAGGACATTTTGTAAAGCAAAACTGACATTGTGGCCTGTCATCATGATTAGTAAACATGCATGACACATACTGTAATCAAGGGAAAAAAACATACAGGCAAATTTTGAACCCTGAAATTAATAAAAATAATAGGTGCTCTATCTGTCTCTGGTCCCCAAAATAAATGAAATTTGCATTTCTCGTAAGCATGGACCCCTAGCAAAGACAATTCTGTTCCTGACTTTTGCAATGCCCATAACTGAAGTATTTCACAACCTTTCTCTTACAATAATCATGTCAAAATGCTGTTTTTTTCCTTACCATGAACAGACTCACATGCCCTTGGTAGCCTCGGTGAGCTTGTGGTTTTGTTCTTTAAAAACCTTTTGTGTTTTTTGTGTGGCAAGCCGGTCTTTTTGAAGTCTGACTCCTCTGCACTTGTTGCAAGTTAACTTTTCTTTTCTAAGTGCTTTTATCTCTGAGTCTTTTCATTGACAGTTATGATGTCAATTGCAAACCCAGTTCTAAGGGTGCTGGCCAAGATGCCACCCACGGATGAAGCTTTCATTAAGAGTTGGTGGCCAGGATGTGAATGTTGAGAGGAGCATAATGGGGAAAAAGTGGAAAAAAAAAAAAAAAAAGATTTCAACTTGGTACATCTGCCTCACAACAAATATAGATCATCTTCTTCCACATCTGGTAAATACTGTGGGCCAGCATTTGAGTTCTTCAGCAAGGAGCTGCCTTCACATGGTGTGGAGCTACACAAAAGCTGTGTTAATCAGAACTGCGTGAATTAGCTCTATCTGGATTTCTAAATCAGGGAACATGCTCATTTATAAATCAATATAAATAGTTATAAATAAATATATGTGTAAATATTTATTAAAGCTAAACATATAAATAAATTAAAATCAATCTTCATATTAGGTATTAACATATAATATAGGAATACATTACATTTTCTATTAATATAGAGATACAATATATTTGTAATTAAATATGTATTTATAAACATATATATTTTTAAGGAAAGGAACCTATTTTTGTAATTTTAAGATAAGTTAGGTTAACAAAGTTTATTTAAAGCATTTCCAACTATAGTTTGGAACAATCCTTAGAGGTTTTACTTTCACGGTTACATAGAATGATTTTCAACAAAAGTAGAGATAATTGGAACATCAACCAGACACTTTGGAAGTGCTTGGGAGTATTTAAAAATAGTTTCTTCTGTTAGTAGCTTAAATATTCTCCATAGCATTATTCACTTTTTACCAACCCCAAAGAAATGGTTTTCTACACAAAGTTGAAGTTTAACCAAAGTCCTGTTTGAATTATCACAGGGGTCAAATTTGTAGGGCAAAAATAGTATGAACTGACATTTATTGAGATATTACTCTGTGCCCAGCCCTGTGATAATTTATCTGCATTATTGCATTGAATTTTCACATTTCTCTATGAGATAGTGCAACTGGAACCCCCCAGTTGTAGTTGAGGAAAGTTAATTTTTCCAAGGCTAAATAAACAAGAAGGGTGTGGCTGAGTAAGTATTTGAGCCCAAATCATTCTGACTCTTGAAGCTGAGCTTATTATTATTATTTTATTTAATACTTTAAGTTCTGGGATACATGTGCAGAACGTGCAGGTTTGTTACATAGGTATACACGTGCCATGGTGGTTTGCTGCCTGTATCAACCCGTCATCTACACTAGGTATTTATCCTAATGCTATCCCTCCCCTGTCCCCACCGCTGATAGGCCCCGGTGTGTGATGTTCCCCTCCCTGTGTCCATGTGTTCTCATTGTTCAACTCCCACTTATGAGTGAGAACATGCGGTGTTTGGTTTTCTGTTCCTGTGTTAGTTTGCTGAGAATGATGGTTTCCAGCTTCATCCACATCTTAACCATTCCGCTCCACCACTCCTCACGGACAGTTTTACTCTATTCATTCTTTCCTTCAGTAAACCTATAGTCTGTGAGCATACACTGATTAGACGCCTTTCTAAGTGCCAGGGACATGGCAAAGAATGAGACAAAGAAGCTACTCTCATGGAATTTACATTTCTGGGATGGGAGTTGGTGGACAGAAATACACACAAACAGTAAATACAGTCACGCATTGCTTAACGACGGGTACGTTCTGAGAAATATGTCCTTAGGTGATTTCGTCCTTGTGTGAACATCACACAGTGTGCTTACTCACACAAACCTAGATGATATAGCCTATTGCTCCTATAGGCTACACACCTGCATAGCATGTTAATGTACTGGATACTGTCAATCATAACACAATGATAAGTATTTGTGTATCTAAACATAGAAAACAATAAAAATACACAGTATCAAGATAGAAAAATGGTACACCTCTATAGGACCCTTCCCATCAATAGAGCTTTTCAGTACTGGAAGTTGCTCCATGTGAGTCAGTGAGTAAGTGGTAAGTGAATGTGAAGGCCTAGGACATTACTGTACACCACTATGGTCTTTATAAACACTGTACACTTAGGATACACTACATTTATTTAAAGTTTTTTCTTTATTCAATAATAAATTAACCTTACCCTATTGTAATATTTTTACTCTATATACTTTTCATTAATTATTTTTATTGTTTTGTAATAATATCGAGCTTAAAACACAGACACATTGCACAGTTGCACAAAACTATTTTCTTTATATCCTTATTCTATAAGCTTGCTTCTATTTTTACTTTTTTTCATTTAATTCTTTTACTTTTTAAACTACTTTGTTAAAAACTAAGACACAAACACAAAGGATCTACAAAGGGTCAAAAGCATCCATATCACTGTCTTCCACCTCCACATCTTGTCCCGCTGGAAGGTCTTCAGGGGCAGTAAATATGCATGGAGCTATCATCTCCTATGAAAACAATGCTTTCTTCTAGAAAATTCCCTGAAGGACCAGCCTGAGGCTGTTTTACCATTAACCTTTTTTTTTTTATCAGTAGAAGTACACTATAAAATAACGATAAAAGGTATAGTATCGTGAATATATACAGCAGTAACAGTCGTGTATTATCATGATCAAGTGTGTTATCATGCACATTAACTGTATGTGCTAGACTTCTATACAACTGGCAGCACAGTAGGTTTGTTTATACCAGCATTTCCACAAACACGTGAGTGATGTATTGCTACTATATTAGGATGACTACGAAGTCACTAAGCGATAGGTATTGTTCAGTTCCATCATAATCTTATGGGATCATCATTGTATATTCAGTCCCTCATTGACTAAATCACAGCTATGCAGTGCATGACTGTACAGAGTCTGTCACTTCCTAGTGCTATAATAGAAAAAAATAAAGCAGGAAAGATGGACACAGGAGACTGTGAGGAATGGTGTGGGCACTTTGAACCAAGTGAACATACTTCCCTGTGGAGAAGAGACCTGCAGGTGTTAAGGGAACGAGCTTTGCACACTTTGGTCTCAAGGGAATTGCATTTTAGGCAAGTGCAGATGCTCTGAGGTAGGAGCCTGCTGAGCTGTTCCAGGAGGACCAAGGATGTCTTGGCTGGAGCAGAGTTACCCAGGGCTGTGGTTCTCTAAACAGGGTCCTAGGACGAACAGCATCAGTTCCACCTGGAGACTAGTTAGAAATGCCAATTCTCAGGCCCCATTCCACGCTTGCAGGTGTGGGAACTTCGGGGTGAGGCCCAGCAATGTGTATGTACATGTATATGTGTGTGTGTGTTAACTTTTTTATATTGAAATAATTTCAGATTGACAGAAGAGTTGTAAAGACAGTACAAAGATTTTCCTTACACCCATCTTCCCCTGATGACAGCCTCTTACTCCGTCATGGCACATTTTTCAAAACTAAGAGATTAACAGTTATACCACACTAATAACTAAACTGCAAACTTTATTTGGATTTCTCTAGTGTTAGTGATCTTTGGTTTAACAAGTTCTCCAGATGATCGAATACTACCAAATTTTGAAGACCACTTAGCCAGAGGGATAGTAATAGGGCATGACGTCAGGGAAGTTGGGGTGTGGGGGTGTCTAGATCTTGTAGGGTCTTATAGGTGATTGCAATGCCTTTGAGTTTTTCTCTGAGGTGGGAAACCGTTTGAGGGTTCTGAGCTCAAATGACTTTCTCAATGTGGTCTAACGTGACCATGCTATCTTAAAATGTGAATGGCTCTCCCTCAACCCTATCCCCAATCTTTGCATGATCCCTTTCCCTTGCTGTATTTTTCTTCCTAGTCTCTGCTCCTTTCATTTTTATTAGTGATCTTTATTATTCTCTGCCTCCTCTGCTAACTCCACAAGGGCTAGAATCTTTGCTTGACTCATTGATATATCCTCAGCACCTAGAACAGCACCTGGCATAAGTAAGGGCTCAGCAAACATTTGTTGAATGAAGACATAGGGGAAAAAAAAGAGTAGAGAAAGAGTAAACTGTTTTGACATTCATTTTAGAAGGTTCATTCTGGGTCCTGGGTGAACAAAAGATCAGTAAATTATGGGGGTGGAGAAGAATGAGCAAGGGTAGAGAGACCAGTTAAGAGACTCCTGGGATGACCGAACAGAAAGAAGATGGTAGCTTGAATGTTGCCTGGGTGACTATGGAGTTTCATGTCTTACACATGCTGCTTGAACAGACATTAACATTACATTCGGCTGAAAAATACTCTGTATAAGAAGAGCTCTGGAGAGTAACTTTTGAAGATAAATCAATTTCTTATTTTAAGAATAAAAAATAAACTCCAAATATTTGGTTATTTTAAAGGAATTTCCTGTGCACGTGCAAAATGCCCAGTTTTATTCTCTATTAAGACATGCAGAGTCTATTATTACAGCCTTGATGTTTAACTTACCATCAAAGGGAGCAGGCCAAGATGGCCAGGCCTCAAGTTCAGGAATGTTAAACACTATTCACAATATGCCTCAGACTTAAAATGCTTTCTTTAAGACTGAATAGCATGGTTCACAAAGGATATACTCTTTCTTCCAGAAACAGGGTGATGACTCGGGGGTCATTAAGATAACATCTCAAAGGTAACATGACACTTAAGAAGCAAAGAAATGCCATAGGGTCTGGAGTTCACAGCCTGGTCTTTGAACCTAGTTCTGCCTTGTACTAGCTGGGTGACCTTAGACAAGTCACTCAACTACTCTGGGCCTGAATGTCTTCATTTTATTATCACTAATAATAATGCTTGGCATTTTGCATGTATATCAGAGTGCAGAACTTTACAATTTTCTTTTTAGCAAGGGCGGTAGCTATCTGGTTGGCAACAGTGTCTGTCTTTAATGAGGGAAGATAGCAAGTCATGTTCCAGGAAATCATTCTGTTTTTAGAAGGAGTTTTCAAAGGTCGCTTTTGGTTATATAGATATAGAATGAGAAGAGCCCACTCATCTGGAAGAAATGCTCAAAAGGATACTTTCTTGACATAGAAAAGGTCACTAATCCCAGTCTCTTCCAATTTTGCGCAAGGGCCAAGGAGACCCTTGGGAGACCACTGGAGGGTGGACCCCTTCTTCTGGTAGGTTCTGCAGTGCTGGAACCTCTCCAATGGATGGAGGTGGACTTGACTGAGGTCAGTAGGTAGGAAAAGATTTTTCCAGGGACCCAGGAAGGGGAGACAATACACACGTTTGTTATTATCATAGAATAAACAGTAATAATCACTAACAATTGAACTGCTTTACAGCTTACCTGGCATTGTCACATATATTAGTATCATCCTCACTATACTATGGTGTGATCTGATTTTTCAACATGAGGAATCCCTGTCCCCACCCTCAGCACACCTAGGAAGAGTCTCCTGTGATCCCATCCCAGAAATGACCTAGAGAATGTCCAGTATCCCTAGATTCAGCTACTAGAATACCAGCCTCTTCTGCCACATATTGCTCTTAATTCCTTTTCCTCACCCTTTTTCGTGAGCAACCACTCACTCTCTCTCCTCCACTGTAATTCTGCCTGGGTTCCATCAGTTCAACTTATGGCTCACTTTTCTCTTAGCTTTTGATGCCCTGGTCTGCTTCCTGGTTGCTCCATTCCCCTCTCCTCTTTAGCGGTACCTCCGTGCCAACTCACACTGGCCCTCGAAACCTTCCTTCAGGTACGTTGGCTTCCTAAGCAGCCTCTCACAATCTCCATGGACAGAATTGGACAGTTAACTCAATTTGACAGAGAATGAACCTACCAGAATCAACCAACCAACCAAACTGTGTTGCTTCAAGTGTAAAGCTCAGCTCTTAGAACCCTCCTCCATGGATATATTCAATCTTTTCCCTACATCATTTTACCATTGTCATGTGTAAACATATTAGTGACTTTCCAGCCATGAAATACATTTATCAAGACATGGAGGGAAGAAACATGGGTTATTTATTTGGTACAACAGGGTTTCATCACATTCTTATCTTCTGGGATGTCACATCACTCCAGTGCACAATTGTGGCCAGAGTGGGTCATTTAAGGGTGATCAGGAGAGCAGCAATAACAAGGTCATTCAACCTAAGCCAGATCAGAACCATCAGACCAAGGGGATGTGGTTGCACAAAAGGTCGGTGAGTAGCCCAAGCAAAAAGAAACGGCCTCAGGGGCCCAGAGTCTGCCAAACAGCTGACCAGTGAAATCTAAATTGGCAGCAAAGCCCTGTCCCCATCTCAAAGGAAAAATTAAAACCAGGCTTTCTGGGAGGGCAGGCCCGAATCAGAAGGGAGGTGATGCCTGTAACCAAGGCAACATGCAAACACTAACTTTTCCTTTCTCCTCTCCTCCTCCCCAATGGCCTACTTCCAAACAGCACTCCTACACTCATCCATCTCAGGGAGAAGTGTCAAGAGAGGATGAAGACATCTTATCATTCCTCGAGAAAAGCCAAAGCACTAAGATGCTCCCACCAAAGAAAAGGAAAAAAAATCTAAAGAAAAAATTACTAGCTGCTTATATCAGCGGAGATTTATATAATAAATATAGGAAGCCATTTAAGTCTTTCCAGACTAAGACCATGAATATCTTTTTAGAAAGATTAAAACTTCAGAGTAAAGGGCCGGGCGTGGTGGCTCAAGCCTGTAATCCCAGCACTTTGGGAGGCCGAGACGGGTGGATCACGAGGTCAGGAGATCGAGACCATCCTGGCTAATACGGTGAAACCCCGTCTCTACTAAAAAATACAAAAAACTAGCCGGGCGACGAGGCAGGCGCCTGTAGTCCCAGCTACTCGGGAGGCTGAGACAGGAGAATGGCGTGAACCCGGGAGGCGGAGCTTGCAGTGAGCTGAGAGCCGGCCCCTGCACTCCAGCCTGGGCGACAGAGCAAGACTCCGTCTCAAAAAAAAAAAAAAAAAAAAAAAAAATTCAGAGTAAAGTTATGTAAAAATAGGTAGTTAACAATATCTTACATTTATGTAGAGGGCTGCACTTGACAGTGTGGTTTTCCATACGTTATCATGAGGCAGATACCACTGTCTCCATTTGTCAGGGGAGGAAAATAAGGCCCAGGCAGTTCAAGTGACTTGTCTAGAATTTGATGCATTTGAACAGAGAGCCTCCAACACAGTCAGTTTTGCCTTAATACCTGTTAAATGAATGAACACAGCTTACGTCAAGACATATGTTGAATTTATTTATTATTATTATTTTTTTGAGACAAGATCTCACTCTCTTGCCCAGACTGCAGTGCAATGGCATAACCATGGCTCATTGTAACTTTGAACTCCTGAGCTCAGCTAATCCTCCTGCCTCAGCCTCTCAAGTAGCTAGGAATACAAGTACAAGACACTACACTCAGCTAATTTTTTTTTTTTTTTTTTTTGTAGAGACAAGGTCTCACTATGTTGCTCAGGCTAGTCTTGAACTCCTAGGCTCCTGCCTCGGCCTCCCTAAGTGCTGGGATTATAGGTCTCAGCCACTGTGCCTGGCCCAGAATGAATGTTTAATTTAAAGTTTCTGAATCCAAGCTCAGTTTCTGGCTCTCCTGCTTCATCCTAGATGTACTGAATTTTTGTAGGAGTTTCATTCTTTTATCTATTGATTCATTGAATCCACAGTGAAGCCCCACTAGGTGCCTGTCCCCCCCATGAAGCTCTAGAGCCACTAATGAGGATGATCTGGGCCCTCACAAAGCCCCCACACAAATGGTAGGGTTAAGGATCATAAGAAGAAAGAGGTAAATAGGTTAATAAGATAATTTCCAATTGCGATATATGTTCTGAGAATATACACAGGGAGACATATCAGGAAGTTACTATATGAAGGTGTTGGGGGGTTATTTTGAGGGGTTTCTGAAGAGTAGCTATTGAGTATCATGGCCATATATACAGCAGTGTCCTATTAACCAATATTTCTGATTATAATAAGCTTTCATTTAAAAACACATTTAGAGAAATAAGATTACTGTTAAAATACTAACTGATTGGATGGAAATTTTTAATACATAATGTGTACTTTCCTTTTTTATTAAGCACTTCAGTCAGACAAAGAGGGCTATCAACTCCACTCTCCATGGTCACATTCGATCATGATTCAGTTATTTCCTTTTTTCAGTCAACTCTTTTCTCTTTGTGAAACAGCCTCAATAGAGCCACCCTCATATTTCTAACCCATTCTGAGCTATGACCTAGAAGGAACTAACGGCTGATACATTAAAGTCTTTGGAAAAACTGTTTTCAGTTACTCCTGCAAAAAGGAAGGAGGATGAGGAGGAGAAATAGGAGTAGTAAGTCCTTTATTTCTTGAGCAAATCACTTAAGAGTGCATACTAGTTAATAACAAAATCAAGACTACAACACAGTATCCCAACCTAGTTTAGGGCTCTTTCTAATATAGACCATAGGACTCTGTTCAGCCTCAGAGCTTTCATCCATGAAAAGAAGAATTTCCCTAAATAACTTGAGGTTCTTTCTTGCTTTAAAAGTCTATGGTGGAGGACTTTCACCTGCAGCCAATATGGAGTAACAGGAACCAATTCACTCTCTTGTCAGAAACATCCAAGGTCACCAGACAAAATATATGGAACCATGCTTTTCAAGACACTAGGGCAGCAAACAGGGAAAGACAGATGGAAAACCAAGAAGGTGAGCCAATGAATTCCCAAGCTTACATGTTGATATGGCTTGGCTGTGTCCCTACCCAAATCTCATCTTGAATGTAACTCCCACAATTCCCACATGTTGTGGGAGGAACCTGGTGGGAAGTAATTGAATCATGGGGGTGGATCTTTCTTGTGCTGTTTTAATGATAGTGAATAAGTCTCATGAGATCTGATGGTTTTAAAAATGGGAGTTTCCCTACACAAGCTCTCTTTTAGCTTGCCGCCATCCATGTAAGATGTGACTTGCTCCTCCTTGCCTCCTGCCATGATTGTGAGGTCTCCTTAGCCATGTGGAACCATAAGTCCATTAAACCTCTTTTCCTTCCCAGCCTTGGGTACGACCTTATCAGCAGCATGAAAATGGACTAATACACATTTCCAGCCATGTGCAGAGATGAGGAGCCCATCCAGAGCTCAGCAGATTTCCTCAACTGAAGAGACAGGGCTGAGAATCCAGGGATACCATGGAAGCTAGAGCTCCCAGGATAGTTTATTGGAGAGGAGAGAGTTACACAGAAAGAGAACTCTGGAGATCTGCAGACAGCTCTCCTTAAGTATTCATCAGTATACTGGTCAGTGTGGGCATGTAAGAATACTACCTGAGGCCAAAAAAAGGAACCACCCCAAGGATTCGAGGGAACACAGCACTGACACAAGGCAGGAAATAGTGTCTATTCCTAAGAGTCAAGACTGGAAAATTTCATAAAATACAGGGCATTGGGTAGAGTTGTTTTTAGAAGAGTCTTGCCTCAGGACTGGAGAACGGTTCACCCTAGAATAAATGTTGTCCTGATCCCACATAATAAGACTGAAAAGTAAGATCTAAAGGGATCAGACTATTTACAAGTAACTTAACCGTGTCCCAGAACAAAGTTCAAGAATATTTATAGGAATACAAAAATACCCAGCAACCAACCAGGTAAAACTATCCAAAATGAAACACACAGATAAAAAATTAAATAAAAGAACATCAATGATCTGTACGACAACTTTAAATGCATATATATACATATACATAGAGACATGTGTGTATATAAAATTGGTTGGGGACAGGAAATAATATTTGAAGAAATAAAAGCCAAAAATGTTCCACATTTGATAAAAATTATAAATCCACAGATCCAAGAAGTTTAATGTACTCTAAACACAAGGAATGTGAAAAAAAATACATCAAGGCACATCATAATCAAATTGCTAAAAACAAGTTAAAAAGATAAAATATGAAAAATAACCAGAGAAAAAGACATGTTGTAAATAGAGGAACAAAGAAAAGGATGACAGCAGATTTATTTTCAGAAACAAGGCAAGTGAGAGGACAGTGGAGCAACATATTCAAAGCTATGGGGAAAAAAAGGATCAACCTGGAATTCTTTTCCCACCATAAGTTTTTTTTTTTTTTTAATAAAGATAAGTAAAATGGGATATTATTTGGCAATAAGAAGTAATAAAGTACTGACACATGCTGCAACATGGATGAACCTTGAAAATATTAAGTGAAAGTTACAAAAGACTGTATATTACATCGTTTCATTTAATTTTTTATGACAATTTATTTAACTTTTAAAAAATCAAATGTTTTTCTCATATTATTTTACAAGAAAGAAAGAAAATCATTCCATTTATATGAAATGTCCAAAATAGGCAAATCTATTAAAACAAAAAATAAATTTAGTGGTTGCCTAGGGCTTGAAGAGTCACAGGGGAGAGAGGAATTGAGAGTGACTGCTAATGGGTACAGACTCATTGGGATGATAAAAATATGTTCTAAAGTTAGATTGTGGTGGTAGCTGCACAACTCTGTGAATATATTAAAACCATTGAATTTTACACTCTAAATGACTGAAGTGTATGATATGTAAATAATAACTCAATAAGGCTTTCTTTTAAAAAGGCAAAATCAACACTTTTGAAGATACACAAAAGATGAAAAAATTTATCACCGACAAGCAGCACTATAAGAAATGTTAAAGGAAGTCCTTTTCAGATGGTAGGAAAATGATATCAGATGGAAATATCTATGTACGCAAAGGAATGGAAAGTCTTAGAAATGGTAGCAACTACATGGGAATATATTATGAACACTTTCCCATGTCAATAGTCTTCTATGAATGAATATTTACCAGCTGCAGCGTTTTCCATCCTGAAGATCCACCATCATTACTTAAACCTGACGAGGTGGGAGGGGCTAGGATTCAGGTGAGGGATTGACCTTGCTAGGAGGAGAGACATTTCCTCCACTGAACAGAAAGAAAGGATATTTACAGACACCAGTGGATTGCGAAGGAAATATTTTTACTCTTCTTTTTCTTGGATCATGAGGTAACAGAAAAGGAGGCTGATTAGAAGAGAATATAGTCAGATCTTCTTTTCTAGGTTTAAGTTCAAAGAAGAAATGGCAACAGCTGGCAAAGAGTTTTGTGGGAAAACCTAACCTAGAGACAGAATTAGGAATAAACTAAGATAAATTTGAATTTGATGTAAGCAGTAGTTGTTTACAGCCATTTTAGTAGGTAAAGCATCTAATTCTGTCTAGGTGTTTGCGTATCTTTCAGTGTTGCTCTGTCTGTGAGGCAGCCTGGAAGACACTACCTTAACCAGGTGATCAAGGTAAGCATCGCCAGTAATGAGACAGAGCGTCATGGACCCCCTGATGTGATGCAGGGAGAAAAGCACATTTCCTCTGTGATATCCTCACCAAAATGAGTAACTTCAAACTAATTGTGAGAAAGCATCAGACAACCCAAATTGAGACAGTCTAAAAACTAACTGACCTGTAGTGTTCACAAGTGGAAGGTCATGATGGACAAGAAAAAATTGAGGACCTGTCACAGACCAGAGGAGATTAAGGAGAGAAGACAACTAAATGCAATGTGGTTTCCGAAGCTGATCCTCAAAGAGGAACAGAGCATTCTGGAAAAGCTGGTCAAATTTAAATCTGATCTGTATTTTAGTTAATAGTTTTGTTGCAATGTTAATTTCTTGGTTTTGATCATTAAAGTACACATATAAGATATTAACATTAGGAGAAGTTAGATGAAGAGTATATAGAAACTCTGAACTATTTTTGCAACTTTTGTGTAAATCGAAAATATTTTTATAAGATGTTTTAAACACTGTATTATTTATCAAGCAATCAGATGGTCAGTACCTCAGCCATCAGGAACAGACCTAGAGTTCTGAGATGAAATGCAAAAGTCTCTGAACAGGAGAAAATTCGTCATCGCCAAGCCCATGCAATGATAATATCTATGTGTTAGGTTGCTGTGGGGGCCTAAATGAAATCAGGAATCAGATGGTCTAAGGTAAGTTCTCATCAATGGTAGATCACCTTCTCTTATACATGTGGCCCTTGCCCAAAAGGTACTAGTATCACAGTGCATCTGGAAGTAAAAACTTAACTTTTTGGCTTTTCTTTCTCATTCATTCTTTTGGCAAGTGTTCACTGAGCACCTTCTAACAACTGTACTCCACTTAGCCCTTTTTATGAGAGTTTACAAGAGGTTTTAATTCTAGTTCATCCAAACCAAGAGTAGGCAAACTTTTTCTGCAAAGGGCCAGAGGGTAAATATTTTAGGCTTTGCAGGCCATGTAGGTCCCTGCTTGTCTGTGCGACTCTGCCATTGTAGCCCAAAAGCAGCCATGGAAAACACATAAACAAATGGGTGTGATTGTGTTCTGATCAAATTTCATGTTTTAAAAAAAAAAGATGGTGAGCCACATTTGACTCATGGGTTGCAGTTTGCCAGCTCCTGTCCTAAACTATCAGGAAATACCTGACTATTTCTATTTGTCTAGCATGGAGGATCAATAATCCAAAACTCCACAATGAACTTTTCCAAAATAAAATAAAAATCCAAAATTATTTTATTTTCAAACTAGGTCAAACTTTACCATGGACATGTGCTTCAGAATTTCACATTTTTAGATGACCATTTGCCTTTAGTAGTTTCTTTTTACACATAAAAATGTTCAAGATAACTCAAACCATCAAGCAAAGGCATGCATGCAACCAGAAGTTAGCCTCAGAAGGCCTCTCTGACCCCTGACCCTCTTCTGGATTGCAGTTCGGCATCCAAGCAACTGGTCTTTGTTCTTAGATACTGTGCCTCAAATGCAGCTCAGGAAAGCCACAATTACAGATTCCAAATGAGCCTTATCATCATTGCTTTTGAAAGGGGTTGTTTTAGGGAGTGTGGAGTGGCTCTGGAAATGAACATAGAAGGCAAGAAATAGCAATCTGGTGTCTAAGCTGACTTTGCTGAGGGGAGGAGAGCAATTTCTGAAGTCTGCTTCAGTGCCCCAACGACATGACTTGACCTGAGTCATCTGTCCAGAAAGGCTGAAATGTTCTTGTGTCTGGAACCAGTGGGCCACCTTCTCGCTGCCCAAGCCATGATGCTCAAGGTGAAAGCTTGGCTCTGGTGCAATTTCTGCTGGGTCTGAACTTCAACTTCCCCCTTTTTTAAGGGAAATAATATCCTTTCTAACAATATTTCCTAAATCTTAGTTTTTTGCATGTCACCTTTGCAATTTTTGCCACAGTTTGTTAGTCAAGGTAGAGTAGCCACTACACTAAAAGACTATGTGTGAAAATAAGAGCAAAAAGACTCTGATTCACGCCTGTAATCCCAGCACTTTGGGAGGCTGAGACAGGCAGATCACCTGAGGTCAGTTGGAGACTAGCCTGGCCAATGTGGTGAAACTCCGTCTCTACTAAAAATACAAAAATTAGCTGGGCGTGGGGACGGGCACCTGTAATTCCAGCTGCTTGGGAGGCTGAAGCAGGAGAATCACTTGAACCCAGGAGGCAGAGGTTGCAGTGAGCCAAGATGGAGCCATTGCACTCCAGCCTGGGCAACAAAAGCGAAACTCCATCACACACACACACACACAAAAGCTCTGAGTATGAGCCCAGGATCCTTTCCTTTGATTGCATTATTAGCAGTTTAGGGAATACATCTTTTGGCATTTATTAACACTTTGCAGTCTTTTTATGCTGGTCATCTACTTCTTGATTATGTTTTAGGTATCTGAGTTTTCCAGATAAACGGTTCTTTGATAAGCAAGTAATTTATCATGATACTGATTTTTTACTTCACTTTGGATGCCATTCAATACACTATATTGATATAAACGATGTGGAAAAGTGATACAATTTTCGTAAGTATCTACTCCCAAGGTGTATTCTAAATTTTAAGGTCCCATCTTGTGAGGAAAAGAAAGAGAGATCAGCCTGTTACTGTGTCTATATAGAAAGAAGTAGACATAAGAGACTCCATTTTGTTCTGTATTTGAGATGCTGTTAATCTGTGACCCTACCCCCAACCTTGTCCTTGCAGGAGACATGTGCTGTGGTGACTCAAGGTTTAAAGGATTTTGGGCTGTGCAGGGTGTGCTTTGTTAAACAAGTGCCTGAAGGCAGCTTGCTGGTTAAAAGTCATCACCATTCTCTTAATCTCAAGTACCCAGGAATAACGCCTACTGCCAAAGGTCGCAGGGACCTCTGCCTAGGAAAGCTAGGTATTGTCCAAGGTTTCTCCCCATGTGATAGTCTGAAATATGGCCTCGTGGGAAGAGAAAGACCTGATTGTCCCCCAGCCTGACACTCGTTAAGGGTCTGTGCTGAGGAGGACTAGTGCAAGAGGAAAGAAGGCCTCTTGGCGGTTGTTGGCAGTTATGATAGAGAAAAGCATCTGTGTCCTGCCCGTCCCTGGGCAATGGAACATCTCAGTGTAAAACCTGATTGTATGTTCTGTTTACTGAGAAAGGAGAAAACCGCCTTAGGGCGAAGGGTGGGCCTTGCTAGCCCAATGCTGCTCTTTATGCACTAAAAAGGTTTATGGAAATGTTTGCATATGCATATCAAGGCACAGCATTTTCCCTTAAACTTATTCATGTCACAGAGATCTTTATTCATATGTCTTACTGCTGACTTTCTCCCTGCAATGACCCTATTGTCCTGCCACCCCCTTTTCTTTAAGATGGTAAAGATGATCATCAATAAATACTAAGGGAACTCAAGAGACCTGTGCCGGTGTGGGTCCTCTGTATGCTGAGCACCAGTCCCCTGGGCCCACTTTTCTTTCCCTATACTTTGTCTCTGTGTCTCATTTATTTTCTCAAGCCTCTGGTTCCACCTAATGAGAAACGCCCACAGGTGTGGAGGGGCAGGCCACGCCTTCACATCTCATTTGCAGATTTAAAACTAGAACCTTTGCAAATGCAAAGGAAGCTTTATACTGTGCTAAAAGAACAACACTAAACAGACATCTACTTTATAGTATTCAAAAGCAAAGAATCCCTACCCACACACTGAATACAAAGTTTAGATCTGGATATTGCATGTGAAGGACACTTTAGACCAGGGTTTTCCAACATGAGTTATTTTGCAAGCTTTTAATAATTCCATAAACTATCTGTTAGGGATGTTTTTGGCTGCATTTCACAAACAGCCAACTATCAGTAGCTTAAACAAATAGCCTTTTGTTTTTATTTCATGTAACAAGAATTCCAGGGTGGCAGGCAGTCTAGGGCAATGTGCCTCAGTTTAGTGGTGTCATCATAGATCCAGATCCTTCTTTCCTCTCAGCCAGACTTAGCCTGTTGGCTTCCCACCTCAAGGTGACAACTCAGCTGCTATAGCTCCAGGCCTCACATCCATATTCCAAGTGAGAAGAAGAGAGAGGCCGAGAGAAATTTCCTGAAATGGCTTTCTCCTTTTATCAGAAAAAACTATCCTGGAGGCCTCTCAATACCCCTGATACACCCATGAAAACTCCCTTTTTCATTCCATTGGACATTTTTTGAGTCACATGGTTATCCAGTCATTAGCAGTAAAGAAATGGGCAAGTGAGTGTGTTAGCTTTTCAGCCACTATAATAGAGACCAGAAAGGAAGTAGGGGTGATCAGGTATGAGGTTAGCTGACCCAAATTGTCTACCACAGTAAGTTATACATATTTCCTTATTTCTATTTTTTGTTATCCTATTTGTCAATAATAAAAATAGAATCAAGCATGGTGGCTTACACCTACAACCCCAGCTACTTGGGAGGCTGAGGCAGGAGGATCACTTGAGGTCAGGAGTTAGAGACAAGCCTAGGCAACATAGTGAAATCCCACCTCTAAAATAATTAATAAATAAAAATAATAAAAGTATTTCTTCTTTATAAAAAAAAGTAATTTTAAAAAGGTCATCGTTACGATAACTTGTTATTGAAGTCATTGTTTCTAACCCAATAAAAATGTAGATGTTTAAAGAAATGTCATTGGTTTGTCATCTTCTTTCTATTCTACTCTCTATAGGAGGGGCTGGCAAACTATGGCCATGGGTCAAATCAGCCCACCACCTGTTGTTGGAGATTAAGGTTTCTCTTTCTTTCTTTCTTTTTTTTTTTTTAAACGGAGCCTCACTGTATCGCCCAGGCTGGAGTGCAGTGGCGCAATCTCGAGGCTCACTGCAACCTCCGCCTCCCAGTTTCACGTGGTTCTGCTGCCTCAGCCTTCCGAGTAGCAGGAACTACAGGCATGCGCCACCATGCCTGGCTAATTTTTGTAATTTTAATAGAGACCGGGTTTCACCACATTGGCCAGCATGGTCTTGAACTTCTGACCTCATAAACCACCCGCCTCGGCCTCCCAAAGTGCTGGGAATACAGGTGCGAGCCACGACACCCAGCTAGAGATTAAAGTTTTATTGGAACACAACCACACATTCATTTGCTATTGTGTATGGCTGCTTTTATGCTACTACAGTAGAGGTGAGTAGTTGCTACAGAGATCACGTGACGTGCACAACGAAAATATTTTCTTTCTGGCTCTTTACAGAACACTTTGCCAACCCCTGATAGATCGGATATGCCCTGGGAGAAGCTAGATCATCCCGCGAAACCTCAGTCTCCTCTTGAAGAATCTTGAGGACTGATTGAAATATTTTTAATGAAGACCACATTTTTATCATGGTCTTAGTGATGCAAGCATTACCAGCTGTAGAGACTGGTCTGGCTCCAGTGTCTCATGCACTAGGGCCCCAGGTTTTCACTGGTTTTAAATAAATTCTTTCTAGTTTCCCATTAAAAAGAAGATATTATGTGCAAATCACTTATGTGGAAAGGATGTAAAATGCCCAGCAACCAACCAGGTAAAGCTATTCAAAATGAAACACACACAAAATAGTGGTTCTTTTGTATCTGATTTTTCAAAATACCAAGGCAGTTCATTCACTGGCTCAGGAATCATCATCCTAGCTGAATCAATAATGAATCATTCTGCTTTTATAGATTTGGCAAATAAAACACTGAAAACAAAACAAATCAAAACAAAAATGGAGTCTCGCTCTGTAGCCCAAGCTGGAGTGCAATGGGGTGATCTCAGCTCACTGTGACCTCCGCCTCCCAGGTTCAAGCGATTCTCCTGCCTCAGCCTCTCAAGTAGATGGGATTTCAGGTATGTGCCACTACACCTGGCTAATTTTTATATTTTTAGTAGAGACGGGGGTTTCACCATATTGGCCAGGCTGGTCTCAAACTCCTGACCTCAAGTGATCTACGTGCCACAGCCTCCCAAAGTGCTGGGATTTCAGGCATGAGCCACCATGCCTGGCCAAAAAGCTATTTTTAAAAAATAAATCTCTTCTAAATCGGGGCACATAGGACCCATCCAAAAAAGCCACAGAGAGCTCATTGGAACCCGATTCCCATCTCCCTCCATCTCCTTTAAGAGCAGGATGCATCCACCCTTCTTGCTGGAACATAATTCATTCTGACTGCCTTTGAGGCTTAATTAATGGCCACCCTTCCCTAATGGAACAGTTAATCTCTCAAATATTAACTGTGGCTTATCTCAAATTCTGGCTTTGGAAAAAAATCTTGGATCTCAATCTCCGGAGTGCTGAAGCTGCCTTTGTCAATTACACAAGGTAAAAGCCCAGAGAAGCCCAGACTCCCCTTGCCCGTCTGTGGTGTTTTCTGCCTGCCCTAGTTTCTGAGCTTTGACCACATGGCAGGCTGTGCGATGGGTCAGCACTTGTGGACGGCTTGGCCTATAGTGCTACTAATTATATAAGCTATACTTACCTAGAAAGTACGGGTGGTTTCTTATGAATCTGGCTACTATGATTATAAATGTAATTCCTAAAAGTAACCCCAAATATGCATTTTTTTTTCTTTTTATGATCCTAGTCCCTGCCCTCCCCTTAAAGCAAAGCACACATGCAAAACAACAACAGAAATATAGATGAAAGAGGAAAACAAATCTTTTTTTTTTTTTTTTTTTTTTTTGGCTTGCCTAGTTTGTGCTCTAGAGCATACAGGAACTCAGTCTTCTCCCCAGCAGCCCTGTCAGGCTGTTTCTCGTTTATTTTACTAATGAGGAAATGGAGAGGTTAAGTGACTCCTCCAAAGTTCTAGAGATAAGTAGCTGAACCAAGCTGAAGTGCAGCCTTGTCTTCTCCAAAGGCCACATTGGGATCATTAGATAACAAACACAAGAACAAACAGCCATCCTGTTTAAGGTTGACGGAGCAGAAAGATGGAGAGAACCTTGATCCTTGGCGGAAAATTGAATAGTACAACCATTTGCCTGCCCTCACACTTTGTACTATATAAGAAAAACAATGCCTTATTTTGAAACCACTTTTAATTGTGTGTTCTGTTGCTTGTAGCTGAAGGCATCCTTTCTTGATACACTACCTCTATAAAGGAGCAAACAGTTCCATCCACTTAGAATGTCCCTGGCTTGGCCTATAGCGCTACTAATTATGTAAGCTATTCTTACCTAGAAAGTATGAGTGATTTCTTATGAATCTGGCTACTATTATTGTGAATTTAATTCCTAAAAGTAACCCAAAATGTTCATATTTTATTTTTATGTTTGACTCTAGTCTCTGGCCTCACCCCTCCTATAACATTCTTGGCAAGCTTCTAGACAACACACATCCTTAAGATGGAGCTTAAAAGTCACTCTATTCTTCAACTTTCCTGAAACCGCTTCACCCACAATTAGGGTTTCCTGTCTTATGCTCCTGTAGCTTCTGTCTGTTTTGTTTGTTCTATTGCACCTTTCATATTATATTGCAAATACTGATTTGTGTGTCTGCCTTCCCACCAGTCTACGAACTCGCTAAGGGCACAGGTCATCCTATATCTCTAATGCCTGGCACTGTAGTCAGCACCCAAGAAATGTGGAAGAAAGGGAAGGAGGAAAAAAAAGAAGGCAAAAAGATAAGGAGGGAGAGAGAGTGAGGGAAGCTGGAAGGAAACAAGGAAAGGAGTGGAGGGAGAGAGGAAAGGAAAAAGGGAGGTAGCAAGGCAGGGAATGAATAGGAAGGCAGGCAGGCAGGATAGAAGCAAGAAAGGCAGGAAAGAAGACAATCCTTTCGAAGCAGGTGTGTCCAGGTATTACACAGTTTGATGATTAAGAACATGGTTCCTGGAATCTGACTTCCCAGGCTTAAAGATCTATTCTACCACCTAACAGTTACTGGGATTTTGACAAAATATTTAACCTAAGTATAACATACACTGTAAGTACAACAGATAATGTAATAACCAAACCAGGGCATTTTTGATCATGAAAGGTGATAGAAAAATGTTAAGCCAGATGAGAGGCAGAGATTACAGGTGTAAGTGGGGACAATCTCAGGCAACCCAGAACAAGCGGTCCCCATTTATCTAATCTCCCTGGGCCTCAATATCTTCACCTACAAAATACAGATATCAACAGTACCTACTTTTTTATGTATTTATTTTCTCGAGATGGAGTCTCACTCTGTCACCCAGGCTGGAGTGCAGTGGTGCCATCTTGGCTCACTGCAACCTCCACCTCCTGGGTTCAAATGATTCTCCCACCTGAGCCTCCCAAGTAGCTGAGACTACAGGTACATGCCACCATGCCTGGCTAATTTTGTATTTTTAGTAGAGATGGGTTTCACTATGGTGGCCAGGCTGGTCTCCAATTCCTGACCTCAAGTGGTCTGCCTGCCTTGGCCTCCCAAAGTGCTGGGATTACAGGCGTGAGCCACTGCACCCAGTCAATAGTACCTACTTTATAGGGTGGTTATGAGGATTGAGTTAAATATAGCATGGGAAGCTCTTGGAGCAATTGCCTGAGCCTTAGTAAGTACTGAATAAATGTTAGTCACCTTATTATGATTACAGATGGGAACACTTAGAACAAGAAAGGTTAAGTGACTTGCCCAAGGACACTCAGCTGGCAAGTGACAAGTCAGCATGCCACCCCAAGGCACCAGATTTTAAACCCAGTGCTCTTCCCATGACATCTCAGTGACTTCTAGACCAGCTCAGTCACTCTCTCAGTTTAGTCTACAGCCACATCAACCAAGGCTGAGGGTAGGGGACTGTCCATGCCCTGGCTGCAAGGCAAGGAGGCAAGCCAGGGACCCTGGGAGGCTGCACCACCCGTTCAACAACCCCAGCATCCCTTTTACCCCAGGCCAGATGTTCTTTGTTCTCTACCTACCCCCAAACCCTACCCACAGAAGCCAGTACAAGAAGAGAAAAAGGAACTAGTCCTTAAATTCCCTTCCAGCCCAAGTTGCTGAGCCCAGTCCTCATCTGCTCCCTGCCCTCTCTCGCCCCCATTGCCCATCCCCCATCACATTACTGCTGAGGCATTTGACTTGTTTAGATTTTGCTGCTGCAGGTTGCTGATAAGACACTGTATTAGTTCGTTTTCACACTGCTCATAAAGACATACCCAAGACTGGGCAATTTATAAAAGAAAGAGGTTTATTGGACTTACAGTTCCACATGACTGGGGAGGCCCACAATCACAGGGGAAGGAAAGGAGGAGCAAGTCACATCTTCCATGGATGCCAGCAGGCAAAGAGAGAGCTTGTGCAGAGAAAATTCCATTTTAAAAACCATCAGATCTCATGAGACTCATTCATTATCACGAGAACAGCACGGGAATGATCCACCCCACGATTCAGTCATCTTCCACCAGGTCCCTCCCACAACATGAGGGAATTATGGGAGCTACAAGATGATATTTGGGTGGGAACACAAAGCCAAAGTGTACCAGGCAAAAACTAAAAGAGCTTCTAGGCATCTAACACCATTATATGGGTCTGATGATACATGCCTGAGCCCTCATTTACTGTACAAATACGTTGGCTCTCAAGTAATTGGAGTTTGTTTGGCCCCTTCCCCCTACTGGATCACAGCGCCTGTAAGCGCCATAAAAATATTAAGAAGGTCTCCATAAATGCTTCATGACAACTAGAAGGTGTTGAATTCTTAAGGGTTAAGACAAAGAACTTTGGAATCAGATCTAAATGTGAGTATGACTCCGTCATTCACAAGCAATATAACTTGGGGAAAGGTAAGCTGCCTCTCCCAGCTTTGATTTCTAATCTATAACATGATGTTGGTAATAAGAACTGCCTTGCAGACTCATGATGAAGGAAGGAGTTCATACAAATTGAGTCCGTAGCATGCTACCTGGTATGTAGAAAGTGCTCCAATAAGTTTTGTTTGTTATTGTTATTCTCATTATTCTCACTGGGCCAATGGAAATTGTTTCCTAACATCGAATTGACCATCTACCTTTGTGGGCCCAGGGCCTTTCAGCCAGCATTGTGTGCCCATGCCTGGGGCCTAGGCAGGCAGTTGTCCTGGATTCATAAGAAAGAGCCAGAAGTCCACAAGTGCACAGCTATGAGAGACTGAAGTTGCAGCAAAGGAGGAATAGCTTAGGGAATTTAAGAGCCAAGTCTCACCACCTCCAAAGCTGTGATTTACATCTCAATCCTGCCTTCCGTATCAGCCATCCTACATGCAATTCTTTTGTTCTCAACAGCTCCACAACTGCCTATAAGGCTATTAATTAGATTTATTAAGGAGCAACTCAATTTGGCCCTGAATACCTGGAGCAAACACTGGCAGTGCTACACCCAGACCCGTTCAGATCTGTATGATATTGGCTGTGTGCATCTATCGCCCAGCATCTGTATGCTTTACTTCTAACTGCTTTTATCTACAACCTTCTTTGGGGAAATACTCTCGGACAACTGAGCCAATTTACTCATATACGCAGACAGCTAGAAGTTCCAGTAGTTTAAATCTTCCCAGAGCAGCCGATTGCCAATGGCTGACTGGTGTAGGGGCAGGGAAGCCCAGCTCCCCTGCCTCGAGGTGAACAAACTCTTGAGATATAATTCACACTCCAGAGTTCCCTGTAGGATCAGGTTGAGCCTGGAACTTTGCTTGAAATTGCAGACTTGTTCAACTTCCCCTTCCCTGATCTCCTTTCCTTTCTCCTTTACTGTTTCTCCTGGGAGCACACCCTTAATAAATTACTGTGCACAGATTTTCATCTCAAGGCCTGCTTTTGGAGACCCGTCCTAAGACAACACCAGCTCAAGGATTACTTGATGCACTTCTGCATCTCTTAGCAGCACAGCACCCTCACCTTGTGACTGCCCGAGGCGTTCTTCCTACCCGCTGCATAAACTTCACGGCATCATAGTAGAGAAATAGCTTAATAGACACGAGGCTGGCCACGCCACATGGGAGATGGAGTTCCTACACAAATCATCTCATTCAAAGCTCATAGGTTAGGGGTTTTTCAAGGGCAGTTTGGGGAAAGGGTGGGGTTGGCCAAGTAACAAGGGCTTGCTGCTGTTTGGTTGGGGCAGAGATGAAACCATAGGGGGTTGAAGCAGTCCTCCTGTAGCCTGATTCACTTCTGGGCGGGGCCATAGGAGCCTGATTGTCACTCCAGGGGGAGCCATGAGTGTCAGACATGCAAAAAACCTGGAAAGATATCTCAAAGGCCAATCTACAATAGGGGTGTCATTCGCAGGAGTAATTGCGGAAGTACATATTTTATAACCTCTGTAATAATATCTGCACCTTAGCGGGACTCAGGGTCTTCTCCTCCCCTCAACCTGATGGCCTCCTGTTAGCTTTACAAAAGCAAATGAGTTAGGGCAAGGCCTATTGTCATTTAAACTGTAGCCTAAATGTCTCCCACAGTTAGCTTGGCCCAACAGCCCAGGAACAATTAAGGAAAATGCAAGACGGGGATTAGGTTAGTTTCATTTGCTGACAGAACTTTTGCAAAGGTGGTTTCAACCTCTCCTTCCCCTGTTAATCTCCAACAGGCAATTATTCTTGATCTCCTCTTCTGTTCCTGACTTGCTCCAACTCTACTCTTACTTTCTTCTGATTCTCTACCTTTGTACTTATCTCTTCTTCATGATTATAAAAAGAGTGATGATCACATACTTACCAATTAAAAAGCCAGAATCCAAACCAGGTTTGGATTAGAAGTTCACACTCTTAACCAGAAGGATGCCTCCCCCTTAAGTCTTGACTTTGTAGCTGACATCTGGGATCTTGATTCTAGAATCTCTCTCAAAGGCTCTAAATTGGATTCACCCCATGGAACTTCCTCAGTTGAAACTATTAAGTCTTCTAATTTCCACCTTCTGTTATAAATAAAATTTCGGTGCCACAAGGAAATAGCACTCGAATATAAAATTTTCTTTTTAATTCCCAGCAAGTAAAGTCACTTCTATAGAAGGGTGCACCCTTACAGATGGAGCAATGGTGAGCGCACACTTGGACGAGGGAGGGGAAGGGGTCCTTATCCCTGATTCACGTGGCCCCTGCTGCTGTGTCGTTCCCCTATTGGCTAGGGTTAGACCGCACAGGCTAAACTAATTCCAATTGGCTAATTTAAAGACAGTGATGGGGTGAGTAGTTTGGCGGGAAAAATGGTTATGCAGAGTGGAGAATGAGTCAGGGTAGAGCAGGTAGCAGGTAATCGGAATGAGTCAGGGTGGAGCAGGTAATCGAAAAAGGTTGCTTTATGAGGAAGTTAAGTTTAAAAGTAGAAGGCAAAGAATTGAACATACTGACATATTGATTCTTTGAAAAGAAATTTAAAACTCATATCTAACACTTCTGACCCTTTGGAAACTAATGCATGGCCCTGTCTGTCCCATCCAGTGTCCCAAAATAGAATACGTGGTATCTTTGAACGTCATTCATTCATGCGCAGTCTGGAAGATATGTATTGTATGCATTCTCTATACTGTATGTATTCTCTATACTGGGCTCTGTTTGAAATACTGAGGATACATGATTGTTGGATTGGGGAAGAAAGGGAGGGACACTAAGGACTCCTACTCTCTTTTCTTTTATTAATAATTTTCCTTAATGCCTTTCCCCAAATTCCACCAAAAGTTAAAAACAGTGTAACAAAAACAATGGTCTTTGGAGGGTGGAAAAAAAACTGAGCTTAAAAATGCTCGAAGCAAAATATAGCTGTGTGAGATGGGATAGATTTATGTAAGATGACTCCACAACAGTGGTTCTGAACCTGGATGCATGTGGGAGATATCTGACAATGCCTAGAGACATTTTGGTTGTCACAATGGGGGAATGTGGCTCTAATCTAGTGAGTAGAGGCCAGAGATGCTGCCATACATCCTACATTGCACAGGACAGCCCCCCATTGCACAGAACTATTTGGCCCAAAATTTCAGTAATGCTGAGGTTGAGAAACTGTGCCTTATAATAATAATTCCAAACTCACAAGTCTGATGTAGAAAAAAAAAAAAGGAGGCAAGTTTGAAAACCCTTAGAATAACCCACTCCCACTAAGCCTGCATCTCCTTTTCCCTTCCTCCCCTATAGTACAAGATACCAACATATTTTCAGATCTGGGATTTTTGCTGGGAAACATGAGGCCTGGTTTAACTCTCCTCCACCATCCCAAAGGAATTGCCTAAATTCACAAAGCAACTTTCCTCACTTCAAAGGAAATATTCTGTTCTCTTCGCAGTGACAGAGATTAAATAGGTGCTTATCATCCTAACATATGTTGGGAGTCTGAGGCCTTTTTTCTTGTTTTAAGAAGATGGAAGCCACAAAAAGATCGTATAGCAAGCATAATGGCAACCAGATTTCATCCTGTGCATTACTGTAAAAACCAAGCAGCAGGCATTTGCTTACATGTAAAGCACCTACAGGACTGAGCCCAGGTATGCTGGACTTAAGGGTCTCTGGGACTGATTTTACTTTATGTATTCCTGAAGCTAGTACATTCTTAGCAAATTTCACTTCCCGTTTCACAGTTAGGCAGAACCTGCCTGGAAACGACGGCATGGAACCGGCCATTGTTGATTAGAATCTTGGTTCAGCCACTCATTCCTGTGCTATTCACATAAATAGCCACAAGTGTCTATTTAAACTTAAGTGAGTTAAAATGTTTTTAAAATTAAAATTCTAACTCCTCAATCACACTAATCACATCTCAAGTGCTGTAGCCATGTAGCGAGGGACTACTGTATTGGACAAGGTAAATATAGAATATTCCTGTCATCGCAGAAAGTTCTATTGGGTAGCACTGCACAAATGATTTTGGGCTAAGCAATTTCTTTGAATACTAGTTTCTTCAATATTAAATGAGGACCATATTTCTTGACTTGTTTCTTTTCTAGAACTATTGGGAAGGTGAACCAAAGTGGTGCTTTGTAAAAATTATAAAATAGTATGCACACATAAGGATTGTGAAAAGAGCCTTAAATCCTTTCCTTTACCAAAGATGATCATCTTTGCTTTATTGCAAAGAAACACAGGGATCTGTCTATCTAGACTTTTTCTTTCTGGATTGATTACTTACTGCTCAGGCTAACTAATTTTAAGAGGAAGTTTTATGGATACCCTCTCCCTCTTCATAACTAAAATCATAACTAAAATCATAACAGAGATTCATAACTAAAATCTCTGCTGTGTACATAGTAAATCCAGTGGTCCATTAAAAGAGATTTGTAGGTCACGAATTTTCCCTTTGCCCACTTAGGAGCTTCTCATTATTATTTTGCATTTTTTCCTTCTAAAATATCAGCCCAGCTCCTCTATCCCTAATGGGGCATTAGAGAAAACTCAATCTCTGTGCTTGTGAGAGTCTTTGAATTTTTCTTAGTTGGGGTCAACAAAGTCTTCCAAATCAAATAGAAGGAATGGTTCCCATTATTTGGTGTTTGCTCTGCTGTCAACTTGGACACACTCCACCAAAGGAGCAAATCTCTGTTTTTACTTAGGCTTGCGCTGATCTGTTGTAAGTCGTAACTCGATGAAAGCATTATAAGGCAATAAGAGGATGCACGTCAGGAAATTGGCTGAATTATATCTAAGAGGGCTCAAAGCATGCCAGTGGGGCAGCTCAGGAGATCCAGAAGGTGACATTAGAGCCTGGAAGACTGAGCCATTCCCAGGCATCTCAGAGGCCCTTGTGTGTTTCCAATGGGAATAACAAGCTTTGGCATTTACATGACACTCTTCCTGCTCTTCAGGGCAAAGAGCAGGAAGAGTGTCAACTCTGTCAACATTCACCGCTGAGTCATGCCACGAATGACTCTTTATACAAGGAGACACTACAGACCAGAAGATGCAGTACTGGGACTGGACAGGCCAAGAAGAAAGCTTAGGTGTTGCCCTGTCACTCCATCTCCAAATCAGGACTATTATTATGAACAAAGCAGAAAAAATCCTGCCCTTTTGGAACTTAGATTCTAGTGAGGAGAGGAACAGAGAAGGGGACAGGGAACTCTCCTCGCCATCTCTAACATTCCTTTCACATTTCCTATATTTTATTTTTTATGGTTTATATTGTTTATGATAAAAAATAAAATATAGGAAATGTGAAAGGAATGCTAGAAATGGAGAGGAGCGTCGAGTCACAAGGAACAGTCAGGAAAAGCTTCACAAAGTGACATTTCAGCAGGAAACCCGAAGAAATGAGGATGCAAGCCCTGAAGGAGTGCTAATCATGCAGAGGAACTTGGCAAGTGCAAAGACCCTGGGGCAGAGGTAAGCCTGGCCTCTTTGAGAAAGAGCAGCAGATGACAGTAGTTGAGGCAGAGAGAATGAGGAGAAAAATAGAGGGAGATAAGGTCACAGAGGTGGTATGGGACCAGATACTGCAAGGCTTCCTTCACTATTCTACTCTGTAACACATGGGAACTCTTTGGAGGGTTTTGAGCAGAGGAGTAACAATTTGACTGAAGTTATTAAAGAATCTCTCTGGACAGGCTGTTGAGAGGAGACTAGGTGAGTGGAAGGAAAGGCAATGATAGAGGCAGGCTATGATTAATATGGTCTGGCTGTGTGCCCACCCACATTTCATCTTGAATTGTAGTTCCCATAATTCCCAAGGTTTGTGGGAGGGACCAGGTGGAGAAAATTGAATCATGGGGGTGGTTTCCCCTATCCTATTCCAGTGATAGTGGGTTAGTTCTCATGAGATCTGATGGTTTTATAAGGGGCTTCTCCCTTCACTGGGCACTCATTCTTCTTCCTGCTGCCACATAAAGAGGGACATGTTTGCTTCCCCTTCTGCCATGATTGCAAGTTTCCTGAGGCCTCCCCAGCCATGCTGAACTGTGAGTCAATTAAATCACTTTCCATTATAAATTACCCAGTCTCAGGTATGTCTTTATTAGCAGCATGAGAACAGATGAACACAATAATCAACAAACCTCATGGGCTTTTCCCTGACCTCCACTCTCCATCAGCACTCCCATACACCTTGTCTCCGGAGCCTGTGAACACTCATGCCAAACCTGTGCTCTCCCTGCTAGGACTGTCTCATAGACCACAAGGAACTGCACCATCTGATTCATTCTGTGCATCCATTTCCACTCACAACCTCATAAAATTCGAGCTCATGATTGTTCAACAGAACGTGAACAATTACCTAACTCAACCACTCACTTTTTAAAATTTTTGAAATGGATCGTATATAGAGAACAGTTTAAATTATAATCATAGTGTAAGTACTCATGTACCATTAACCAAGTTCATAACAAGAACATTACCAGTCCCTTAGATACCACATGTGGCCCTTCCCAATCACATGCCCCTCCCATCAGTCCTTCATCCCCACCCAGTAGTAACTCTCACCCCACCTGCTGTGTTCATCCTTGCCCAGTTTGCTTTATGGGGTCTCCCTCCTATGCACGAAGAAACAAATAATGTTTAGTTGTCTTCCCACTAGGGAAGACAGGCTGAGCCTCTAGGCCGTGACCTAACTTTAGATTCCGTGAGGGTATCCAGGAGTCCCTTCTGGGGAAGCCACAGGGCAAGGTTACAAGTGAGGCCTCAGAGATGTGGAGTTCACTTCAGAAATCCTGCAGCTTGTCTGGCAAGGCTGTAGTGTGGGCCACGAACTAGACATATGGAAAGAATCCTGTCCAGGAGAGTGGGATGTTTCTGAATCTATGTGGTCTGAGTCCTGCTGTCAAGATTAGGTCAAAGCAGGACGTTCCTGTGGGTGAAGTAAGTGTCCTCAGCTTACCTAGGCAGCAGCACATGGAGGAGAGAGCAGGAACTTTCTCAGCCTCTGGTCAAGACAAGCCAGGTATCATTCAGAATCCAGACCAGGCTTTCCTGGACTCTCAGGTTAGCTAGAAACTTAGTGTGGACAGCCCATTGTGGTGCCTCTACTCAGATCTGGGGTTGCCTTCCTTGTGTGGACACAGCTTCACTATCCTCCCAAAACACCCATCACCCTCTCCTCTCTCAGCTCTGCCACGTGCTGCAGCCTGTGTCTTCCTTATTCTTGGCTGATTCTTTCATTTTCTCAAAGTACATCCACCAATGGATTCTTGAGACAATTTTAAGAACTCAAATATCTGAAAATGCTATTATTCCACCCTCAATTGTGATTAATAATTTGGCTAGATATGTAATTGTTAGTTGGATATTACTGACTAATTTTTGGAGCTGCTGCTGTTGAAAAATCTGAAGCCATTCTGATACCTGAACCTTTGTATGTAACCTGTTTCTTTTTTCTCTTTCCAGTTTCCAGTCTTTTTCTTTTTTCTCTTTCCTGTTTCTTTTTTCTCTTTCTCTTTTCTTTTCTTATCACAGATATTCAGACATTTTATGGCAGTCTTTCATGTGGATCCTTTTTTCCATCCAATGTTTTGATTAGTTAACCCTGTCCTTCAGTCCTGGGAAATCTTCTTAAATTATTTCATAGATCGTTTCCCACCCTTCCCCTTGGCCTTCTCTGATTTTTTTTTTTTCTTCTGGATTTCCTTTTGGACCAGTCTTCTAATATTGTTATAATTCTTTCCTATTTTATTTGTGTTTTTGCTCAACTTTTTGTAACATTTCTTCAAATGTATCTTCCAAACTTACTGAGATTTTTCTTTCTGTCCTCATGTTTTTAATTACCAAAACTTGTTTTCTTCTCTATTTTAGAGCATCCTTTTCTCATTTCATTCATGTACTATCTTATCTGCCTTAAGAGCATTAATGAAAGATGTTTCCACAATTCTTCTCCCTCGTGCCTCTGCTTCCTCTCATTTGCATTCCTTCTGTTTGTTTGTTGTGGTCTCTGTATTTCATATCAGAACATTTCCTAATGTCTGATAATTCTTGTTGCTTGTATGAATAAAAGTGAGGAATGAGGAAACTCACTGGAAGCTCTCAACCAAGCAATGCAGCCTGTTAGCATTGATTTGATCAGACCATGTGTGAGAAAACTCTCATTATGAGAATCTTTGAATCTGTCTTCTTGGCTGGAGATTAGAGTTCCTAGAGAAGCCTCTTCCCACTTCAGGCTTGGAACACAGAGATCCTGACAGCATTCTGTGGTCAAAGTAGGGGAAGAGGGCTGGAGGTTTTAGTGTATAGCATGCATTATGCACACAGTCACTTAAGTCCCTTGTTTTTGATATAGTATCTACACTTTATGCCTGGCGTCCCTTAGTTCAATGACCCACAGATTTTCCCCTCCATAAAATAAGCCTTCAGACTTACCAGCTTTATTTCCATATAAGGCAAGTAATGTTAGCTGCAATGAAACAAATTCCCAAATCCCAATGGCTTAACAAAACATACTTTTCACTACTGCAAAGCCTAATGTAGCTATTCCTACTTAGCAGATGGCTTCCCATGTGGTCATTCAGGGATCTAATTTCCTTGCATCTTGTGGCTCCACCAGGACTCAGAAATTGCTCTATTAAACTCCAAAACTCCACGTGGAGAAAAAGGATTATGCGTGTAAGGCTTCTGTGGGCCAAGCCTGAAAGTGCCATATATCCTTGTTGCCTTGTGGACTCAGAATTCAGTCACATGGCCATTCCTAACTGCAAAGAAGACAGGGAAATGTCTCAAGCTGTGTCCCCAGAACAAAAAGGAAATGGGTTTTGATGAACACAGAAATCACCACTCTAAGGACCGTACCATATTACTCTACCCCCATGGGTCTCAATTTCTTAACCTATAAAATGGTAAAATTGAAACAATACTGCCTGTCTCACAAAATTTTGGTGGGGATTATATCTGTAAAATGCTTACCAGGCACACAATAAACTCTCAAGGAATAATTGTTGGTATTATTGTTATTTTTAATCTTTCATTAGTTTATTTTGTTAAAACTTGATATCCACTGAAACTTCAAATCTTTCATTGTTTAAGGAAGGAACTTAAAAAGCATATACAGAAGAATAAGGATAAAGAAGAAGAAGAAACTTATATACTGAATAGCACATTCACTTCATTTATAAACAAATATTTTCTGAACATCTACTGTATACCAGGCAATGTATTAGAAGTCCAGAGATAGTAAAATAAATAAGGCCCCTGCACTTGAGATTACCACAGTCTGGCTGAGAATCACAACACTAAACATTGTCACTCCTTTGGAAACTTTGGGCCAGTTTCCTAAGGAAAGCTGGGAGTTATCCCAGAGGATAAAATAATCTGAAATGAATTTCCATTTTAGTGGTCAAAACTCAGATTCATCAAGGTTATCAAGTAACCTCCATATTGCTGAACCCAGTAGTTAATTCTGGGTTTTTATCCTACTTGACCTGTATCTGATCATGATCTCATTCTTGAAACAGTGCCTTGACATGGCTTCCAGAACAACACACATCCTTGGTTTTGCTTTTACTTCACTAGTTGCTACCACTTAGTCTCTTATATTGCTGCTTCTTCATTCCCCATTCCTGTTAATCTTGGAGTGCATTAGGGCTCCATCATTGTTCCTTTTCTCTTCTCTGTGTACTCCTCCCTTAATGGTTTCATCCAGGGCAATAACTCTCAATACCATCTATGAACTGAAGACTCCAAAAATTATATATCTTACTCATGCTTCTCCTGAACTCAGATTCATATGTCCAATTGCCTACTCAACTTTGGCACTCAAATACCTATTTGCTGAACTCCTGATCCTCTAACCTTTAACTCTTCTTTTTCATACCTCATTCAACCTATCAGTTAATCATGTTGGCTCCATTTTCAAAATATATCCAGAACCCAAGTACTTCTTACCATATTTACTACCATTGCCCTGTCCAATTCATCATCATATCTCACCTAGATTGATCTGCTGGCCTCCTAATCTGTCTTCCTGCTTTTTACCATAGTACTTATCACCATGTGTCATAATCATAAGCACACACACACACACGATCTCTATAACTAGAATGTAAGTTGCAAGATGATTGTATGCTATGTTCCCTGTTGTGTCTCCACTAGCTGGAACAGTGTCTGGCACTTAGCAGGTATTGAGAAAGGCTGTCTTGTGCATGCAGCCTCTTAACACCCACTAAACCATGCAAGAACGGGCCTGAGACCTGTAACACTCTCTTACCAAGAGTTACAGAGACCTCACAGCCTGTGCTGAACTTATTACCTTGTGTGGAAATATCTTTCCTTGGTTAAAACTCAATGTGCACTCCTTTGTTCTGCTTAAATGTGTGCGCCATATGACACCTGCTCAACCCCACTGCTACATCTGTCCCCTGTAGGGAGAGGAAAGGGTCCTTCTGCTGCAGCACAAAAAAAGGTGCCTGGGTGCCTGTAGGCCAACTGCCCTGCAGCAGTGGCTAGGAGGGACCCACTGGCCGTGGAGAACCAATGCCCAGTATTGAGGCAGATCATGCTCTGTCTCTTCACCGTGCAAGTAAAATGTTGTTCCTTGCAGTGCTTATCTGCATTGTTTTCCTTGGCAACTCAGACACCAAGACACAGTGAACAGAAATTCTTGAAATTCTGCTTCTGATAATGGGCAACAGATGCCTCTTGCTCAACAGTAGGTGTTCATTATTTGAATGAATGAGGAAAGGAAGGTGAGCACTATCTACAATGTACATGATGCAATTCAGAAGAGTCCTTCCATCCCAAAAGAAATCAAAGAGCAGGTTTAATAAGATGTGAGCATTTTTGTAGCCTTCATTTCTTTTGGGGGATGGTCATATTTGCTGGAGCAGGAGCTGGGGCTGGTACCAAGCAGGAGGAAGAGATCGCAGAAGAAGCTCTCTGTGCTCAGTAGCAAAGGTACAGTTTGCTGCTTTTAGGAAAGCACATGTCAGCATGATGATTCCTCCTCCTTATTTCTTCTCCAAAAGAAAGTTAGCAGCTATCCCTTCTAGACATCCCTGACACTTCATTTGTTGAATGTAGCAGATTTTATGATTCTTGCCACAGAAAACGCTGTTACTTCCCTTAATATTCACAGCACCGTGTTAGAGCAACTAATTCATCCAGATTTGCCTGGACTGTCATAGTTTGAAATTGAGTTTCAAAACTTCTACATCCAATAAATTCCCTCAGTCTTGGGCAAACCAAGATGGTTGGTCACCCTATACCTAGCACAGCACCTGTCACCTTAAATAAATGTTGGGTGCAGCTAATTGTGTTACAGTTATTTGTTTACATCCCTATTTTCACTCTAGTGCCTGCAATATGGCAAATTTTGTAAAATGTGTTTCAGGGAACCCTAGTTCCATATGATATCAATAAAGGTTATTGCTTGTTGTAGGTGCTGTTTGATGCCCCACCCGGAAATCCTTTCCCGGGCCAGTGCATTATCCCCAAGCTGCTTAGACTGGTGGTTACTAACAACTCACAGCTTTGCTTTTTTCAAAACTTGTCCTTAGCCTACAGGAGTCTGATTTTTCAAAGATTTCAGAGAAATTTTGTCCCCTTCCCAAAGGGCCACTTAGAGCCAATAAGTGTCTTATGTTGACATAAAGCTTGCCCCACTTTCTTCCAGATGGGAAAACTGTAGCATCATTTACTCCCTAGGACCTCCATGGCATTCAGTTGAGGCCAGACTTCACCTGAACCCATCAAAAACTCTATTGCATACAGGAGGCAATGGCATGTCTCCATTTAATTCATCAGTCTGGCTCTTGGAAAAACTGAATGAATTATGATACATAACATTAGACTACCATGAACTTAACCAAATAATAGTCCCAGTCACAGCTGCTGTGCCAGATGTGGTATCCTTGCTACATCAAATTAATATAATCTCTGGCATAGTTTATGACTACTGAGCTAGCAAATGCATGCTTTTCCACACTCATCAAGGAGATTCTGAAGCGGTTCTTATTTACATGGAATACTTCCATGACCTTAATAGTGTACTCCATGGCCTTCCTCCAGAGATTATTAATCTTTTAAACTCTGTCACAATATACTGTGAACCATCTGGACTTCTGCAGAATATCATTTTGGTTCAATGTACTGATAACATCATGTTAATTGTATGTAATGAACAAGAAATGGCAAGTGCTCTGAGTGCCTTAGTAAGATGCATGCAGTCCAGAAAATAAGAAATAAAGCCTATGAAACATTAGTAATATTTTTAGGAATCCAGTGTTTTGAAGCATACTGTGACATCCTCTCAAAGTAAAAGACAATTTATTGTACCTTGCACTATCTACCACTAAGGAAAAATCACAACACTTGATTTGTTTCTTTGGGTTTTAAAGGTAGCATAGTCCATTCTTGTGAATATTACTCTGACATTTTATTGGATGATGTGCTTCAAGAAAAGTCTCTGCAGCAGATTCAGGCTTTAATACAAACAGGCTTGATGATTTGGCCATATGATCAATAAACTCCCTGACACTAAAAGTATCTTGGTACATAGAAGAGGTCATAAAGCATCTCCAGCAAGGCCCAATAGAAAAAACTACAGCACAAATTGCCGAGTTATGGAGCAAGGCTATGCAGCAGAGTACTCTGCACCACTCAAAAGTAGTTCCTGGCACAATACTGGGCCCCAATAAAGACTGAGCCTTGGACCCTCAGATATCAAGTGACCATGTGGTCAAAATTACTTGTTATGAGCATGGTGCTGTCAAATCTACCAATTCATAAGGTCAAGTAGACCCAGGCACTATCCATCATTAAGATGAAAGTGGTACATTTAATGCTGGACTAAAGCAAGTCCAGAGGGCAGAAGTAAATTGCAAAACAGGTGTTCCAGCCATTGTGGCCCTGGTGCTTCCCCCTTAGCTCACACTTCTGGCCTCATGGAAGTTCTCTAAAAACCATCTAATACAAGAGGTTAAAAGAAAACCCAAGCTGGGTTTATGAAGATCATCTCAGTATATTTATGCAATAACAAATTTCTATTCCTGCACTACAGCCCCAATTAGGGATGATGCTGAAAGGCAATGGTGTGAGGTGAATTCATTTATTTTATCATTCATTTTGTGTATAGAGAGAAGTGGTCCCAAATTAGGATATACACTCACTCATGCCCAGCAGCAAATGTCCTAGCTATGGGGTCAGGTGCCTGGAAACAGAAAGATTGTAAGGCTGGGGACAAGGAAGTCTACAGAAGGTATATTAGGATGTGCCTATGGGAGTGGGCATAAACTGTGAGGGTCTTTGTATCACAGTGTGTATCAGAGAACTTCCACCATTAAAGAGGCTCTAACAAATAAGTGGACAGAATGACTCAGCTAGTAGATGTCAGTCAGCCTCCGTCCTCAGACACTGCAGAGATAGGCACATGTTAAGAGTAATCTTAGTGGCAGAGATGAAGGCTATGCAAGGGTTCAACAGCATAGGTTGAACGAAGGTTCACAGGGTTCTCACAAAAGTTGATATAGCTATCACCATGCTGAATGTCCAAGCTGCCAGCAAAAGAGTATAGGAGGACGGGTTGCTGATGGCATGGCCAATCAGCTCTCCCTTCTCCCACCTGTAATTCTCAAAATAACCTGTAGAATGTACTGTGAATGCAATGTCCTGGAATATGGAGGAACTGTCTGGAATAGCCAAGGCTATATCCTCATTCCTCCTTGAATAGGATGTTCTGCAACACTTGTGCCCAGTGGTCCCAGGGGTACCCAGGGTATAAAACCCATAGCAGAATGCTTTCAGGATCCCTCAGTTGTGGTGCAACATGGGGAATATGCAACTCAGACTCCATCTACCCTGGGGAGATCTGTTCCTTGCTGGACCAGCTCATGGTGGCTCCTAGGCTTCTGTTTATCCTTGCTGCCCATCTTGGAGTCATAAATCTGCTTTTGCCCGACTATTGTGTGTGTTCTGTCTCATCACACTCATGCATGTGATAGAGAACCTTTGCATAGATATCAACACTAAGACTTAGACATGTCACCATCCTTGGAGGAAATCAAGTAACTACTTAGTGGTAAAATGATTACATCATAATTCATCTACGAAAAGGGCAACCATTCATCCTGACTGAGATTGACACATATTCTAGGTATGAGTTTACCTTGCCTGCCAAACAAAGCCAGCAAACCCAGCTCAAAAAACAAACAACAGTGATGTTAGACAACATTACTATGCAAGGACTCAAAGATTATCTAATATGGCCTAGAAAGTAGTTACCATACTAGCAGAAGTAAGTGATTCTGATCATAATGAGAAGAGAGGGTGGCTGCCACAGAATGGAAGTAGGGAGAAATATGTTTTGTGCTTATATGATCCACTGGGCAAGTCCTTTGATACTCCCATGTTCAGTTTTAACTGTTAATAGTAAAGAAATCTTGTCCTGATAAAAGCAAGTTGATCGTACACTGAGATGACTCAGAGATGAGGAGCGTGGTCATCCCAATAAGCAACCCATCTAAACTAACAAAGGGACAATGGAAGAGGAGGGAAGTTTACATTGGGTGGTAGAGGAAGGAGTTTATGAGTATTAATTATCATTTTCTTTTCCCTCCATCATCCCTCTTGTGAATATTCCCCAAATTGTGATCAAACAGAATACTGGAGAAGCTGTGCTTGGATAAAGTCGTGTGGAAATCATGAAGATTTGAACAGTGCAGGGATGTATTATGGTATACACTGTTGGTACCCTGCCCAGACCCCTTTTATCAGGCTAGTGTACCCATCTTCCAGCTGCAGTAAGTGTTGGCTACTAAGAACTCTCAGCTGTGTCCTTTGCCAGAGAATTTTCCATAAATAAAAGGAGACACCTCACCTCTCACCCCCTGCGAGGTGGCTTAAAGCCAAAAACTGGTTGGTGTGGGCATGCGGAAGCCCAATCCCTTGCCTCAAGAAAGGACAACATTGTGATGCCATTCATACTCCAGCTCCCCCATGGGACCAGACTGAGGCTAGATTTCAGGTGAAACCACATATTTGCTTTTATCTTTTATCCTGTCCTATTGTTTTCCCCTTTCTCCTTTATAGGTTTCTCTTGTGAGCTGTCCCTCAGTAAGTCACCTGATTGGAATCCCTATTTTAGTCTCTGCTTCTAGGAAATCAGACCTAAAGCTATTGGAAAAAAAGTTCTGTTCCCAAATATGTATTCCCTGCAGTAAGAGTATTAAACCTTCTTACTCATATTCATGTGACTCGGCCATGCATCATTTGGGAGGAGTATTTATCCTCACCTCGTTAACGCTGGGCTTGGCCAGGTGACATGCTTTGGCCAATGGATCTGAACAAATGTGTCATTTGCAACATCTGAGCAAAAGCTTTAAATGGGAATGTGAGGTTTAGCTCAAGCTCTCTCATATTCCTAGCATCTGACATGAGCACAGCATATTCCAGTCAGGGGCTTTTCCTTCAACCTGGACTCACAGTGAGAAGACCCCCAGAACACAGCAGACTACAGCTGAGCCAAGTAGAACCTTGCACAATCCACCCCTGATAAACAGACCTATGAGTAAGAAAAAATACATATGTTGTTCTAAACTAAGATTTTGGAGGATTATTTGTTACTGTAGCAAAAAGCTGACTAATACACATGGTCAAAGTTTGGGGAATGCTTTAAAGAAATATAAAGGTATTTCTTTACTGTGAGATTACTCAAATCCTACAATAGGCTCAGGTGTGTTGTGACCCTCTAAGACAGGTGTCCCAAACTCATTTGGAAAATCCTTTAAAAAAAAGTCCTCATGGGATTGGCATTTGATAGCATAGCAATGCTACATAGTTTGTTGTCCAAAAGATTTGAGTGAATGCACATATGAATGTATGAATGATTCCTTAGTACAACTTCATATAATCAATGGACATATCCAGTGGTCCAGAGACTAATTCTGATGCCTACAACCTGGGGGGAAAATGAGGAAAATATTGATCTAGTAATGAAAGAACAAATTTGCTAATGGACCAGCCAAACCACAAACTCAAACAGCCCAGGAGCAGTCAGCACTTAATATGTCAGCAGCTCATTCACCCTTCCTCCACTCCAACACAGCTTACAAAGGCAGGACATCAAGAAAAATGACTTTGGGGAAATTAATGGAACAATGTATAAAGAAGGGAAGAAAGTCAATAATGAAACTGGTCCAATTTAAACAGCCTGGGCCAAGACCACGAGGTAAAAAAACTTATTTCAAGTTACATTCAACACTGCAAATAAGTCCCTATGATTTGTTTAGCATTCCAGAAGATAAAGAGCAATAAACAAATGCTTCAAGCGCATTACATTATTGCCAGAGTTATGTGCTTCAGTGATTCAAAGCTGGGCACAATAAATTCAACAGCACACAATAAGCTTTGTTCCTTCCATCCAACTATCTACATGCTTCTACCGCTGCATCAACAGAAAGGCTCCAGCCGTCGTCGTAGGTAATTTCTCTTCAGTCAATAGGCAAATTATAAGGGAAATAAATCCAACATTACCATTAGTTCCGAAAGACAGACATCTATTTTTCAATAGCCTATGTTTGCTGCCTCGGGCTTGTATAGTCCAAACTCTTCAGAAACAATCTCTACTGTGTTTCCTTGAAGACATCTCTTTCAATACACTTCCAAACCTTGATTGTAGGACACCCTGACTCACACTTGGCAATGCCAGTTGCTCACTCTCCAGTCTCACTGTTACCCAAATGTAGACTTTTCATCTCATGCTCAGACTTCTGCAATAGACTCTTAATTAGGTGCCCAACCTCACTGTCACTTAACACTCTTCTTTACACCTCTCCTGGCATTTCTTGAAATGCCTCCTGGCATTTTGGTTGTTACTGAAGACCCATGTGAGAGGACCCATGATGTAGTGAGAATATTACCAACTTTGGAGTCAGACAGACCTCAGTTCTAATCTCAGGAGGCCATTTCCTGCTGAGTCTTCTTGGGAAAGTGACTTGATCTCCATGGGCCTTTGCTATCTCATCTGAAAATGAGACTAAGCCACGGTCCTATAGGACTTTGTGTGCATCCTATGAGAATGTATGTAGGTTGCCTGGCACCATGCAATATGAAGACACTCTATAACTGGCAGCTGTTTAATATATAATATTCCTCCCTCTTACCTTTTCCTGTCTTGTCTACTACCAACCCCCTACATGAACCCAACTTTCCAGCCAGATTGGGCTACCCATAGAACATAGAATGTTTGGAGCTGAAAATAACTTTATCTAGTCCAAAGACAGGTTTCTTTCTCCAAGACAGCTTCAGTAATTGGTAGTGGTCACTTGGAATTCTGAATTCAGAATCATCCCAATGTACTTTTGTAAATGCTATAATTGACTGGCCCATGTCATGGGAGAAGGGAGTGCTAGTAAATAAGGCAAATATATCTCACATTTGATCAAGACATTCATTCTCACACACCCAGATATATCACCACTATCATCATCTAATTGGAATAGGAGTTTGGGAAACTTGTTTTGAAACCACATTTGCATAAATATTACCTTGATTTTGCTTAGATTACAGGGATATTTTTTTCACATAATTTAGAGGAATGATGCTGTTGTTCAAGACTAAATTCTCCCCCCACTACCTACCCTTAGGAGCTGAAATATTATGCAGCAGTAAGAAGCAATGGACTCAGTATACATAGAGCAATGCAATTTATCCTAAAAACACAGTGTCTAATGAGGAAAAGAAATAAAGTGAGACATACAACAAGTCTTTTACAAAAATAAAAAAATGTGTGCACAAAAGAACAATGAGATACCACTACACACCCATTAAAATGACTTAAATCCAAAAAACAAAAAATTGACAATACTCACTGCTGGTGACAATAGAGAGCAACAGGAATTCACGTTCTGTTGGTGGGAATTCAAAATAGTACTTTGAAAGACAGTTTGGAGGGTTTTTTTAAATTGAAAAATAATTTTTTTAAAATTTTAGATTGAATTTTTTAATTGAGAAATAAAGTTGTATATATTCACAGTGTATAACATAACGTTTTCATATATGTATATACTGTGGAATGACTAAATCAAGCTAATTAACATATCCATTATCTCACATACTTATTATTTTTGTGGTGAGAACATTTCAAACCTACTCTTTTCATATTTCCAAACATACAATACATTATCATTAACTATAATCACTGGATTGCAGAATAGGTCTCCTAAATTTATTCCTCCTGTCTAACTGAAAGTTTGTTTCCTTTGTCCAACATCTCCCTAATCCCTTCACCTCCAAGACCTTGGTAACCACCATTCTACTCTCTGAGTTTGACTTTTTTTGATTCCACACATAATTAAGACAATGCAGTATTTCTATTTCTGTGCCTGGCTTATTTTACTTAACATGCTCTAGGTTCATCCATGACACAATTTCCTTGTTTTTTAGGCTCGATAATATTCCATTGTGCATAGATACCACATTTGCTTTATCCATTCATCTGTTTAGATAGACACTTAGGTTGACTCACTACCTTGGCTATTATAAGAAATGCTGCAATGGATGTGGGAGTGCAGATATCTCTTCAATATACTGATTTCATTTCTTTGAATATATACCCAGAAGTGGAATTGATGGATTAAATGGTGGTTCTATTTTTAATTTTTTGAGGAACTTCCACAGTGTTTTCTATAATGGCTACACTAATTTACATTCCCACCAAGAGCGTACAAGAGTTCCCTTTTCTCCATATTCCTCAGCAACACTTGTTGATTCTTGTCTTTTTGATAACAGTCATCCTAACAAGTGTAAGTTCTAATTTATATGTCCCTGATGATTAATGATAATGAGCATTTTTATATACCTGTTATCCATTTGTATGTCCTCTTTTGAGAAGTGTCTTTTCAGATCTTTGCCCATTTTTTAAATCAGTTGTTTTCTTGCTACTAAGTTGTTTGAGTTCTTATATATTTTGGATTTGAACCTCTTATCACATGTATGATTTGCAAATATTTCCTCCCATTCTGTAGGTTGTCTCTTCACTCTGTTGATTGTTTGTGGTGCATAAGCTTTTTAGTTAGGTATCATCCTATTTGTCTATTTTTGCTTTTGTTGTCTATGCTTTTGGAGTCATAGCTAAAATATCTTGGCCAAAACCAACATCAAGAAGTTCTTAATCTATGTTTTATTATAGCAGTTTTACAGTTTCAGGTCATGCATTTAAGTATTTAATCTTATTTTGAGTAGATTTTTTATATGGTATGAGACAAGGGTCTAAGTTCATTCTTCTGCATATAGATATCCAGTTTTCTCAACACCATTTATTGAAGTGACTGTACAATGCTAAACATAATCTTACCATAAGATCCACCAGGCATACTTTTAGGTATTTACCCAACAGATATGAAAACGTACATCCACACAAAGATATGTATATGAATACATATAGGGACATTAATTATAATCACCAAAAACTGGAATCAACTAAGATGTACTTCAATAGGTGAATGGATAAATAAACTATGGTGCATCTATATAGTGGAATAATGTTGAACAATAAAAAGGAATGAGTTATCAAGTCACACAAAGACATTAATAAATCTGAACTACATATTTCTACATGAAAGTAGTTAGTCCGAAACGGCTACAGACCATATGATTCTCTTATCTCACATTCTGTAAAATGCAAAACTATAGAAACAGTAAATCAGTAAGTGGTTGCCAGAGGCTCAGGAGTGGAGAAAGGTTGACTAAGTGAAGCACACAGTTCTTTAGGATGGTGAATCTACCTTATATGATGCTCTAAGGTAGAAACATGGCACTATGCATTAATCAAAATCCATAGAACTTTATAGCACACAGACTAAACCTTAATGTATAATTTTGTTTTAATTATTGAGGAAGTTGGAATGGAATGCAAAATGTGACAAAGGAATCTAAATGTATTACAAATGTATGAAACAACCTCATTGAAGGGGAATGAGAAGAATTAGTGAGTTTGGCCATTAGTGAGTTTTTCTGTTCCAGGATCTCATTCAGGATACTATAACTAAGTAGAAACTTACTTTCCTCAGGCTCCACTTGTCTGTGACAAACTCTGGCCAAAGTGAGTTTGAAAATGAGTGGAGTCTATAAGGCTAAAGGCAAAATGAACTCTACATGGACACTGTATTCTAGTTAATAAAATAGTTTTCCATGGGGTTACAGATTACTAATTTTGAAACCATTATATATTACACTAGAACTTAACAGTTAAGCAAATGCATGGCAGATGGCGGGAGCCAGGTTTCTCACAATTGGAGTCAGAGAACACAGATAAGCAAGGGGAGTAGCCTAGAATGTGGCAATGGATTACAGTTGAAGACATCAGTATTAACTCATGTTTAGCTTAATATAGACACAGATTGTGTTACATGTAGAAATATTTATAGGTTGCGTAAATACACAGGTTGGTATATGCACGTATTTTTTCTTACTCTGTCAGCTAAAGAGGCACAGAAGCAATAACATCCACATAGCAATGAGCATATCTAGGGCCCAGATCTTGAGTTCTAATGTTATTCCCCCCAGAAAAGCAACTAGCAACTTTTGGCGAAAAGGCTTATTCTAGGACTGAAGGATGAAGTATACAAGATGAGCCTGGAGTGTCTTTTAGTGCCAGAAGGTAAGGAGGCGCTCAAAACAACAAAATCCACAGTGACGAGGATTTGTCAAAAGGACACAGAAGCCAAATAAAAGAGTTCAAAAATAAATGTTTGTGAGTTCATAAACTATTGAAAAAATAAATGAAGAGTAGAATTTCATCTAGAATTCCAAATAATTTATATAGATGCTCTGCCCTCAGAGTATCACCACTTCAAAAGTGGAGGTTGTGCATAGTGACTTCCTTCCAAAGACTACAGCAAGGAAAGGGGGAAAAGTGAAGAAGACTGAGAAACACTGTCTCAGCAAGGTGGTTAAAATTAACATTAGTAGCAATCAGTCATGTCAACAGTAGGTATCCTTGATATGATGTGATGAGAGGGGTACTTTACCTCCCCAAAACACATTACTTTAGACTAATCATGACAAAAACATCAGACCAGTTACAATTGAGGCACCTTCTATAAAATATCTGACCAATGCTCTTCAAAGCTATCAAGGTCATCAAAAGCAAAGAAAGTCTGAGAAACTTGTCACAGACAAGTGGAGCCTGAGGAAAGTAAGTTTCTACTTAGTTATAGTATCCTGAATGAGATCCTGGAACAGAAAAAGAATATTAGGTAAAAATAAAGGAAATCCTAATAATGGGTTTTAGTTAGCAATAACGTATCAATATTGGCTCATTAATTGTAACAAATGTTCTAAGATAATGTAAAAGGTTAATAATAGAGAAACAAGGATTAATGTGGAATATATGGGAACTCTCTATACTACCTTTGCAATTTTTCTGTAAATCTATAACTATCATAACATTGTGTAAACCTAGAACTAATCTAAAATAAAATCAAATTTAAAAATCAAGCAAAAAAATGCATGCAAATAAAAAATTATATAATAATACATACAAACAAAAGATACACAATAGATGAAAGCAAAGAATGTAGACAAAAATGAATGAATCAGTAATGGAATGACAAGCCTTACATGAGCCAATGAAGATAACTTTTCTGATCTGAGGTCCACAAAGGAAAGAGAGTAATATACTCCCCAACAAATCCCCTGCTATCAATGCTTCTTTCATGAATTGGGACTTACATTGTATTCTGTCTACCTGTACTTCCTTCTTTTGAAAGAATCACTTTTTGAGCTAAGGCTTACTGCACTCTCTTTCTGCACGGAAGCCTAACAGTGTGATTTATATCAAGTAGAAAACTGGATAAATTATCTCTATCCCTGCATATCAAGAGCACTGTTAATGAGGTGCTTTAACAGAGCAATTTGTAATATGTTGATGGATATTTAAGTTTGTCTTTATCACTCTTAAATTCCTCTAATTTGTTATAGTTTTTGTGGTCTTTATGGTATTTGGAAAAAATATACTGATGAAAAGAAAAGAACTTGCCACTTTTGAATCAATAAGATCTGTGTTCAAATCCAATGTAGACATTAGACCTAAGCAAATGACTTTTATTTATTTATTTATTTATTTATTTATTTATTTATTTATTTATTTTAGTGTTTGAGTCCCTCATCTGTAAAAAATTTGATAATCATACTTGAGATAATGTACATATTATAACCCAGAATGGTGCTTCATTCATGCTAGTGCCTAATTTTCCTTGACTCTTCTACATTGTTAACTTTAGATACTGATTATAAGTGATGCTATCCTATAGGGAAGTGGGAAAATTCTTGACTGAAATCACCTGCTTTGCTGGTTTCATGGATGTGGTCTGTGGCATTTGATTATCCTAGGTAAAGATTCTCCTTCACAGGGGCAATTTAGGAGACTGAGTGCTCACACTCTGTGAACCAGGAGATGAGGATACTAATCCTGGTTCTGTCACTCACTGTCTTTGTGACCTAAGAACACTCACTTCCTTTCTCCATGCCTCAGTTTCCCTATCTCTTAAATGTCATCCTGGTTGATCTCCAAGCTGCCTTGTGAGGAAGCCATCTCAAGAACTTAAAATCAAAATTGTTCTTTACGTTTTCATGAATGCTCATTTGTGGGTGCAGGACTGTGCCCTTTGTTGAGATTTGGCTTCATGTTGGTGGAAGTTGGGGTAGACATTTATACCTTTTAAATCTGTACCCTTCCATCAAATGGTCAGGAACCCAAACACATTATTGAGCCTATTGAATCTAAAAGCATAGCTTCAAAGGTCCTTCCTAGTTCTATTATTGGAATATAAGATAAAATTTTCCAGAAGACCCCCAACATCACTGAACACAAAATTACAGGTAAAAGAATCACTTAACGTAAGATAAAGGACTTCAGATAAGTATGAAGGTGCAAACTAGAAAAGGAATGAAGTCCTCAAGACGAAGCCATTCTTAACGAGTTCTCAGAATGAATATTCCATTGGCTTAAAATGAAGATTCAACTCTACTTAACTCCAGAAACTTCTGTTGAGCATCCACCATGAGCCAGAACTTATTCTCTGTCTTGGAGATACCAGGGAAGCATTTAAAGGCTTGAAGCAAGAGACTCATGAAATCAGATTTGCATTTTAGAAAGCTCACTTCGGGGAGTGGATTCCAGTGGGGAAAGATGGAAGGCAGGGAGACCAGACAGAAAGTTTCGGAGTTTTACTGAAGAAGTTCAAGCAAAATACTGTGGTAGTCTATATGCAGGTAGGGCGATGGAAGTGAAAGGGATAGTTTGAAGAGATTTCCAAGAGGAACACCCAAACTTCGTGACTAGTTAGAAAAGATATGTGCAATGGGTTTACACTCATACATGTGCGTGTCAGCTTCCATGATCCAAAGGGTCAGGGGTTGGCCTGGAATGCAGACCGTGAGATGCCTCCTAGAAGCCAGCCTTGTCCCTAGGACTAGCTTAGGCTCAGGGGGTTTCCATGAATTCTCCTCATAAATCTGTACAGGAGAAAAACAAGAGGCCAGACAAGAAGGAGCATGTCTGAGGTAAAAGGAAAAACATGTTTGGTCCTAATAGGGTTGTGGTGGGGGAAGAAAGGGGGAGGAACTGTTCTGCAGCAATCTGCCCTGAGGTAGGGACTGAACTGTGAGGCTGCCAGCATCTGCAGCAAGATGTTAATAGGGGTTATCAGCTGTCGCTGGAGCCCAAGCAGGGAATATGTTGGCAGCTGAAAGTTCTAGCACAGCCAAAATGTGTGTGTATGTGTGTGTGTGTGTGTGTGTGTACATGTCCCAGAAGAAACACCAGCCTTATTGTCTATAGACATCCTCAGAGAACAAATGGTCTTGGCAAGGCAAGCTCTGAATACCAGTTACACAAGACAGACACCTTTAATGGAGATCTGGCACTTCTCAGTGGGGACTATTTGCATAAAACCATTTCATTCTTTCATCTCTGGCAGGAAGAGATCCCTTTTATCTTAAAGAGAAGCTCTCTCCACAAATGAAATGACCCCACCTCAACCAGACACACGCAGTCATGCATGCAGTCAGTCCCAGAGGTCTTCTCTGTCTTGAAGTCCTATTCAGCTTCATTTTTTTCCTTCCTCATCCACTTGCCAATTCATATTTACACAACAGCACTTACATTTAAGCACATTTCTCTTGAGTGAAGATTCCCATAAATGTTGCTTTGTAAATGTGTCCAGGGCCAGATATCAAATGGTGGAGGCCCGGTGACATCTTTCAAGAGGTACTTTGGCATTTTACTCTGTTTGACACCATTGTGAGGGGGTCCAGGAATCAACTTGGTGTTCTGATGGCCTGGAAAATAATCAAACTTCTTCTAGAGGAAGATAGTAAGAGCATTAACTTTGCAGGTACGTAGACTTGGGCTGAGCCTCAGGTTGGCCACTGACCATGAACCTGTGACTTAATATTTCTTCTTCAGTTTTCTCACCTGTAACATGGGAATAATAACTATGAGCAGGCACTACTATTATTCCCATTTCACAGACTGGGACCATTGAGACAAAAAGAGGTAAACAATTGTTCCTACATGAAGCAGCTAGTAACTAGCACAGCTTACATTTGAACCCATGCAGTCTGGGTCTTCCTGTTCATAACCATTATGCTACATTGCTTGTCATACTTATACATAATTTCTTCTTTAATCCCCAAATAATTTCTGTTAATGGGATCTTGGACAAGTTACTTAACTCTCTAAGCCTCAGTTGCCTCAACAGAAAATAGGATTTTGATACTGTAGACCTCAAAAGGATGTCATGGGGAATAACTGGGAAACCACGCCTGAGCAGTTGTGGGGATTGTAATAGAGCCTGTAGTCACTGCAGTGATAACACCGATCATGTTGTTAGCATCCAAACGTCCACAGTACTTTTAATATGGACTGTTTTAATATTTGTTTGTTTTAATATTTGTAATTTCCTTGAACTACATGTTCCATGAGGGCATAAACTGTCCCTTATTTAGCCTGTACCCCCAACACTTGACAACCTAACACAAATGGAACATACTCTGGGACATACTCTATTTTCAATGCTGTTTATTGATGAATCAGTAAATGACTTTAATACTGTCTCTCTCTTGGATTGCTGTAAGGATTAAATGAGATAATGCATGTAAAACAGCTAGTACAATGTTAGGCTTGAGAATTCCATCCAGTTAATGTTAGCTCTTTCCCTTTTTCAACAGAACACATTATTTGAGATAAACACACTGGAATCACATGGCCCAGAGAGTAAAAAACAGGACACCTGGACTCCTCAAGGAACAAAAACATCCCAGCTAGAACCAAGTGCCATGAGACATGGGCACATGAGCTGATGAGGAGCATAAGTTGGAACCCACCCTGGTGGTGGCAGCACCAGGCATCACAGGCAACCACGCTGCAGGCACATTTGGAAATCTCGGGAGCAGGAAAGGGAAGGCACTCTATGTACTGGTAGATTAAACCTACTAATTAGGTCCATGCATGGTACAAACACTGGCAGTTCTTTCTTACTGGGGCAACAGGGAAGAGGCTGGCAGAGGTGAACAAAACTACAGCCAATTCCTCTGTGAACAATGAGCATCTATAAAGGGAGGATTCGACTAAGTACATTTGGAAATAGAAATTGCCAACAATGTCCAAAAACTCTAGGTAAAAACATAATGGTCAGGTGGGCAAAAAAAATCTCCTTCTTCCTGCTTGAAGCTGCTCAGAAAATGTCAAAGTTGAGGCAACAGATAGTGGGAAAATATGGGTTTGGGCATGGGAGCCTTGGCTGATGCAAGTCAGCTGTGACCTGATGCAAGTCAGCTAACACTTCAGAGATCCTTTTTCTCATATGCAAAACAGAAAATACTCACTTCATAGAGGCATGAAAAGCTTAAATAAATAGACTCTACAAAGGGACCAGAAAATAATAGACTAGATCCCCTATCATCATCACCACCACCTACAGGTAGCTGTCCTGATTATATGACCCAGACCACCTGGAATCAGTGCATTCATATCCTCCCTCTTAAGTGGCTCTGGTGGTTATATTATCGTGTGGTGCTGTGAGTCACTGTCTATTCATATAACTTACCCAGGGCTTGTAACAGGAAAACTGGCAAATAAGGATTCAGAGATGGAAGGAACCTGGATCATCCTCAAATAAGATGAGCCACTCCATAAATAAATAACAGGGCACTGACTGGGTTGGTCGGAGACTAGGGGAGATGAGGGGATGGTATGGACGCAGGAAGCTGGGAAAGCGCAAAGTCTGAGAAGAGGGAATAGGAAGAGTGGGGTGAGCTGAAGACCAGCACTGTCTGAGAATGCGTGAGAAATAACTGAATCATAGTGCATCACCCAATTTAGTAGTTCTCTCCCAGAGCTGCCCACCCAGACTGAATTATGGAAAGCCAAGCCATGGCAGAGGCAGCAGCCAATGGGAAGTAAGCTAATTCATGACTGACAGCCTTGGACTATCTCAGGAAGTGGAGCAGCGGATACTGCAGGAGGTGGGAGGTGAGCCTAGGCTGAAAACGGGGCTGGCGGAGCATCTACATAATTGGAGCCTCGACACCATAGTCCCTCACATCACTTGGAAACACTGGATCCAGGAGAAGATAAGTGGGTCTCCAGTGAAAGTGAAACCAGAGAATCTCTAGACTAGCCTTTCCAACCCTTGAAATAATCTTAAGGTCTCAAGTGACCTAAATATTATATTTACAGCTCCTGGTGTATTAGTATAACTAGTAACTTGTAGATATCATAGTCCAGTAATAATTTGTCAATGCTCTTTTGAGCAGAGAATATCATCTGTCACTCTATTTTGCTTACCAATTAGCCTAATCTTTTTCTGTGGTTTCCCACTCACTATAAAGAATATCAACCCTAATGCAGGCCAGGTATGCAGGTAGAGTAAACTTTCATCCCCCACATGCCTTTTATTTTAACCTTCCTGTTTAATTTTTAAAAAAACTTATTTAACTAGGACTAAAGTCTTAAATATCTACTACACAAGAGATGAATGTTATGTAATACACAGCCTGTGCAAGAGTAGGTTTTTACCCCTTATTTAAAACCTTTTTTAAGCCAAACTTTACAAAGCAAAAGAAGCAATTACACTTAACTTACATGTTTTGAAATTACTCATTCTTTCCTTTCTATACATCTTTGAAATTCCTAAAGAAAATGCAATACATTTCTGTTAAATAATTGGCTTAAGACAAAATGGAATTTAATTTCTCTAAAGGTAGCTTGATATATTTAATTTAAATAAAGTTTGCAAATTATATTGTGACATGTTATTTACAACCTGAAAATGTATTGACACTTTGTTGAATAGTAAAGCTACTGAATTCACAAACTAAAGCCACGTGAATAAAAATATGGCCTAGGACAATTTATATAATTCTTAAAAAAATTTTTTTTCCTATTAACTTAATCAGGCTTAACTTTAGGCCTGGCTGCTTCAAAATAATTACAGGCATGTGTTAGTTTCCTGATTTCATATAGGCTTGGGTGTGTATTAACAATGTTATTCTGACATAAAAACTAACATTTACCTTTTTAATGTGAGATTTGTGCTTTTTTTTTTTCAGCACAATTACTCAATTCTTGGTCAAACTTGAAATAAGCACATACAGATTTTATTTCCATCTTAAGTGAGAGAAGTTCTGTCCTTGTTCTTGTTCTTGGTGCATGTTAAACAAGGAAAAGCTTAGTCACGCATGTAGGAAGCTGAAAACTGCGGCAAAAATGTCCTGGCTTTTCTTGCAAGGGTATCTTTGGAAGGCAAGATACTCTTCTTCACAGAACCCAGAATTTGAGGAGGAGCAGATGAGTAAACCTTATCGCCAGTGTACAATCTGACTGTGCCTCACCAAATTCTTCCTCTTCTCTCACAGTCGAGTTCTCAGGAAGAGCGGAACATGGAGAAAGGGGATCCCTCACGCCATCATACATGTGTCTCAAAAGGGAGGGAAAATACTCTTCATTTTGGTATTGCAGATCTTCTGTGTGGTTTATAATAAGACTTGAGGCTTGTAGATATCCTTCCTCTCTCCCAAGCCCAAGCAGCAATAAAAATATGTCAAGATTTCCTTTTGCAACATCATTTTTTTCCAAGAATCTTGTCACTTGAAGTCAAAACATTCTTTCTAATCCTTTGCATGGACTTGTTTCCCTGGTGCATGTGATGAACAATGTCTTCAAGGTAGGCTAATCTCTGCAGTCATTCTTCACCTTCAAAAGTCTCAGCAATTCTTGCTATTTTCTTGAGAGTACCCCCTTCAGTTCACCTGTCAGCTTTACTACCTGTTGATAACCCTCCCTCTTCTAAGCCACTAAATTTCTTTACGTAACAGGAGACTGTACATGATCTTTGTTCAGGCTTCCATAATGTTTTAAACATTCTTGAGTAAATTGGGCTTTGCTTTTTAAACTAACCATTTTTGTACCGTTATCTGGATGCATATAATCTCCAAGAGTTTTTGCCATTAGCATCTCTCTGAAAAAAGGAGTGTGTTGTGATAGTGGCAGGGTTTTTGTTTTTTCTTTTTTTTCCTTACAAGAGAGGTTAAACTTTTCATGGAGCCAACCACCAAAGAGCCACCAGCAATACACAGTTCCTCAAAGACAGACTTTGTGTCTCTAGCTAAAAAGATAAGACATTCACTATAGATGGCTTTTACTTGTTTTGGGTAAATTTTTTTGGCAGCAGAAAGGGTTTCTTTAATAACACCATCATTTACAAATCATACAAATACCAAATGCCACATCATGGCATTTATTGATGAAATTCCTTGATCCATCAGACAAAATAGAGAAGCGATTATTTTTCAGCTAATTACACAAACCTCGTCATCATCACCTGCCACGTCATCAGTATGTTGACTAATCAAACGACTTCAAAGTGGAAACTTTTCAATTTCTCCTCCTACAGTTTGTTCTATCATTTTATTCATTTTAATTTTACTAGTATTATTAGGTTTTCATCCACTGTGTGACTTATTTGGGGGGAGTAATAAGTTATCCTGCTAAGTAACTTGCTTTCTGAACCTGAATGTGATGTTTTAGCTAAGCGTTTACCCTGTTTGCTTTCATATTCCAGTAGCCATTTAAAATCCTAAGCCCTGTCCTTGTCTAATGGGTGTAATTTGTAGTTCAAAGTCACATTTTGCTGAAGCCATTGCTGCAGTTGTGAGTTGTTTACCACAGGCACCGCAGAGTGGGATAGGCCAACCTGGATTCCCCAGCCATGTAAACCCATTGATGAGTAGCTTTCATCAAAAAGAAGAGCTTTTATTGTGTGCCACTTGTGGTAGTGATACAGAGAAATGACTCCAGAGATTGTAATTCTTTGCTACTAACCTTAACAGAATTGTCCATACACGTAGGACTAGAAAAGTTCACATGGAAAAACAGTTGGGGAAATAGTAAAGAAGGAATGCTTCAAGGGAAACTAACCCCATCAGACGTTGAAGTATAAGTAAAACAATGTAGTACTAACACGTGAATTGCCAAATAGACCAACTGAATAAAACTGAAAACCAAGAAATAGACCCAAGTGCCTATGGAAATTGAGTATATGATAAATGTGGGCTCTCAAATTGCTGGCGCAAAAATAGGCTTTTTAGTAAATAGTGCTGGACAACTAAGTCAACAAGAATTTGGACTTACAGAAGCAAGAGATCTTTGGAAAAAGAACTCCACGGAGCTAGGAGAAGAGATTGCCACTTGGCTGGTGCTGATACCTGTGCCAAAGGAAGTTGGAGGCTTAAACCAACTGCTGGTGTGATTCTGGTAGGAACAGTAAGAAAGAGAAAGAAGTCCTTTTTCCCTTCGTTCTACTTTCCATCTCCTTCCACGAAGCCAGCTGATAAGAAAGAAAACGTAGTTTGCAGAGTCCCAGCACAGCATCACAGAGCAGAGTATAAGAAGGTGGGTTTGGAGCTGAGCTTAATGGCTGGCATAAGTGTAAAACATTATTTCCTTAGTTAGCATGCACTCTCCCATAACTATGCTGAGAGAAAGTAGTAAGAGCAAATGCAGACATAGGCTTAGACAAGAGCACTAAATCCTCATCTTCCTTAATAGGAGGTCCAGATAATACCCAAAAGAGATCAGTCAAGAACAGCAGTATAAACATAATACTTAGAAAAATAAGGTGAAACAGCTAAAAATTTTTTAAAATTTAGGGAAAGAAGCTCGAGCAGAAAAGAGTGGAGAAAAGGTTTGCTTTGATTCATTAGGAGACTTGTAACCTTACTTAGCTTTTTAACTTATGAATGTATGTTTGACTTACATTTCTGAAAGTTAAAATTTAAATAAGAACATTTCAGTGAAGAGAAAAAGACTATAGTTCTAGGGTGGCATTTGTCACTTGGAAAAATAAATTCAATATTATAAGATAACTTTATTTACCATTGGAAAATGAAAGAATAAACTATCATTTTGATAATATAAACTCCCAAAAGTAAAAATGGAAAATTATTTTAGTTATTGAATCATATGAGAGATGGAAAAGTAATTAGAATTTAAATTGTGGGCTCCATGAGGGCAGGTTGAATGAATGTTCAAGCCATCCATTATACCCATATTTTATGAACTACTTAATGAAAAAAAGACTGAACGGAAAAGCTCACAATAGACATGACAGCCTGTATTAGTTCCTTCTCACACTGCTAATAAAGAAATACCTAAGACCAGGTAATTTATAAAGAAAAAGAGGTTTAATGGACTCACAGTTCCACATAGCTGGGGAAGCCTCAAAATCATGGTGGAAGGCAAAGGAGGAGCAAAGGCACATCTTACATGGTGGCAGGCAAGAGAGCATGTGCAGGGCAACTGCCCTTTATAAAACCATCAGATCTCCTGAGATTTATTCACTATCATGAGAACAGCAAGGGAAAAACCCACCCCCATGATTCAGCTATTTCCCATTGTGTCCATCCCATGACACATGGGGATTATGGGAGTTACAATTCAAGATGAGATTTGAGTGGCGACACAGCCAAACCATATCACAGGTGGTACAGCTGCACAAATCTCAAAGAATCCTGAGGGCTCTTTTGTGTTTTTTCTCTTGTGCTTTGGATTCCTCCTCCACAGTGCTACCAGAATGACCTTCCTTAAAAATCAAGTCTAAGGGACTCTTTCCTTCTGATTGCTCCTCAGTGTCTAAAGTTTAAGCTCCAGTGAGCGCAGCCCAAGTATGATATTTACATGACATACGAATAACATCCACCCTGTGCTCAAGTTGCTAGTTTCAGACAGGTGACCAGATCATTATAGTGTCATGTGGTTAGGACTATTTCAATAATGAGAAGTAAAAAAATATGGGTATTAGAAGGTGGATACTATCACTCTGCCTGACAGTAGCTGAAGATGACCTTGAGGGTTGAGGGGCCATGGTTGTTCTGAGTCTTGAAGGACGACTAAGACTTTACCAGGTAAAGAACACAGTGGGAAGAGAGTGGAAGAGGATACAGAGAGGTGACAGGTCTTGATGTGTCCACAGGAGAGCCAGGTAATCCCATGGGGATGGAATAGAGGGTGTTGGGAGGTATGTGGTGGGTGGTGAGACTAGGGAGACAGGAGGACTTCCAGGCTGCATTCACTGGAGCTTAACCTTTAGATACTGGGGAGCAATCAGAAGGAAAGAGTCCCTTAGACTTGATTTTTAAGGAAGGTCATTCTGGTAGCACGGTGGAAGAGGAATCCAAAGCAAAAGAGAATAAACGCAAGGCTCCAGGTAAAACAACAAGAATACCAGCAACAGTAGGAGAAGCTAATGTGTGTTCAATAACTTACAATGTGCTCTGCTCTATGCTAAGGCTTGGCCTACATTGTCTCATTTCATCCTGAATATTACTCTGTGAAGTGGGAATTTTTTATCCCAATAGCACAGACAGGGATGCTGAGAAATGAGAGACTGGACTTTTATGTAAGAAGAAAAGTATTTCCTAACCAGGAAGCTTCCAATATGTTTTCTGCCTGGGCAAGAACCATCAGCACGTGGAGCTGGCCTGACACCAGCAGGTGTGATCACCTGGCAGAACAGGGAGCATTTGGGCAGGAATGAGGGCAGTTCCTGACAAGTGCAGAATGACATTTCTAGAGAAAGAAGTAGGGTTAATGCCTAAATATGGTTATTAAAGACAAGTTCAGGAACATGATGTCAAAAGACATCCTACCAGTCTCCTGACATCCAGGCCTCCCAAAGTCCAATGCACTCTAGCTCTGGGTGACTTCCTGTATCCACAAAGAGTTCCTAATCATGCCTCCCTGACAGTAAGTTACCATTTATTACTCAGGGCTGATACATGGCATACAACATGTTCCATAAATGTTATTTTCTTTTGCCTACTCTTCACTGGAATTTCCTCCACATAACCACGCTCTTATTTAATAAACCTACCATTTCTTTCCAAACAAGTGCCTTCTTCCAATTTCAATAATGTCTTCGTCCATCCACACATCGGCTAAGTGAGAAGTCTCGGTGTCATTGTTAACTCTTCCTCTTCTCCTTCTCCACACATAGTCACTAAGTTCTATCATGACCCTAATTCCCAAGGCTTTTCCTATCATTCTCTCCTCTCATCTGGCCACCTCTCAATTATCCAAAAAGCCTCTTTATGGTCATCCAACCACTAGCTTTGTGCATGCTGAGATAGTCCCTCACAGCCTCTTTTAGGGGTTGAATTGTGTCCCCCAAAAGATGTTGAAGTCCTAACCCCTAGTACCTTTGAATGTGACCTTACTTGGAAATCAGATTTTTTGCAGGTGATCAAGTTAAGCTGAGGTCATTGGGGTGGATCCTAATCCAGTATGACTGAATCCTTATGCAAAGGGGTTGTTTGGACATAGACAGACATGCACAAAGGAAGAATCTGTGTGAACATGAAAGTTAAGATTGGGTGATTTGCCTACAAGCCAAAGAAAGCCAAAGATTACCATAAAAGTACCAAAAGTTACAGGAGAGGCATGGAATAGATTCACAGCCCTCAGAAGAAACCAACTCTGACAACACCTTCATCTCAGACTTCTGGGCTCCGGGACTCTGAGGCCGGGACTCTGTGGTTTAAGCCACCAGTTCATGGTGCTTTGTTACAGTAGCCCTAGCACACAAACACAGCTTTCAAGGTTTTCTTTTTTTTCCCTAAAATGCACATCTGATCACTCCAAACTCTGCTTAAAAATACCTCCACAATAATGAAAAGAATAGGCTCTATTTATTGAGTACCTCCTGAGGACCAGGTGATCCAACTCTATTATACTTAATCCCTATGACATCCCTTAAAAGAATACATTATTATTCCTGATTTTGCAGTTGAAGAATATGATCTTTGAAAAGGTTAAGTCACTGGCCCAAGCTCTCATAAGTGATAAGCAGAAAAGCTGAATTTTGACTCTCAGTCTCTTTGATTTTTAAAGTTAAACTAACATTGCTTGTTCCAGTACGACAGGATTCCAAAAACTTCTTTTGTAAATAAGATAATAAATATTGTAGGTTTTGCAGGGCATATAGTCTCTGTCATGACTATTCAACTCTGCCATGATAGTACAAAAGCAGCCACAGACAACATGTAAAAGACTAGGCATGAATGTGTTCAAATAAATATTTATCTACAAATACCGATTGCAGGTCAGATCTGGCCCTTTGATTGTAGTTGACCAACTCCACTTTACAACATTGTATTAAGGATATAATCTATGCTCCCTGATATAATAATCACTCATACGCTCACTTTATGCTGGGATCTTTTCATGTGTTAATTTATTAAATTGTCACTCCTATTATCTGTATTTTCGAGGTCACCAACTTGCCAAGATCACAGGAATCATGACAGAGCCAGGATTCCAGTCCCAAAGCCTATGATCTCAGCCATTGTCCACAAGGACCTTCACGCCTTTGCCAACCATGTACCCCACTGTGTTCCTTCATGCCCTACCTCGTCTCCTCCCCCAGCAGCCTGCACTTGCACAGCTGAGAGGGGAAATGAAGGAAGGAGACTGGGCTAGCCCCACCTGCCTGCCCTGTAACATGCACAAGGCCAAGGCCAAAGCCCTGGGTTTCCCAGAGAACCTGCTGCCAGTGGGAATGAGAAGCATGAGAAATGGAGCGTGGGGAGGGGAGTACCTACCTCCTTCATGTGGTGGCTGTGAGAATCTAGGGAGATTAAACCCAGTAACTGAAGTGAAAGTACCAACAATGCTTGGCAAATTGCCAAGGCTTGCTTTAAAGACACTTGTTAGTCAACAGAATCTGGGCTGGTGCTGTACTATTTGCAACAACTATGCTCTCCTTTTTCTTTACCAAAAGAACCTCCGTATTGTTGATGGCAGCTAGAGATGACCGTGTGATATAATTCGGGCCAGCGATACATAAGCAGGAGTATGTTGGGGATATCTCAGAATGTTTCTTTCTTCTGACATAAATAAGTATGTCTTCTTTCCTGGTTCCTTTCTTCTCTCTTCCTGGAGTGTGGCCAAAGAATTGGAAGTGGAACAGCGCATCTGATCACCACAGGTGACCATGAGAATGAAAGGCTCTTCATCAAAGCTGGAGCAGCAGAGAGATAAAGGTGGCTGGGGCTCAGATTGGAATCATGGAGGCACTACACCCGGCTTCAAACTCCCTGACTCCCAACTTCTGACCATGGTTGAACAATAACCTCCTCTTTGGTAAAACCACTGTAGTTGGGTTTCTGATATGTGTGGACTTATGCAATCCTAACTGAAAGTCCTGGTCAGCAAACAGGACACATCCTCAGCAATCTCTAGAATGTAATAGGTGCTCAGTAAATGCATGATGAATAAATCAATGAGTGAATGAATGGATTAGCAACAGAATATACAAGTACTAGATCATACAGAGAAGTTGCCCTTAGGAAAATGTAATACTTCTAGCTACGTTTCCGTGCTCAGCACCTACCATATGCCCTACATTCTCTCAGTAATCTTCACAACTCTTGGAGGTTACTGTTGTCATTTTTATTTCACAGCTCAGGAACTGAGGCTCAAGGAGGCTGAGCTAACTTGCCCAGGAACTCAGCTGGGATGCGGTGGGGCTGGGATTTGATTCCCAATCTGTGTAACACTGAAGCCTGTGCTCCCTCTCTTAGGCCAAGCTACTGCCATAATTAACGGCTCACTGGGCACTTGAGCCAATGCTAGTAGATAGTTAGAGAAATCTGGGCTGGAACTCCACCCCACAACTCCCAAGCTATATAAACATGGACGATTCTTTCCTGCCTCTCAGTTTCCTCATTTGTAAGAAAGATAAAAATGGTACCTTCTTCTTCCTAGGCTTGCTATATTAAATGTGACATGTTTATATCAAATGTTTAGCACAGTGCTAGTAAAGGCTCAAGAAATATTGCCTGGGCCAGGCGCGGTGGCTCAAGCCTGTAATCCCAGCACTTTGGGAGGCCGAGACGGGCAGATCACAAGGTCAGGAGATCGAGACCATCCTGGCTAACACGGTGAAACCCCATCTCTACTAAAAAATACAAAAAATTAGCCGGGCGTGGTGGTGGGCCACTGTAGTCCCAGCTACTCAGGAGACTGAGGCAGGAGAATGGCATGAACCCGAGAGGCGGAGCTTGCAGTGAGCTGAGATCCGGCCACTGCACTCCAGCCTGAGCGACAGAGCAAGACTCCGTCTCAAAAAAAAAAAAAAAAAACAAGAAAAGAAATATTGCCTGTCAGCATTATTTGTATCATCATCTTGAAAACCCCCTGCAAGAATCTATGAAAAGAAAGAGGGCTGGCCCCAAACAAAAGGCTCCAGAGGAGGCGTTGGGGTGAGCCGGGGCCTTGCAGCTGTGGAAGCCTGTGTGTTTAACTTTGGGGACTTTGGCTAACTTCTCCATTGGCATCCCCTTTAGCGCACAGATCCTCATAACTCTCAGAAATGCCTGCGAGATTTCTCTTCCTCACTTGAAGTTCTAACAATTCGCTGAATTCATTGCCATTCCATGCTGAGGGAGTGTCCCTTGGAGCCTGGAGGCTCGCCCTGTAATCCCACGCAGGTGGCAGACAAGGCCTGATGGGCAGAGAACATTGTGCTCCTGTCTGGCTCCCTGCCGGTCCCACCTTAGCACTGGGAGTTGGACGTGTCTGAGGCGAGATGTGGGGCCAGATTTGAGTCTGAGATGCTAATCTGCCCAACTGAAGGTTTCACATCTGTCTTGGCAAACACAGGCACATGAAATCTAAAGAATCAGTTACAGCTCTGAGTAGGCGGGGTGGGGTCCCCGGGCATTGAATACAGGTAGGGCTAGATGCCTACCCTGACAAAGCAGGCACGGCAAATCCCACAGGGCCCTGGACCACTCAAGATATTGAGTGTGGGAAAGAATGGGGCAGGAAATTGTTACATAATGCTGGGTCTTTGGAATCAGGGCTCTGTTTGAATGCCAGATCTTATGCTTCTTATACTTCCATGGCTTGAAGTATATTACTCAACCTCTCTTAGGAGCAATTTTCTCATGTCAAAGTGGGAAAAATAATAGTACCTACAGTTGTTATGAGTATTAAAGGAGATTTTTAAAATTGTTTTAACTTTATGTTCTGAGATACATGTGCAGAACATGCACATTTGTTACATAGGTATACATGTGTCATGGTGGTTTGCTGCACATATCAACCCATTATCTAGGTTTTAAGACCCGCGTGCATTAGGTATTTGTCCTAATGCTCTCCCTCCCCTTCCCCCCTTCATCCCCTGAAAGGCCCCAGTGTGTGAAGAGATAATTTAATAAAGCTTTCAGCATAGTGTTTGGAAAATTGTTAGTGCTAAATACATAAGATAATCATATTAGCATCTAATATATTTAAGCTGAAAGCTACAAAAGCTCTGAACAATCAGTGAGAAACTGTTGTATGCTCTGGGAGTGATACTAGCCTGTATTTTATATTTTTTAATGCTGCTTACATATCCCCTAATGGTGTTAGGAATGAACAGAAATGGTGTTGTAATTCTTAAACATATCTAATTCTTTTTTTTTTTTTTTTTTGTAATGGAGTTTCACTCATCGGCCAGGTTAGAGTGCAATGGCACAATCTCGGCTCACAGAAACCTCTGCCTCCTAGGTTCAAGCAATTCTCCCACCTCAGCTTCCCGAGCAGCTGGGATTACAGGCGCCCACCACCATGCCCAGCTACTTTTTATATTTTTAGTAGAGACAGGGTTTCGCCATGTTGGCCAGGCTGGTCTTGAACTCCTGACCTCAGGTGCTCCACCCACCTCAGCCTCCCAAAGTGCTGGGATTACAGGTGTGAGCCACCACATCCAGCCCTGTAATTCTTAAAGTACAAGTTTTGTCAGTACCTGCTGTCTACTCAGCACTGTTTGTTGTTCTGAATAAATAAAATTATGTGACATAATCCCTGCTTTCAAAGGGTGTTCAATGTAAAGGTAGAAACAACATAAGCAAAGATAAAAATTATATAAAAATGTAAAAAGCCTAAGATAAGTTCTATCGCCAAACACTAATCTGGGTGGCAGTGACCATAGTCCCTGAGACAATTCCAAAAATACAGAGTTCCAGGAGGAGTGGAAGGAATGCCTCTGCTCCAGCTGGCTCCCAGGTGTCCAGCAGGTAGCCTTTTGTACAGTGATCCAGAGGCCCAGGCTTTTCCCATCTGTTACTCCGCAATTCCCCTAGGGCCACAGAGACTTCTGGATCTCTCCTAGAGGACCACACAGGGAGATTTCACCGCCCGGCCCAGAAGTGGAACACTTCCTTTCCACTAGCACTCACTCAATATTCAGTCACATAGCTATTCCTAACTGCAGGGAAGGCTGAGGAATGCAGTCTAGCCAGGTATCCAGGAAGACCATGGACATCCGTGAGCTCTCACAGTCTGTGCCACCCAAGGCAAGACTCAAAGTACTCATCTGAGAACAAAAGGGATTGAGACACTTAGCTCTAAAGGCTGACCCCATACTGGAGAGCTGTAGGGTCCAACATTGACAGAGATACAACAGCCTTGGTTGTAATTTTAGAAGAGGCCTGTAGGTATCTGAATGGCCAGTTGTACAGATGGAAAATAGCAGTCTGAAGCAAAGAGCTCCAGGCTGTGACTAAGTCATTAGGAGCACCATAACCAGAGGCTCTTCCTTCCGCCCCACTCCACCCCCCTCTCCCCCGGAAAAAACAAATTGATCCTATGCAGCAAGATCTTTGCCAGTGAGTCACGGAGCGGAGGCACCAGGCTGGAGCTTGAAGGATGCTGCCAAGATGCTTTGACCGTAAAAATGTTTACAACATGGCTGGATTCAGCCCAGACAGGAAAGGGATAAAAAGAGAAAACAAAAGAAGTGTCACCTTGTGGCTGCAGCTGCCCACAGACAGATCACCCCTGGCAAATTCCTGGTCCTGAGCAAACAGCCTTGAGAAGCAGGCAGGGGAGGGAGGTTAAGAGGACTGGACCACAGACACCTTGAACGCAGAAGATCCAAAACCACCCTGTATTCCATGTCCTGGTAAACTGTATCCCCATCTAGTAAGCTGCCTGAGTTAGAAAGGTGGGTGTCATCACTGATTCTCCACTCAATCACCAAGCCCCATGGATCTGAATGATCTCATATCCCTTCCCATCTACCCACCTCTACATCCCTGCCTTAGTTCAGGGTCCCCCGCTTCCTCACCTGGGCTAACAGATCTACAACTTGACTCCAGTTTTCCCTCCTTCCATAATTCATTTAGTCCTCTAACAGATATTTATTGCGCATTCGGACACTAGGATGGTCACAGATACTAGGATATCTGCCTTCCCAATGTCCTTTATCATCTTCTTCCTCACCAACTGAATCCCAGTTTGGTATGAAAGTAACATGTACCATCAAAAAAATATCACCTTCACAGCCTTCTTTGCAACTAAAGGCTACCTAGGCAGATATCTCTAGAAATGGCATCTTTCCTTGAATGTAAAAAAAAGAAGGGTGGGGAGGCTTCCAAGGAAAAAGCATTTTTCTCCTTCTCCTTAGCCCTTGTTCTCCTTTCAGCATGAAGTGTGGACGTGATGCCCGGAGATGTAGCACCCACCTTATAATCATGAGGAAGAATGCCACGTGTGGAGGATGGTGCCGCAGGAATCTGGAAGAGCTGGATCCTGGACGACTTGCTCAAGCAGCTGCATGTTCCTCCTGCCACCTACTTCTGGATATTGTGTTAGGTGGGTGTCTTCATTTCCTACTGATGCTGCAACAAATGACCGCAAACTTAGTGGCTTAAAACAACATGTATTTATCTCTTCCACTTCTAGAGGTCAGAAGTGCAAAATCAGTTTCTTGGGGTTAAACCAAGGTGTTGGCAGAGCTGGTTCCTTCTGTTTCCTCTAAGGGAAGAATTCTTTTCCTTGACCCTTTTGATTTCTAGTGGCCACGTTTGTGCCTCAGCTTGTGGCCTCTCGCTTTATCTTCAAAGTACATCCCTGCAATCTCTGCTTTCATCATCATGCCTCTTCTCTTCTCTGGCTCCTGCTGCGTCCTTCTTTTAAGGACCCTTGTGAGAACATCAGGACAATCAGGATACATCAGGGATATGAGGGTAATCCAAGATAATCTTTCCATTTCAAGATCCTTAATTTAACCACATCTGAAAAGTCCCCTTTGCCATATAAGGAATCATATTCCCAGGTTACAAAAATTAGGACAAGGACATCTTTGAGGGCCATTATTCAGCCTACCACAGGAGGAAAAAACAAACCGTTCACTTGTGTCAACCACTATTTTAGGATTACCTACAGCTCACAACTCACAGTTGAAGGCGATCAGAGCTGATACCACTGCCCTCCGTGTCCCAGGCACTGTGCTCGGTGCTGGAGATGTTCCAACCAGGCTGAGTACCCCTAGCACAGAGTCTGCCATCTGTGTTTGCAGCTATGTATTTGCTTTTGACTGCCTTCTGTCAACTCCACAGGGCAGGAGATGGGTAACTTACTCTTTTCTGTGGTCTCACACCAACCCAGGGCCTGACACTTGCAGTACTCAAAGAATGTTGGGTAAGCAAATGAACTCAAAAACAGCAATGAACGCAAAAACTCAGCTGTCATGACTCAGCCACCAACTCCTAAAGACAGAAACCTGAGTGAATTCTAAGCATCACTGAACAGTAGTGTGGAGGCTATTGATTAAACACTCTGTCCCAGCAATCCCCAAAGAGAATTCCATGGAACAGATGCTGGATAAAGCAGAGGTGGAAGGTTCCCTGAAACAAATATGTTTCGAAAATCCACACATGCCTACCTCTTAAAGGTTCAACTCTGAGATGTTCCATAATAAAGAAATCTGCTTAACTTCAACTCATCATTTCCCAAACTTACTTGGCACAATGTCCATTTTTACCTTGAACACACATTAATCCCCTATGGAAACAGGGTTCCTTGGCACACGCTTTGGGAAACACTGCTCCACTCTTCTCAGGACCGGTCTGGGAACTAGGTCAGTCCACGGCCTGCAGGTGGACTCAGCAGGTGATCAGGCTAAAAGTGGACTAACGCTGCCAAACATAGGAGCAGCCATTGTCAGGAAGGGCTTTGGGGTGGAGCTGGACTTCTAAGGCTGGGTAGCATTTGTCCTGGCAGAGGGGAAGGGGGATATAGTCCTCATTTATCCCAAAGCCTGTTTGGCTTATTCCAAATGGCCCAGGTACAGATTCAATGAACCCAGAGGAACAGTGTCAAGCAAGGGCACCCAAAGGCATTTTTCTTGAATGCCCTGATCCCAAGTCAGCTGACCATTTCCCAGCTACCTCCAGCCAAATGGCAGGCAGAGCATGAGGACCTCCTCCACAACAGCCTTCCTGGATGGGGACTTCCTTTGCTCTGCCGTAAGAATCCAGGTGACCCTATGGCCCTCTGCATTCAGATCCATCTGTGTTAAGAGAATGACCACTCTCTGCTTCCACTTAGCAGCCAGCATTGACCAGGCTCCAGGGGAGTCCCCCACCCCTCCCACCTCATACACAAACATTTTCTGGTCTGCCTTGGGGCTCTGTATTCATTATGGGACATTTGTCTATGAAATAACAAAGCTGAACATGATGTTGTGGTTTTCATATTGATATCTGCAGAGCCCTGGGGGCTCATCAGGGACACCCTGGGGTCCACTAATACAGATATGGGGCAGCTGATGGAGGCTCCACTTTCACCATTTTTGTATTGAACTGCATGAATGTTCATATCGGTGAAAGAATTCATTTATATCCCATGTAAATAACTTAAAAAAATTTTTTGAACGACATTCTTTTGGTCAAGGTCTTTATATTGCAGACAGGAAAACTGAGTACCAGAGAAGGAAAGTAAGCACCCAAGGCTGCACAGCAAATTAAAGGTACAGTTAGAAGAGACTCCAGGTCTCTTGACTCCCAGTTTCCATCATACTGTGCAATTCCCAGCATGGGTGGCACCAGACCAGAATAGAGCATTTGATGCAAAATCTTTAAGAGACATACTTTTTTTCCCCCAATTCCCCAAATATACTATATTGATAAGGAGAAATTTTAACTTTTATAGGATATAAAAAGTGGCATAAAATAGACTTTCACAAATAAATCTGGATTACAATAAGGAGCAGGCTTCCTAAAGGAACGCCCCAGGAACCCCATTTGGTCAGTTAACTACTTTACCTTCCTTCTATTTTGAAGGTTCCACTGGCTATAAAATGAATTTTCATATAAGAATCTCCTTCCATCCTTCAACCCTCCCAAACCCTATCCACCTCTCTTCTCACCAGCTTCTTGGTCATTTTTTAGCAACATTACCCTAGCCAAGGAAAGAAAAGTATTTTTAATCCTGAGAAGGCTTAAAACATGGAATATGTTCTGTGTGTACATATTCCAAAATAGTTAACCACTTTCCATCCCACAAAGAGTAGGTATTAGCCCAATCTACTTCCTGATGCAACCCTTCTCCTCCACCCACCATCTCCAACTCAGGATAAATCAACAAAAAGGACTCTCTTTACTTTTCAGAAGACATGATAAAGAGAATATACATCTATAGGAAATGTAAGACAGTAATCCTCAATTTGCCAACTTCAGCACTTTTGTCAGGAAAGGCTTTGTGAAATTTAAGTAGGGTCACAGGACCCACTATTTGTTTCAATCGAGCATGTATGCTCTCCTGCTCCTTTCTTGCACCCTTCTCCCTTTGACAACTCTCTTATTTGAGTACAAATTAACCATTTGTTTTCAGGGAAGTACACTCTCTACAAGACTAGAATTATGACCGGAAAACAAAATGAGGATCTGAAGCTCAAAATGGATAAGTAACCTACTCAGGGTCACACAGCAAGTAAGGGGTGAAGCCCGAATTCAGATCTGGGTTTCAGACTCCAATGCTTGTATTTTCTCCACTGGAGCCTTAGCCTCCAAGACATGTAATATTAACAACATGGTCTAACATTCATGGAGGTCTTGTTATGTGCTAGGCACTATGCAAAACTGCTGTCCTTGAAGAAGTATAAAAATAAACACATCTCCACAAAGAAAAGGAGTACCTTTCGGATTTTCAATCTCCCTCTGTCCTCCAGTTGAGACAGGCAAAAAACAATAATCCATCTCTGCAACTTACAATTGAATGGTATAAGATCCACAGACACAGGCAACCAATTGAATACTCATCTTTACTATCTGACCTCTTGCATTTGGAAGAAAGAAACATGATCCTCTTAACTCTTCAGATGTCTCTCAGCATATCACATCCTTTGGTCTTGCCAGATCACAGAAACAAATGGCAACATCGCTTTCACAGTACCTGTCTGAATATTGGATGTGACCTGCTTCTTAGATATTACCACTCCCCTATGACAATCAAGCATACCAGATATTTTAGGAGTGTTCCAGATTCAGTATCTGTCCTGTTATCCACATAAGTGGCTTGTTGAACCATGCAGTTACCATGTGAAAACCCCACAGATCTGCCCAAATAGTTAATGTGAACCTCATGTCACCAAAACCTATAGTTTCAGTATGGGCTTGAACTTGCCCCTGGAATTGCTTGAATTTATGACTATTTCAGAGGGGTCGGCTTTAAAGTTGCAGTTCATGATCTCAGAGGCTGGCATGAACCTTTTCTCTCTTTAACAGGTTGGTTTCAGAAATCAAAGATTCCAAAGATTGAAGTGTCATTTGTGTTTTGTAGGCAGCTATCTACTTAATCACTACTTCATTGCCTGAGGAGAGACTCATAATGTGTGTATGTATTCCAAAAGAATTTGGTTTCCCAGTTGGCAATAAATATCATAAGTTTCCAAACTGGGCATGTTGAGGCATTTGACATATCACGCTGCAGATCTAAGAACAAGACAAAGGGTGGTTTTTTTTTTTTTTTTTTTTTTTTTTTTTTTTTTGCCAGAATAGAATGGTGAGGAAGCTAAGGACACCCAAAGTTCTCTCATCTAAAGATATTTCACTGCCACTATTTCCATTTTGCTACCTTAGTCACCAAAAATTCCACCCACCATAAATGTCCAGGCCCCCCTTCCCTTAGGTTAAAGCAACCCTAGTGTGTCCATCAGTGATGAAGATTCACTGGGCTTCAGGACCCAGGAAAGCCAGCCAGAGGGAAAAGCATTTAACAAAGGCTAAGGCATAATCAGTCAAAAATATAAGAGTTAGTTTATAGGGATCAGAAGAAAAGCAACTGCACCTTCAGTGTTTCTCTAGCTCCAGTCCTACTAGAGAAATTGTTCCAATCCTACTAGAAAAATTGCTAGAACTTGTTCTCCCTACACTGTCCTTTAACCCCTTTGGAGTCACTAAAATCTCAGATGTGCCCAGGAGCAAGTCTTCTATTGCTCTTTGACTTCTGCTCCATCCGGAATATTTGCTGTCTCCACTTCTGCTGTCCCCAAAGCCACCTCTAGCTACCTTGTCATTATCACTGCTAGCCTTAGTCTCCTAGCCTTGCCAGAAAGACCTCCTTCCATCCTATTCTCAGCACTCATTTCCTGAAAACCCAATCAAGAGCCTCTCAGTGTTGGGTTGGAGAAGTGATACATATCTGATGTACTGAACATCACTCACCCTCTTATGACTGTCTCATGCCCCCGAAACAAACCTATGCACCTCTACTCTTTATTTAGGGTGAATTCTAATACAGAGTTTTTCTTGATTCCTCCTATAACCCACCCCAATGTTCTTCCAAACTCATCTGAATAATGTTTCCATTATCTCATTTAATCACCACCGCAACAACACGGGAAAGATCGTCTCTATGTAGGTCATCCTTTACACCCCTGGTGTTTCTCTAAGACACACAACCATCATAGGAGTAAAATGAGGCACATTAATAAGATTAAAGTGCATGTCTCTGATTCTAGCCACCCCTCCCCTTTTTCAAGATCTCAGGTGCTCCTGAGAGTTCCCTCTTCCAAGGGGGCCACTTCTCCCACGCTCACAAATGAGCTTTACCCTCCCCCAGTACCAGACTTCTGCTGCCTTTAAACCAGTTTAAAGGACCAGATTTACTGAACAGAAGAATGTCAGAAAGGGTGCTGTATTAGCTTCCCACTACCACCTCCAGTGCTCTTTCACTCCTGCACGCTGAATCCTCCCAAGCTCTTAGTGCCTGCAATGGCCATCAAATTTGTCAACATGCCACAATGTCAGTCATCAGGAAATTATGACCAAACTAGCCAGGATTCTTAGGGTGGTAAGTGATACCCAAGTCAAGGTGAATAAGCAGAGAAGCGATGCTTTTAGGTCACATCACTGAAGAAACCCAGGGTAGTGCAGTATTCAGGAATCTTGGTCCCCTCCCTCTCTCCTCTCTGCTCCCCTTTGTGCTAGCTTTATTGCCAAACAAGCTCCCTCCTTATGGTGGCAACATTGGTCAGTGTGACTGTCAGCTCCAAATTTATTGCTATGCATAGCAGGAAAAGGGAGAAAATAGTTCTGGAATAATAGTCATGGCAAGGTCTCTCATTGCCTCAGTTTGTGTAACATACTCATCCTTCAACCAATCACTGTGACCAGAGGAAGATAAACTTTAGGTCATCTGCTCACCCCTGGAAACACACATGGTTATAGGAGAGTGTTGGTTTCACCTAAACTAAATAGAATAGTTTCCGGAGAGGAAAGAAAGATTCTGTCACTAAAATAAGAGGAAAAAGAATGCCAGGAAAGCAAAAGCAACCTATTCCCAAATAGACTTCATTCCAAGATCTTACATTTCTCTTTACTCCTTTAGGCTTGCTCAGAAACTGGGGTAAAACAAGATTTGCAAGTATCGGGGTGAGGACATCAATGGATGCTTGTGTGAAGAGCTGAGACCTGGAATGTCAGGAGAAAGAAAACAGGGACAGCTGTTGATTCCAATTCAAACTGGCCTTGGACAAGTTTCTTTCTCTACCTGGGCCTCTGATTCTCATTCATGAGCAGATTGGTCTAAATAATTGCCTCAACTCATGGCCCTTGATCTCAACAAAGCTTCATAATTGCACTATGATCAAACTTGAGCATTGAAATATTAAAACCTATTTCTAAGCTGTTCTTCTTAACTATGCCCAGATATGAATATTTTGGCAGCTCAAAAGCAATGCCAATAGTCTTGCTGACAATCTTCCAGTCAAAAATTTGTAAAAAGACATTTATCACCTCTTAGAATCAATAAAGCAGTTCTCCTTTTCAAATATGTTTATATATATAAATATACAACAATATGTATATGAATATGAATATGTTCCATAAACCTTCACAATTTTTCTAAGTTGGTCATCATGCAGAAACATTGTTCCAATTAAACAAGATGGCCTCAAATTCCTTTCTTCTCTAAAAAATCTATGGTTTTATGAGTTTTTTTCAGTTGGAAAATGGTGTCACCTCTCAGTATTCTACACCTATGAGAAAACCCGTTTTTATCATAGAATCATAAATGAACACCTCAATCTATCTTATGGCAGTTTTAGCCGATTAAAAGTACGATGCCATTAAAAAAGGAAGAAAGCATGGTGCCTAACCGTCACAATTATGAGCATGGCTATAATAAAAAAAAGACAAGGCCGGGCATGGTGGCTCACATCTGTAATTCCAGCACTTTGGGAGGCCAAGGCTGGTGGATCATGAGGTCAGGAGATCGAGACCATCCTGGCTAACACGGTGAAACCCGGTCTCTGAAAAAAAAAAAAAAAAAAAAAAAAAAAAAAAAAAAACGTTAAAAAATTAGCCAGGCGTGGCAGCAGGCACCTGTAGTCCCAGCTACTTGGGAGACTGAGGCAGGAGAACGGCGTGAACCTGGAAGGCAGAGCTTGCAGTGAGCCAAGATTGCACCACTGCACTCCAGCCTGGATGACAGAGCAAGACTCTGTCTCAAAAAATAAATAAATTAATTAATTAAATTAAGTTAAATTAAATATAATACAAGTGTTGGGGAGGACTGGAACCTTCATACAGTGCAGGCAGGAATATAAAACGGTGTAGCCACTTTCGAAAACAGTCTGGCAGTTTCTCTAAATGTTAAACATAGAGTTACCATATCAGCCTGCAATTTTATTCCCAAGTATAAACCTAACAGAAATCAAAACATATGTCCACACAAAAACTTGGACATGAATGTTCAGAGCAGCATTATTCACAATACCCAAAAAATGGAAACAACCCAAGTGTCTATCAACTAGTGGGTTAATAAATACAACATAGTAATTCATACAATCAAATTTTATCAGGCCATAAAAAGGAATGAAGTACTGATACGTGCCACAACATGGATGAACCTTGAAAATATTATGCTAAGTAAAAGAAATGAGTCACAAAAGAACACATATTGTATGATTCCGTTTATATGAATTGTCCAGAACAGGCAAAGCTATAGAAACAGAGAATAGATTAGTGGTTGTCAGGTGCTGGGCGAAGGGGATAAATAGTAAATGACTGCTAGTTGGTATGAGGTTTTTTGGGGGAGTAATGAATATATTCTAAAATTGATTGTACATTGTGCTGGTGGTTGCACAGGTCTGTGAGAATACTAAAGACCATTCAACTTTACATTTTCAATGGGTGAGCTATATAGTATGTTAATTACAGCTCAAGAAAGCTTTTTTTTTTAAGTATTGTGACTAAGATCTGGTTGGCAAACAAATTAATACTGCTTGTCAACTACATTTAATTAGTGAAAGGATAAGAGGATTTTTTTTCCCTGCACAATTTCCATTCCCCCTTCTGCTATGCTATGATACCTTTTTTCCTCTAATTGCCTCCTTTTTCTTCCTTGTAAGTTTTTATTTCTATAGGTTTTTGTGAATAGGTGGTATTTGGTTACATGAATAAGTTCTTTAGTAGTGATTTGTGAGATTTTGGTGCACCCGTCACCCGAGTGGTATATACTGAACCCGATTTCTAATCTTATTCCTCACCTGCTTCCCACCCTTTCCCCCTGAGTCCCCAAAGTCCATTGTGTCATTCCTATGCCTTTGCATCCTCATAGTTTAGCTCCCACTTACGAGTGAGAACATAGGATGTTTGTTTTTTCCAGTCCTGAGTTACTTCACTTAGAATAATAGTCTCCAATCCCACCCGGGATGCTGCGAATGCCATTAATTCATTCCTTTTTATGGCTGAGTAGTATTCCATCTGATAAACGTACCACAATTACTTTATCCACTCATTGATCGATGGGCATTTGGGCTGGTTCCACATTTTTGCAATTGCAAATTGTTATGCTGTGATATTGTTTGGGAGGAAGCACTGCACAGCATTTTCCATTTTATGTGTTCCCTGTGAAGCTGCCTTCATCATTTCTACCCCTTTAGACCCAAAGGAGGGAACACATGACCAGCCTAAGCCAATCAGCACATACCCCTCCCTTGGTGACAGTGATTGGTTCAGTAATAAGTACATGATGCTGTTGGTGACAGTGATTGGCTGAGAGATAGGCATGTAACTCAAATTAGACCAATCAGAGCTAATGAGACTCATCCAGTTGATTTTATTTGAGCTCTTGGGGATCCCACCCTTCTCTTTCTCCAATGGCTGTGAATCTGAATGGATGTACAGGGAGCAGATAGCAGCTCCTTGCGAGCGTGAAGAAACAGCCTGGGAATGATGGCAATACAGAATTAAGCAGAACTGAGAGAGGGAAGCAGAGTTCTGGCTGCAAGTCATTTGAGCCCTGATTCCTGCCATGCCTGCAGCCAGATCTTTCCTCTGGACTGCCCCGTTATAGAAACTATAAAGTTCCCTATTCTGTATAAACTAAAATGGGTTGGGTTTTCCATCTCTTGTAGCCAAGAGAAGAGAACCCTAAGTGAACGAAATAGGAAATGGCTTTCCTAAGCACTGCCTTGAGAAATGGAAGGACACCTTTCTTGTGTACTGAAAGAGTGCTCAACTGACTAGAAATTTCTATCCTTGGGGTAGGACCAGAGCTGGGACAGGGAATGTTGGCACCTATGCCACATAGTGGAGGAAATAAAGCCAAAACTGTGTGGTGGTAAATGTCTTGTCTTTAGCGCCACAGATTATTGATAATTGATCATACTCCAATCTCCCCACAGAGAAAATGGATTTGGAAATATTTTCAACTGCCATTTCCCAGCAAGATATGGTTGGCCAGTGTTTCCCCAGGATATCAGGAAAGCCAGTGCAGTCAGATTCCATCTGATTTGCAAAGCACCAGGTCTTGTGAACACTAATGTGCTGATCAGCTTTCAAAGAACTAACCAAGCTGCAAGCCAAAAAAAAAAGGAGACTTACATAGCTTTATCAATCAGTTATCTTTCTGATTAGTATTTAATTGCACTTTGAGGATTAATTCCCTCAATACAAGTGAGCACTGGTAATCCATATGAATATACTCACCCTATAAGGAGATTCGTATTAAGATAAATACCTGAAGTGTTCATGATATCGTGAAACTCAAATCTCCCAAATGAACAATTGAGGTCTTATACACAGTTCAGGAGATAAAGCACCTCAATGGCCTTCTTTGAGGTATGAAGGCTGTGGGCCTATTCACCTTTGAGTTTTGGATTTGACTCACCTTTGGGATTTGAGATTCTAAGCCAAGTTTCTCTAAATACAAAACCACAGCTTCTTCACCAGTGTTCTCTGATGCCTGAAAGAGCTCCTAGAACAAATTAGGAAACCAAAAAATGTTTTTAGGTTTTTTTCCCTTCTCTTCTAGAAGAAACTCCAAAGGTCAAAAGGTCTGTTCCCTGACACTCAGACCGATCCTAGACGATTAACCTTTGGAAAATCAAACTAGAACAATAAAGGGAATTCACTGGCTCATGTACTGAATGGCCCAAGGATGGTGGAAGCTTCCAGCAAAGCTTAATCCAGGACTGTATTTTGCGATCAGGAATTGGTTTCCTTCTGTCCTTTTTTTTTTTCTTAAGCTTATTGTTAGTCCATTTTCTTTGATTTTGGTTCCATTATCAAGTAGTCTCTCCCCTCATGGTGTCAAAATGACTGAAAACAGCTCCACAGCCACATGATCCTTCATTCACATCCAACAGAAATAAGACACTGTGTCTCAGCATTTCCAACAATAGTCCTCAGATTTCCTTGGATTGGATTGACTTAGATCATGTGCCCATATCTGAACCAATCATGATGTTTATAAAGAGTGCTGCATGCTGATTGGCCCAAGCCAGAGTCCATTCTTGAAGCTAGGAAGAATGTCAGTCTCACTTAGACCACATGACTGGGGAAGTTGGGGTACGGGAGGCAAAGAAAGTGGGGCATGATGGGTGGCCCCATTTTATATATGAAGCAACAGGAAACCAGAGAGGTTTCATCAGTTACCCAGAAAGGCACAGTGAGTTCAGCAAGAGGAGAAACTAGATCTCCAGCCCACTGCCCAAAACAGTATTATTCTTTCCCCTCTGTATTTAACTTACAACCAAAACTGTATAAATATCATCCTGTATTTTTCTACTTCTAGCATTTTATGAAGAAAAGACAGAAATACTTTAAGGTGTTTCTAGGGGAAAGTAACTTACTTGCAGGTGCATTCCATTCCTTAGGATCAGGTTCAACAATATTCAAGAACAAGCAACAACAACAACAAAAAGTTCCCAGGAACCCAATCCACAGACCAACTCAGTCATCCCAGCCACACAAAGCAACACAAAATGACTGGCAGAGTGAACAAAGAGAAAGCCCCCACTAGGGCCCTGGGGCTTACTCCAGATTTCAGGGAGGAGGCTGGAGGCCAAGGCTGCCTTTTCTTTGTTCCCAATTCTCCATGAGGCTATTTGCATTTCACTGTGGTCCTGGATGATTTAAGGAGCCCAGTGAAAACCCTTGGATGTGGTTAGGACATTCATGCTCCAGTGATAAATAATGTGACCAATGTGTATAGCCTAGAGTCACTGTATTATCAAAGAGCTCCTTGGAAACTGGGCAAATGGTAGGGTTTTTTTTTTTTTTTTTTTTTCTCTTGCTTGTGACTAGTTTATTTATTTATTTATTTATTTATTTATTTATTTATTTATTTTTCATCTACTTTATGAATTGATTTCTTATCCCTTTCCAAACATATAATACCATCCTAGGGACTGACACCGATCCTGTCTTTACAACCACATCCTTTCAATACTGCTGTTCCGCCAGAGCTTTGATCAGTGGGTCAGAGTTGAAAGAAAAAGATGAAGGCCCCTTTCCCATCTTTTTCTCCTCACCCACCTCTCCAGACACATTTCCCACACCCCGCCTTTCCCAACCCCCTGCCCAAAGAAATCTCCTGGTTTACTTCAAAGGCAGGTCTGCATCCAAAAGAGATAATATTGATGGGGAGTGGGACTAGAAGGGAGAAAGTAGAGAGGAAGGAGAGGGGTCTCTGGACAGGGAGGGAAGTGAGACAGATGGGCACAGAATCTGCTGTCTGAGCCTAACTTGTCACCGGGAGGCAGGCCAGGCTGGGAGGACTCAGGCCCTCATATGTGAGGAGGCGTGACAGTGAAAACTCAGCAGTCCAGGCTTATCTTTGCTGGCAGAGAAATCAGGTTTGGACAGATCTGAAGAGAATGACTACTGGTTATTTCTGGAACAGCTTCTTAGATTTGCTGCCATGTCTGTCATGGTGGTTAAGAGCTGGGGTTTGGGAGTCTCGGTTCAAATTCCAGCTCTTTCACATTTTAAGTGTATTCAGTTGAGCAAATCTTTTCTTCTCTAAGCCTCGGACTTCTTGTCTCATCTGGTAGAGGAGAGCAATGTCCTTCCTGTAGTCCCAGCAAACCAACAATTAGGGTGAACTGAGCATGCTGCTTTCCAAAGACAAGGCTACCATCAGGACCAAACACCTCACCCTCTTTCTGTATGGATATGAAAATCGGTGGAAGAGAACTTTATCTCCTTTGATGACCTGAAGTCTTCCAAGCCTCAAGTTGTCAAGAGAGTGAGGATGCAGGATTGAGGAGGAGGCAATTTGCCAGAAGGAAAGACTATCATGAGGTACATTCACAGATGGATGAGGGTGGAGATAGCCCAGGATCAGAGCTGACACTTTCAACTTGAGTTTTCACCAACCCTTCTTCATCACTATGAGCCAGATGAAAGAATGAGCCAAACTAGATTTGGGGTTTGCAGAATATCCACTCAGTTACAGCAGGGGTAGAACACCAGATCCTCAGTTGCAAGCAGGGGCCTGACACAACATCCGAGGAAGTCTTTTGTCCACTCAAACTAGAGATACTTCTGTGTGTCTGAGACAAGGTGACAAGTATTCTGTACTTAGGGGTTATGATAGTATTGTCTTCTTAGAGATTTTAGGATCCAATAAGATAATGTGGGCATATAGCACTTTGAACCATGCAAGGCATAGAGTGCATACTCAAGAAATGGTAGCTGTCATTAACATTTCAAGAGCTTTTGTTTTGTTTTGTTTTGTTCGAGATAGAGTCTCGCTCTGTCACCCAGGCTGGAGTGCTATGGCGAGATCTCAGCTCACTGTAACCTCCGCCTCCCAGGTTCAAGCAATCCTCCTGTCTCAGCCTCCCAAGTAGCTGAGATTACAGACACCCGCCATCATGCCTGGTCAATTTTTATATTTTTGTAGAGATGGGGTTTCACCATGTTGGCCAGGCTGGTCTTGAACTCCTGAACTCAGGTGATCCACCCACCTCAGCCTCCCAAAATGTTGAGCCACTGCACCCAGCCTTTAAGAGCTTTAAATGTGCTTCATTTAAATGGTAAGTTCCTTCAGAGCATTCTTTTTTCAAGGTGGAAAAATTAGGACACAACTCAGACTTGAAATGTGTCCCTCCCTCATTTCGCATGGTGGCTTTTTGGGCACTGACGCTGGTAGTGTTTTCTTTTCCACTGTCCTATCATCATAGAACTTGGCTTTGTGACATTGTAAAAGTCTTTTGTGCCAAGACAACCAATTAGGCATTGAAGGATGGAGGAGCCTGGCACTCAAGGGTTTATTTTTTCCATTTGTCTTTCAAGGGCAGTGATGGTTGCTTTCCAGAGCCACAGTGGCTCCAGCTGTGTTAGCCCCTCCAAACGATGATTTACAGACATGTTTTAGGGGTACCTTGCCCACTCTGTGGGTTCAGCATTGCCTAAATCACATGCTGACTTCTTTTTGCCATTTGTTACATACCTGGACCCTTTGTGTCCTTCCTCTAAGCTGTCATCCTGTGGTTACTCGGCAATTGCCAACTGGTTTTTCATATTAGCCCAAGAAAAACATCATTAGGAAGGGCGAGTCTGTGGCCAAATCCATTGCTTAATGGTCTGCAAAGCCAAACAGAAATAAATTGGAGGTATCTAAGCTGAAGGCCTCTCTGCTAGCAGGGATAAGCGAAACTTGACACTTGAAATATGAAAAATGGCAAGGCTGCCACTGCCGCACTGCAGAAAGTTTCCTCTAAATAAAGTCACTTATAGAAATGTACTGTTTCTCTTGAGGTTGTCTTATAAAGCTGGTCTAGAAAGGAAGGCCCTTTTCTCTACAAGGTAAAGCAATCATGTTCTCGGTTTTCATTAAAATCCTCACTTGCCACAGAACTGACTCTATTTCTTCTTAATGAGGCTGAAAAATTATACAGAAGGCAACTCAGCACCATCTCCTGTTGGGTCGCTCTTTCTCCCCTTCCTGCCACTCCATTTCTCCCTTCTTCAGCGCTCACCTATCTTTCCATCACTGTCCCACTCCTGCTTCCACCACCCTTCCCCTCACTGCACTGCCTCACTCCTGCCTTGCTGTGGCTTGAATGTTTGTGTCCTTCCAAAATTCATATATCGAAAATTTAATCCCCAGTGCAACACTATTAAGAGGTAGGGCACTTAGGAGGTGATTAGGCCACAAAGACTTGCCCTCGTGGATGGGATTGGCAACCTTACAAAAGGGCTGGAGGGAATCAGTTAGGCCCTTTTTTGCCTTTCTGTCCCTTAGACACGTGAGGACACAGCATGAATCCTCTCTGGTGGGTGAGGCCACGAGGCACCATGTTGAAAGCAGAGACTGGGCCCTCACAGACATAGAATCTGCCAGAGCCTTGTTCTTGGACTTCCCAGCCTCCAGAACTGTGAGAAATAAACCCCTGTTCTCTATGAATTACCCAGCCTCAAGTGTTTTGTTATAACAGTAGGAATAGGGTAAGATATATCTCAATTGCCCCACCTCTACCTCTACCACCTCACCACTACCTCCACCATCTTATTCTTACCTCTACCATCCCACCACTACCTCCACCATCATTCACATCCACCTTCACTGCCACACAATCCTGTGGATACAAAAGCAGAAAAACCAGTTCCCTTCAATGGTAACACTCAGGCTGATATCAAGCATCTTAATAGTATAACGTAGAGATGACAAATTCTGAGGAAAGAAATGGTGACCCAAGAATTTTATAACCAAGGAAGTTGTATTTCAAATACAAAGGCAACAGCCAAGTTAAAACACGCACACACACACACACACAGAAATCGGAGATGTAGCAATAATGAGCCCTTTGAAATAAATAAAAAAGACTTATTAAATCCAGCCAACCAAAAGATGAATCAAAATAAAGAACTCAGAAAAACAGATTAAAAATGTTTTAAAAGAATAGGTGGTGAACATTAGTATGTCAGAATATTAAACTAAAGCTATTTAACTACAATGATTGCCACTTAAAATAATATTTAAAAAATAATCATATAACATAAAAATTGAGAAATCGAGTATATTGGTGAAATGAAAAAGTTATAATTTCTTAGAGTGCCTTGTTAGGGAATGTATAGATAAGCTTAAATTTAAAACTTAAAAAAATCTACAACCCCAACATGTTCATTTGTTTGGTAATCTTTATGTTTTTAGCTTCAGTAGGCTCTTTTGGGAACTTATCACTAGTTGTACCATAAATATTTATTTGAAATTTAGTAATTCTCTGTTTCTTTGCTGCTATGAAATAACAGACTATTTAATTTAATACATTTTGTTTTAATAAAGACATCCATGGAACATTCCTGTATTTTCTCTCTATTGTTTTATCCATGTGTGGAGAAAGAGGATGAAACTATGATTACAAGTGTCGAAGGTGGTTATTTCTATGTGATGAGATTTGGGAGCACCTTTAGTTTTCTTCTTTGCACTTTGCTGTGCTGTGTGACTTGTTTTAATCATTATCATGTACCATTTTACAAAGATAATACTATTAAAGAAAATTAAAATGTGAAATTTGAACAAAGAAGAGTAATCGATGCCTTCTCTCCAGCTCCCTGGACCCCTCTTCAACATGCCAGAGGGGCCCTCGGGAGCAACACGGATTGTCAGGATGAAGGATGTCCTGTCTGAACATTGTCTCCTGAACTATTTCTATCTGCACCAGAGGTGGATTTCCTAGCAATTCAACTCATCAACTGCCCCTTGCATGTGCCAACATGACCTGGAAAATTTAACGTCTAATGTTTCTACATTGCAGGAAACCGGCATGAGCATATACATCCATTCAGAGGAGGTGAGAGTGGAGAGACTGATGCTAGAATCCCCATCTTCTGAGTCAACAGTCCAGAGAACAAGGCCAAAACAGCCACAAATACTTTTCAGGCTTCAGGATCAAAATTTTTATTTTTGAATGATCCAAGCTCTTTAAGAAAAATAAAGTTTCTATATTTCCTGAATTTGAATGTTGGCTTGCCTTTCTAGGTTGGGGAAGTTCTCCTGGATAATATCCTGCAGAGTGTTTTCCAGCTTGGTTCCATTCACCCCGTCACTTTCAGATACACCAATCAGATGTAGATTTGGCCTTTTCACATAGTCCCATATTTCTTGGAGGCTTTGTTCGTTTCATTTTACTCTTTTTTCTCTAAACTTCTCACTTATTTCATTCATTTGATCTTCACTGATACCCTTTCTTCCAGTTGATCAAATCGGCTACTGAAGCTTGTGCATTTGTCGCATAGTTCTCGTGCCATGGTTTTCAGCTCCATCAGGTCACTTAAGGACTTCTCTACACTGGTTATTCTAGTTAGTAATTTGTCTAATCCTTTTTCAAGGTTTTTAGCTTCTTTGTGATGGGTTCGAACTTCCTCCTTTAGCTCGGAGAAGTTTGATCATCTGAAGCCTTCTTCTTTCAACTTGTCAAAGTCATTCTCCATCCAACTTTGTTCTGTTGCTGGCGAGGAGCTGCGTTCCTTTGGAGGGGAAGAGGTGCTCTGATTTTTAGAATTTTCAGCTTTTCTGCTCTGTCTTTTCCCCATCTTTGTGGTTTTATCTACCTTTGGTCTTTGATGATGGTGACATACAGATGGGGTTTTGGTGCAAATGTCCTTTCTGCTTGTTAGTTTTCCTGTGGAGTTTGCTGGAGGTCCACTCCAGACCTTGTTTGCCTAGGTATCAGCAGTGGAGGCTGCAGAACAGCAAATATTGCTGCATAGCAAATGTTGCTGCCTGATTGTTCCTCTGGAAGCTTTGTCTCAGAGGGGTACCCAGTCGTGTGGGGTGTCAGTCTGCCCCTACTGGGAGGTGCCTCCCAGTTAGGCTACTCGGGGGTCAGGGACCCACTTGAGGAGGCAGTCTGTCTGTTCTCAGATCTTAAAGTCCATGCTGAGAGAACCACTACTCTCTTCAAAGCTGTCAGACAGGGACATTTAAGTCTGCAGAGGTTTCTGCAGCCATTTTTTCAGCTATGCCCTGCCCCCAGAGGTGGAGTCTACAAAGGCAGGCAGGCCTCGTTGAGCTGTGGTGGGTTCCACCCAGTTCCAGCTTCCCTGCCGCTTTGTTTAACTACTCGAGCCTCAGCAATGGCGGGCACTACTCTCCCAGTCTGGCTGCTGCCTTGCAGTTCAATCTCAGACTGCTGTGCTAGCAATGAGCGAGGCTCTGTGGGTATAGGACCATTTGAGCCAGGCATGGGATATAATCTCCTGGTGTGCTGTTTGCTAGGACTGTTGGAAAAGCACAGTATTAGGGTGGGAGTGATCCGATTTTCCAAGTGCCATCTGTCACAGCTTCCCTTGGCTAAGAAAGGGAATTCCCTGACCCCTTGCACTTCCTGGGTGAAGCGATGCCTCACCCGGCTTCAGCTCACACTCAGTGGGCTGCAACAACTGTCCTGCACCCACTATCCAACACGCCCCAGTGAGATTAACCCGGTACCTCAGTTGGAAATGAAGAAATCACCCATCTTCAACGCTACAAAGATACTCCTCGAGAAGAGCAACTCCAAGACATAATTGTCAGATTCACCAAAGTTGAAATGAAGGAAAAAATGCTAAGGGCAGCAAGAGAGAAAGGTCAGGTTACCCACAAAGGGAAGCCCATCAGACTAACAGCAGATCTCTCGGCAGAAACTCTACAAGCCAGAAGAGAGTGGGGGCCAATATTCAACATTCTTTTTTTTTTTTTTTTTTGAGGCGGAGTCTCGCTCTGTTGCCCAGGCTGGAGTGCAGTGGCGTGATCTCGGCTCACTGCAAGCCCCACCTCCTGGGTTTACGCCATTCTCCTGCCTCAGCCTCCCGAGTAGCTGGGACTACAGACGCCCGCCATATCGCCCGGCTAGTTTTTGTATTTTTTAGTAGAGACGGGGTTTCACTGTGTAGGGCAGGATGGTCTCAATCTCCTGACCTCGTGATCCACCCATCTTGGCCTCCCAAAGTGCTGGGATTACAGGCTTGAGCCACCGCACCCGGCCTCAACATTCTTAAAGAAAAGAATTTTCAACCCAGAATTTCATATCCAGCCAAACTAAACTTCATAAGTAAAGGAGAAATAAAATCCTTTACAGACAAGCAAATGCTTAGAGATTTTGTCACAACCAGGCCTGCCCTACAAAGGTTCCTGAAGGAAGCACTAAACATGGAAAGGAAGGTACCAACCACTGTAAACACATGCCAAATCGTAAAGACCATCAATGCTAGGAAGAAACTGCATCAACTAACAAGCAAAATAACCAGCTAACATCATAATGACAGGATCAAATTCACACATAACAATATTAGCCTTAAATATAAATGGGCTAAATGCTCCAATTAAAAGACACAGACTGGCAAATTTGATAAAGAGTCAAGACCCATCAGTGTGCTGTATTCAGGAGACCCATCTCACGTGCGGAGACATACACATAGGCTCAAAATAAAGGGATGGAGGAAGATCTACCAAGCAAATGGAAAACAAAAAAAGGCAGGGGTTGCAATCCTAGTCTCTGATAAAACAGACTTTAAACCAACAAAGATCAAAAGAGACAAAGAAGGCCATTACATAATGGTAAAGGGATCAATTCAACAAGAAGAGCTAACTATACTAAATATATATGCACCCAATACAGGAGCAACCAGATTCATAAAGCAAGTCCTTAGAGACCTACAGAGACTTAGACTCCCACACAATAATAATGGGAGGCTTTAACACCCCACTGTCAACATTAGACAGATCGAAAGAGAAAGTTAACAAGGATATCCAGAAATTGAACTCAGCTCTGCACCAAGCAGACCTAATAGACATCTATAGAACTCTCCACCCCAAATCAACAGAATATATATTCTTCTCAGCACCACATCACACTTAATGCAAAACTGACCACATAGTTGGAAGTAAAGCACTCCTCAGCAAATGTAAAAGAACAGAAATTATAACAAACTGTCTCTCAGACCACAGGGCAATCAAACTAGAACTCAGGATTAAGAAACTCACTCAAAACCACTCAACTACATGGAAACCAAACAACCTGCTCCTGAATGACTACTGGGTACATAATGAAATGAAGGCAGAGATAAAGATGTTCTTTGAAACCAATGAGAACAAAGACACAACATACCAGAATCTCTGGGACACATTTAAAGCAGTGTGTAGAGGTAAATTTATAGCACTAAATGCCCACGAGAGAAAGCAGGAAAGATCTAAAATTGATACCCTAACATCACAATTAAAAGAACTAGAGAAGCAAGAGCAAACACATTCAAAAGCTAGCAGAAGGCAGGAAATAACTAAGATCAGAACAGGACTGAAGGAGATAGAGACACAAAAAATCCTTCAAAGAATCAATGAATCCAGGAGCTGGTTTTCTGAAAAGATCAACAAATTGATAGACTGCTAGCAAGACTAATAAAGAAGAAAAGAAGGAAGAATCAAATAGATGCAATAAAAAATGATAAAGGAGATATCACCACTGATCCCACAGAAATAAAAACTACCATCAGAGAATAGTATAAACACCTCTATGTGAATAAACTAGAAAATCTAGAAGAAATGGATAAATTCCTGGACACATACACCCTCCCAAGACTAAACCAGGAAGAAATTGAATCCCTGAATAGACCAATAACAGGCTCTGAAATTGAGGCAATAATTAATAGCCTACCAACCAAAAAAAGTCCAGGACCAGACGGCTGAATTCCACCAGAGGTACAAGGAGGAGCTGGTACCATTCCTTCTGAAACTATCCCAATCAATAGAAAAAGAGGGAATCCTCCCTAACTCATTTTATGAGGCCAGCATCATCCTGATATCAAAGCCTGGCAGAGACACAACAAAAAAAAGAGAATTTTAGACCAATATCCCTGATGAACATCAATGCAAGAATCTGTAAATAAATACTGGCAGTAAAATACTGGCAAACCGGATCCAGCAGCACATCAAAAAGCTTATCCACCATGATCAAGTGGGCTTCATCCCCAGGATGCAAGGCTGGTTCAACATATGCAAATCAATAAACGTAATCCAGCATATAAACAGAACCAAAGACAAAAACCACATAATTATCTCAATAGATGCAGAAAAGGCCTTTGACAAAATTCAACAGCCCTTCATGCCAAAAACTCTCAATAAATTTGGTATTCATGTATTCATGGGACATATCTCAAAATAATAAGAGCTACTTATAACAAACCCACAGCCAATATCATACTGAATGGGCAAAAACTGGAAGCATTCCCTTTGAAAACTGGCACAAGACAGGGATGCCCTCTCTCACCACTCCTATTCAACATAGTGTTGGAAGTTCTGGCCAGGGCTATCAGGCAGGAAAAAGAAATAAAGGGTATTCAATTAGGAAAAGAGGAAGTCAAATTGTCCCTGTTTGCAGATGACATGATTGTATATTTAGAAAACCCCATTGTCTCAGTCCAAAATCTCCTTAAGCTGATAAGCAACTTTAGTAAAGTCTCAGGATACAAAATCAATGTGCAAAAATCACAAGCATTCTTATACACCAATAACAGAAAAACAGAGAGCCAAATCATGAGTGAAATCCCATTCACGATTGCTTCAAAGAGAATAAAATACCTAGGAATCCAACTTACAAGGGATGTGAAGAATCTCTTCAGGAAGAACTACAAACCACTGCTCAATGAAATAAAAGAGGACACAAACAAATGGCAGAACATTCCATGTTCATGGATAGGAAGAATCAGTATCATGAAAATGGTCATACTGCCCAAGGTAATGTATAGATTCAATGCTATCCCCATCAAGCTACCAATGACTTTCTTCACAGAATTAGAAAAAACTACTTTGAAGTTCATATGGAACCAAAAAAGGGCCTGCATTGCCAAGACAATCCTAAGCCAAAAGAACAAAGCTGGAGGCATCATGCTACCTGACTTCAAACTATACTACAAGCCTACAGTAATCAAAACAGCATGGTACAGGTACCAAAACATAGACCAATGGAACAGAACAGAGCCCTCAGAAATAATACCACAGATCTACAACCATCTGATCTTTGACAAACCTGACAAAAACAAGAAATGGGGAAAGAATTCCCTATTTAATAAATGGTGCTGGAAAAACTGGCTAGACATATGTAGAAAGCTGAAACTGGATCCCTTCCTTACACCTTATACAAAAATTAATTCAAGATGGACTAAAGACTTAAATGTTAGACCTAAAACCATAGAAACCTAGAAGAAAACCTAGGGAATACCATTCAGGACATAGGCATGGGCAAGGACGTCATGTCTAAAACACTAAAAGCAATGGCAACAAAAGTCAAAATTGACAAATGGGATCTAATTAAACTAAAGAGCTTCTGCACAGCAAAAGAAACTACCATCAGAGTGAACAGGCAACCTACAGAATGGGAGAAAATTTTTGCAATCTACTCATCTGACAAAGGGCTAATATCCAGAATCTACGAAGAACTCAAACTTACAAGAAAAATACAAACAATCCCATCAAAAAGTGGGCAAAGGATACGAACAGACACTTCTCAAAAGAAGACATTTATGCAGCCAACAGACACATGAAAAAATGCTCATCATCACTGGCCATCAGAGAAATGAAAATCAAAACCACAATGAGATACCATCTCATACCAGTTAGAATGGTGATCATTAAAAAGTCAGGAAACAACAGGTGCTGGAGAGGATGTGGAGAAATAGGAATACTTGTACACTGTTGGTGGGACTGTAAACTAGTTCAACCATTGTGGAAGACAGTGTGGCGATTCCTCAAGGATCTAGAACTAGAAATACCATTTGACCCAGCCATCCCATTACTGGGGATATACCCAAAGGATTATAAATCATGCTGCTATAAAGACACATGCACATGTATGTTTATTGCGGCACTATTCACAATAGCAAAGACTTGGAACCAACCCAAATGTCCATCAATGATAGACTGGATTAAGAAAATGTGGCACACATACACCATGGAATACTATGCAGCCATAAAAAAGGATGAGTTCATGTCCTTTGTGGGGACATGGATGAAGTTGGAAACCATCATTCTTAGCAAACTATTGCAAGGACAAAAAACCAAACACTGCATGTTCTCACTCACAGGTGGGAATTGAACAATGAGAACACTGGGATGCAGGAAGGGGAACATCACGCACTGGGGCCAGTCATGGGGTGGGAGAAGGGGGGAGGGATAGCATTAGGAGATATATCTAATGTAAATGATGAGTTAATGGGTGCAGCACACAAACATGGCACATGTATACACATGTAACAAACCTGCACATTGTGCACATGTACCCTAGAACATAAAATATAATTAAAAAAAAAAAAGAAAAAGAAAGTTTCTAAAGAAATCAACAAAAGTGAAAGAGAACCTTGTTTCAACCAAAATTTAATGACACATGAGGTGTTTAGGTGCACTGTATTTGGGACAAGTAGAGAGGGCTCAGCACCTGCTGTTAGGGAGGCCTGTATGTCTCAGGCGCCCAGATGTTCCTGGCAATGCGGGGACAGAGATTCAGAGGCGCGATCAGAGCAGCCTTCCAAGAAGAATCTGTTAGTGCCCCCCACAGAATCCTAACGTGAGGAAAACAACGTCTTTAATGCACGCACTAAGCACTTCATAGTCGTTAAATCCCATTCAATCTTTACAACATTCTTACAAGGTCAATGCTACTACTGTCTCCATTTTAGACATACAGAAACTGAAGCTCAAACAGTTTAAGCAATGTAGCCAAGGCCACACAGCTAATATTCGTTGGCCTCAGGATTTAAAAACAAGTAAGTGGTGAACTACTCAATCTTGACAGCATTCCTAAAAAGGACAGGAGAGTTAATTCAACAAAACTGACCAGCTCAGAGAGGAGCACAGTGGTAGCGGGGCTCCAATCAGACAAGAGTCTATCCTGGGCAACAAAGGCCCAGAGTCAGGGAATTCTGAATGGCAGCAGGAACAGCCACAGAAGGCAGAGATGTGGTTCCCAGTTATATCCCAAAGCCCAATTTATACAGCCTGATGGGTCAGGGAGCAGTACCCTATTCCTCATGATGGCATGGTAGCTAGAAGGATGTCAAAGCTCACTAGCTGGATCTGGCCCCAGTGAGGCAGAGGTCAAGATTATCACATGACCTAAGAAGCCTCTTGAACTTTCTGGAGATATAAACTCTTGGGTGGAATTTAATATAAGCCCTGACTTAAATTAAGCTTCACACTAGGTGAAGAACTTATTCATGTAACCAAATACCACCAAGTGACTGGATGGTTGGGTCACCCAAGGCTGGGTCATAGGACAAGACTGGTATGTCTTATTCCCACAGTGAATTGCAGCTCTCAAAATTGCATTATCCAAAGGTGCTTTCTGTCCATTTGCTGTAGCTGTTGTGATCCCATCTCTCTGGCAGCCTTAAGCATGTTGTTCTCTACAGCCACAGCTGGGTAGGGGGAAACCAGCAGTCACCGTGAGAAGACAGCTCTTCTAGCACCTTCCTCCTGCTGGGGGAACATCCTGACTCCAAAGCCACCACATATTGCCATGGTAGCTGTGAATTGAACAAACCTTGGAGGTGCCGTTCACAGAGACCGAAATGGAATGATGCCTCTTGGAGCTGTGTGACATGGTAGCCCTGGATTCTTGCCAACTTCTACAAAGTCAACCTCAATTCATCCTTTATGACCCAGCTCAAGTACCCTCTCCTCTCTCAACACTCCCCTGGCCTCCACCCCAAGAAGTAATAGTAATAATAATAATAACTGGCATTTACTGCACACTAGGTAATTGCCACGCAGTGCACTAAACACCTTACATGCAGTAGCACATATCATAGTTATCACTATTATCTCCATTTTATAAATGATGAAACCAAGGCTTTGAAAGCTGGAGTTACTTTCCCAAAGTTCCAGAGCTAGTAAGAGGCAGGATTCAAATGAAGCAGGCTGACTCTGAAGCCCAAGCACTCACTGTCCACTCTGCCAGCTGTGCCCTCTTTTTACTTTGCAATACAGTCAAACCTCTATATCTGCAGGCTCTGTATCTGTGGATTCAACCAACTGCAGATAGAAAATACTTTAAAAAATAAAAAACAATATAGTGTAACAACTATTTACATAGGATTTACATTGTATTAGGTATTATAAGTAATCTAGAGATGGTTTAAAGTATATGGGAGAATGTATGTAGGTGATATGCAAATATGGTGTCATTTTATGTCAGGGACTTGAGCATCCACAGATTTTGGCATCCTCAGGGATCCTGAAGCCAGTGCTATGCAGAGACCAAGGGACAACTGTACCTACCTGGAATCCACCATTCTCCTAGTACCTATCATACTTGGATGCACTAACTTGTTTATGATCGGTCTCTTCTACTAGACTGTGAGCTCTTTGGGATGAAGGATCCTGTCTTAGTCAATCTTATATACCCTGGTATTTACTAAAGAGTTGGAACTCCAGAACTGTTTGATAAAAGCGTGCATGCATGTGTGGTGATGGCCACTTGGCATAGACCATTTCTACTCTGACTCCATTCTGGGCTCCGGCCCTCAGGTTGCCTGAACACAAGACACAGAGTCTCATTCAAAGGAGCTCAGGGGATGACAGAGGATGGGAAAGGGTATAGCAGGGCTCTTGACCCCATCTTGTTTTAATTAATTACTAAGGGATTCAGGAAATGTTGACTATTAACGGAGGCCAATGGAAGACTCAGAGGCATCACTTTCTGAACCAGGAATCACCCTCCTCTCTTGATCCTGAGACTAGCATCCCTAAAGCCAAGCATTGCAAAGTGGATTTTACTCTCTTGAACAGAAGAGAGACTCACATCTATGCTGATCAGAGCCTTTACACAGCCACTTGTATTCATGTTCAAAGGCCTACAGCCATGAACCTTGAAGATGTGCTGGTCCAGTAATTTTCAAACACTGTTACCAATAAAACCTTCTTGTATGGAAGGCCAATATATAAATCAGATAAAAGATGAACAGCTGGGGTTGAAGTGGGGGGCCTGGAGCACCCCAGCTCAGCCTTCTCTTTGCCTGCCTCCATAGCACCTCCTGAGGCACCTCTCTGATACCCCTAGGGCTTCACTGAACACAGCATAGGGCCACTGATTTTGCCTCATTCCTCCAGCTTGTAAGTGAAAAAGAGAGGACCAGAGAAAGGAAGAGACTCGCTAAGGGTCTCAGGCACCTGTGCTGCTGCTTCTTTGAGCATCTCCTTGCGTACAAAGCTGATCCAGCAAGCAGTATCTTTACAATGACTGGGCCTTGCTGCAACTTGTTCTACAACAGGGAAGAACATGTTCTGATCCACCCTCACTTTCTCCCGTGTCCTGGGGAATGTGTTTCTAGAGTACTCCAGTGCGTGGTGAGAATCTTGAATTCACATCGCTTCCCAACATAAGCCCCATAATATAGTTTGGATCTGTGTCCCCACTCAAATCTCATGTCCAGTTGTAATCCCCAGTGTTGGAGGAGGGGCTTGGTGGGAGGTGACTGGAACACAGGGGCAGAGTTCTCATGGATGGTTTAGCACCATTCCCCACTTGGTACCACATAGTGAGTGAGTTCTCATGAGATCTGGTTGTTTAAAAGTGTTTCATCCATGGTAGAAGGCAAGGCCAGAGCAGGCATCTTACATAGCAGGAGCAGGACCAAGAAAGAGAATCTGCTCCGGTCTTGCCTTCCACCATGACTAAAAGTTCCCTGAGGTCTCCCCAGAAGCAGTTGCTGCTGTGCTTCCTGTACAGCCTGTTGAACCATGAGCCAATATAACTTCTTCTCTTTATAAATTACACAGTCTCAGGTATTTCTTTATACCCGTGTGAGAATGGAGGAATACACCCCATCTTCATTTCTGAGACCTGCCATAACAAATCACCACGAACTGAGCAGCTTAGAACACCAGAAGTTTATTCTCCCACAGTTCAGGAGACCAGGTGACTGAGTCAAGATGTCAAGGTTGGTTCCTTCTGGAGGCTCTGAGGCTCCCATGCCTCTCTCATGGAGTTTGGTGTTTGCTGGCAATCCTTGGAGTTCCTTGGCTTGTAGACATGTCACTCCAATCTCTGCCTACATCTTCACGTCACTTTATTTTCTATATGTCTCTCTATGTCCTCTTCTTTTAAGGACAGCAATCATTAGATTTAAGGACACCAATTATTAGATTTAGATCCCATCCTAAATCCAGGATGATTTCAACTTGAGATTCTCAACCAAATTACACCGATAAACACCTTATTTCCAAATAAGGTGACATCCTGAGGTTTTAGATGGACATGAATTTTGGGAGGACAATATTCAATGCATGATAAGCCCCAAGTGTATCACCAGGGGACTCAAAACCCAGGACTTCAGTTTCTTTAGCTAGCACAGGGCTGGGTCCCTCCAGCTGAGCCAGTGCAGTCCCTGCTAAAATAGCTCTTGATTGACAACACAGGCCCCTCAACTCCTCCACCACACCCTGTCAACAGTGTCAGCAGGATGGGGTCCACACCTCCTGTGCTGGTAGAGATAATCTAGAGAGGAAATCCTGAGCTGCCCAGATGACACAAGAAATTTTCCTCCTAGAAGGGTGGCCTAAGTTGTTTCTCCAATTGCCCTTTGCTCCTCAGTCAGCAATGAATATAGGAAGGGGCTCTCCTCAGCTTCTACCTGACGTCAACTCAAATGTTGACAGTGCCTATAAACCAAGAGACAGGGAGCTTATCAGTGACATACAAAACCCAGGAAATGCTTATTACACTTTCATATCTGGATCTGGAAGCCAACATTGATAGTATCCTGGAGCACCTTCAGATTATGTCCAGTGCACTTCAAGAAAATGAGAAAGCAGCTTTCTCTGCAGAGAAACCTGGTGGCCAGGGTTGGAGGAACGCAATTGCTGGGTGATGCAATGGAAGTTTCAGAGAAGGCCTCAAATGAGACTTCTACAAATGAGACTTTGGTGAGAGTTGTGAACTTCAACAAAGCCAGTTACCATGAGATAGCACCTTAGTCCTAGATGGTGACAAGTCTGAACACACTGAAATTGAGATGATACTTTGGTTTCTGTGTGCCTCTTTGCTGTATTTTGGCTTTTTATATCCAAGACTGCTTCTTGACCCATACTTTGCCCCAACAGTACCTGCTCTCCCTCTGTGTTAGGGAAGGTTTTGGGGTTATAACTGTTAGACTGAGATAAGAGCAGAAATTTTGGCTTCAGACAAACCTGAGTTTGTGTCCAAGCTCTGCCACCTAAGAACAGTATGAGTCGCGCAAATTACACCAAGCTAATAATAATACTGCCTAACAGGATTGTTAGAAATTAAATAATCAGTTGATGCCAGGTGCTTATCCCAGTGATGGCACACAGCACAAACTCAACAAATGTTAGCTATCATTATCATTATTATTACTGTTGTTATTCACAATATCATAAGGAAGACAAACTTACATGCTCCCCCAAAACAATACACTCTATATGATACAGTTGAAGAAGAGTTGGTGTTATCTCATACTTCCAGTGATCTTTGCCCTGCATTTCCTGTGGCTGAATAGATAATATTAGAAGCTGCTAACATTTTTTGAAGGTTTGTTGCATGTCACATACCATTCTAAGTGCTTTACTTCAACCAACAACCCTGAGAGCCGTAGATACTATTATTATCATCTCTACAGAAAAGGAAGTAAATTGCAAAATAATTATGCATTGCCCAAGATCACACGTCTAATAATGATGGAACTAGAATTAGAACCAAGGCAGCCTAGCTCAGAATCTGTAAGCTTAACTATCCACTGTCCTACCCTCCTGATAGAAGTTGGTGACCCCTCCAACTAGGATAGATTCCACTTCCAGGTACTTCAAAGAACTCTCAGCAGGAATTTTTAACTGACAATTTGATTTGACAGAATTGTCCTGCCTCTATCCTAATTGATTCCTTCAACTTAGATTCAGAAAGAGTACATGGGTTGCCTGAAGTTCTGAAGCTAGTCTCTGACAGATCCTCAGGCAGCCCGACTGGAGCCAGGTTTCCACGAAAATTCAAAAGAAAGGAAAAACCCAGAGTGCAGTAGATTCTTCCCAAATACCCACAGGGCTGCATTTTAATTGATTATTGGGCTTAGCTATCAGGTCCAAGGTTAATTTGCAAGGCTGATCCTACAGGGGCACTCTGCAGTGCAGCCACAGGAATATGGGCTGGGGATCTGCCATTATTCTTGGGAGAAGGAATGGGGGGGAGTTGAGGGCTGAAATAAGATCTTGGAGGAATGCAGTTACTGGGTGATGCAATGGAACTGACACCAGGATGGAGATTCTTGAGCTAAGAAGAACAAAAACTGTTCTCAGCCCCTGAGGGATATCCCACTGAAGTCAAGACATTCATTCCAGAAAAGGAGGAGTTGAGATGTGTGCATTTCACTCTTAGTTGGGAGAATGATGTTAAATAGTATACTGAATGGTACTATACAAACCTTCTTTGACCTTGACCCAGAGGATATATTTTAAAGTTTCTTTAGGAGAAGAGAGTATCATATGAAGGAAAAGAGGCAAACCATTCTCTTGGTATCTAGTGATCAAGCTATATCTCTAGGACCAGGAAGGCTGGGGGAAGAGAACCATCCTCTATTTCTGTCACAGTTGCGAGTTTAACATCATCAGAAGTGTCACAGTCACTGAGTGTCAAGTGATGGCCGCCCACAGTGGCAGCCACAGAAAAGCTTTAATTCCCATCCAGAGAAACATGAGCCACCTCACTCCACTCCCAGGACTCTGCCAGGGGTAGAAGAAAGAACCGAAGGACTGGAAATACTAGCAATTTTCACAAGAAGAGGCTCTAAATCTAATACAGCTGATAGGGTCTTTGGACCCCACCCACCCCCCCCCCCCCCCCCCCCCCCCGCCCCGGAAAAATAAGAATATTATCCTTGTAATCCTCTCAACTGTACCAATAGACAGTTAGTCTTATTACCTCCAATTTACAGATAAGGAAACCAGGGTTGAAAAATTAAGTGGAAACTCCTCTTTTTCTGTCCCTGACTTTCTGTCTGTGTACTCAGGAGAGACTTCAGGCTGCTTGGAAGGATTGAGAAGCTTCCACCTGTCCTTCCACCTCTCATTTCCTCCTCTCAAGACGACATATCTAAATAAGGAAAAACAGATTGGTTTTCCTTCTACATTCACACCACTCTCAATACTTCACTCTGACAATAGATATGTGGGTTTTTCCACACCAACAAATTTACCAACTCTCTGTGGACACCAACTGGATGTCCTAGAATTTAACTCAATTTGACAGTATCTACCTGGACACAGCATCAGATCTCACAGGTTAAGGGCTCAGTCCCACAAAACTGCCTCCCCCCGTTACAGTAGGTAGCTAGTCCCCCCTCAGCCACCACACCAGGAATGTCAGCAACCATCAGGTGATGATCAGGCAGTTGTTAACTGTCTCTCAAATAATAATTGGTCTTAGCTAGTGCCAGGAAAAGGCAATGTTCTAGTAGATAGAAACACCTGAAACTGATAGCCACCAGCTTCCTGATAAGATCGTAGGAGGTGGGCGATTGGGCTCACACATGAGCATTAAAAGGAAAAATGGCAGCACTTAACTAGTATATGACCTTATAGGAACATTCGACTGGTAACGGAAGAATGCCTCAAGTGAGCATGTGTACAACTCCAGTAAACACACTGCTCCTGTGGCCCCTCCCAAGTGCTGGCAGCCACTGCACTGGCAGACAGCCCACCCCAAGGGAAGAATCAGGAGAGAAGGGATGCAAGACCCCAGAAGCTTGCCAGCATATAAAACCCCATGTCAAAGGTCAAATCATGCACTTCATCTTTCAAGTTGCCCTCTTCCAAGTGTACTTTATTTCCTTTCATTCCCACTCTAAAGCTTTTAAATAAACATTCACTCCTGCTCTAAAACTTGCCTTGGTCTCTCTCTTTGCCTTATGCCCCTTGGTTGGATTCTTTCTTCTGAGGAGGCAAGAATGGAGGTTGCTGCAGACCCATACGATTTGCTGCTACTAACATACTTTGGTGCCACATGACTTGAATATATTCCACTGCTAACACCCCTACCAACTTCAGACATCAATTGCAAGTCCAGGCTGTTACCTGTGCTTCTGACCAATTGGCTATAAATTGGAGGTTCCTGGTAACACTTTCTCATGTTAGATTATTGCTAGAACAGCATACAGGATTCAAGAAAACAGTTGCTTATTAGATCACTGGTTTCTTATAAAAGGATACAAATTAGGAACAGCCTGGAATGAGTGAGGTGCTCATGGCTGTAATCCCAGCACTTTGGGAGGGTGAGGCAGGTGGATTGCTCAAGCTCAGGAGTTTGAGACTAGCCTGGGAAACGTGGCAAAACCCCTGCTCTACTAAAAAACACAAAAAGTAGCTGGGTGTGGTGGTTCGTGCCTGGTGGGAAAATAGCTTGAGCCTGGGAGGCGGAGGATGCAGTGAGCCAAGATCATGCCAATGCATCACCAGCCCGGGCAACAGAGCAAGACTCTGTCTCAAAAATAAATAAATAAATAAATAAATAAATAAATAAATAAATAATCAGGAACAGCCAGATAGAAGCCATGTATAAAGCAAAGTGTGTGGGAAGTGGTGAAGCTTCCGTGCCCTCTCTGGGCACACCAACCTCCAGGAACCCCCACACATTCAGCTGTCCTGAAGCTTTCTAATGGTGTTCTTTTGATTTGTTATAGAGGCCTCATTACATAGGCATGATTGATTGAATCATTGGCCATTAGTGACTGACTCAACCTTTAGCTCCTCTCCCTTCCCCACAGTTTGGGGGATGGGGCCAAAAATTCCCACCTTCTAATCATCTGGTTGGTTCTCCTGGCAACTGGACCTCCCCATCCTGAGGCTATCCAGGAGCTCCCAGCTACTTGTCATCTCATTAACATGCAAAAAGTTGTCACTTTCCAGAACTCTAAGGGTTTTAGGAGTGTGTACCAGGAAACAGGGATGAAGACCAAATAGATACACATTTATTGTTATAAATCCCAATATTATCGTATCTAATTAGGGAGACTGATAAAAGTTGGGAGCACATGAATTTCATTCCTTTCTAGGCTACTGACATTTTCAGAGTAGCCTGCCTCTACTCCTATCCCCAGCTCCCAAACACACACACATTCCCCTCCATGTGGTAAGCCAAATGCTACCATAGGAGGACTCCTGCCGGTTCTTTACCAGCTTTGAACACCTGGGTAAGATTCACCCCATAGATGGATCCAGATGTCTAGGCTTGGGAAACCTGATTTTGCCTGCAGGTCCCATCAAACTTTATTAGTAATGAAGCTGATGAATTAATGTGTTAAGACTCAACTGGTTCCAACTTCATAGAGAAAAGAAGATCTGGTCACTTTAGAAAGCCCAAGGGTTTTCTTCCAACAATAACTTGCCCCAAATCAAACAGCTAGGAAGTGTGTAGACGGTATTCACACTGCCTGCTGAATCCAGGCAGTCTGACTCCAAATTCTGAGCTTTTAACCACTACGCTACATTGACGATGAGGAGGAAACTGAGGCCAAGGAGGTGAGGAAGGAGTCATGTCACAAGAGCCTTGCTGAACGTGGAAGAAGTTTGGATTCCATCACAAGGGCTGTAGGGAGCCACACACGTGTTTCAAGCAAGGAGAGTAGACACTACCATCTGCAACAGCCCTGGACCAAACCCCTACAGTTAAGACTTTAGGTCAGAATTTTCTTCCAAAAGAAAATGTATCTGAGAAAACAATACTGCTACTGTCTTTGAAAGCTATTCGTGACATGTGAGGCTGGGGAATGGGAGGGTTTATTATTGTTGTTTGTTCTTAAAGGAGAAGCATTTTGGAGTGAGTAGGTTGTTTTGTCTTTATTTTGCTTCCTCATTCTTGAGAAGTCAGGCAGGTCAGGATAATTGCCAGGGAACGTGTGTGGTCCACCTTGGCCTCTGCAAGTGAGTGCACAGAGCCAGACTTCACTAGTACCTGCTGGGCTCTGCTAAGCACAGAGTCAAGCCTGAGTACACAGTCTGATTATCATCAACTTCCCCATCATCATTAACAATTTCCTCTACTAACCATGTCAACATTTACTGAGCTTTCAGGATGTGCTGGTCACTAAATGTGGTCAATCTGAGATAACTTCATAACAAGCCTATTAGGTAGATACTATTATAACTTCCATTTTACAGGTAAAGAAATTGAGATGCAGAGAGCTTAAGTTATTTGGTCAGGAATAAACAAGTAGGAATTAGACAAGCAGGAATTTGAACCTAGGTTAATTTGACCTTCAAGGTCTTAACCACAAGGCTACACTTTGCCACATAGGAGGTGCCCATAGTTGGTGTCAAGACTACCAGAAGCAACCTATTGTGCTACGTTAGGCATGCAATTGGAGAGGAGCATAGCTTCAAGAGCAGTAAAGTGGTTCTTTTGGGTCAAACACCCTAGTGCAGAGGCATGTGGGGAAAAATCTCCCGAGTATTCATTACTACTAATGGAATCACATAGTACTTCTCTAAGATAGAAGATGTTCTCTATAAACTTCAAGTCTCAGCTCACACAGAATAATGTGGGGGCACCAAGTTAGTCATCTGATACACCAAATAAATAAATGAACAGACAGGAATATTTGTATTTTTATCCTTAAGCACAGTATGCACAACAGAACTAGGTGTAAATGGTTATTCAGTGCAACTTAACATTTACAGAGTTTGTGTTGCATGGAGGCACAATACCAGACACTGGACACAGAAATGAATCAGACACAGTCATTGCCCTAACAAGACCTACAGAGTTCTGTAAGGGCAGGAAGTTTGGCACTAACTATAGTATAACACCCTGTTAAATGCAACATATGCAATAGGAACAGAGCTTTCATTGGAGCACAGAAGTCTAAGCAGTTCTTTCTACTCAGAACTCAAGAAATGCTTCACAGGAGTGGGAATATTAGAATATTCAAGGGTAAGAAGAATAAGAATATAGGTAAGGATATTCTGGAGAGGAGGATGTCTTGAGGAGCATGGAGAGAAGAGGAAAAACATACAAAGTATATACGAATATCTGTGAGAAATTTAGTATTTCTGAGATGCAGAAGAAAGAAAAAAACTTTGCTGGGGCCAGGTGCAGTGGCTCATGCCTGTAATCCCAGCACTTTGGGAAGCCAAGGTGGGTGGATCACCTGAGGTCAGGAGTTTGAGACCAGCCGGGCCAATATGGTAAAACCCTGTCTCTACTAAAAATACAAAAATTAGCCCGGCATGGTGGCACATGACTATAATCCCAGCTACTTGGGAGGTTGAGGCAGGAGAATTGCTTGAAGGCTGAGGTAGAGGTTGCAGCGAGCCAAGATCATGCCATTGCACTCCAGCCTGGGTGACAGAGCGAGACTCTATCTAAAACAACAACAACAACAACAAATACTTTGCTAGGAAAATAGACAGGATGTAGATCATGGAGCACTTGGAATGCCAAGATAACAAGCTTGGACTTGATCCTTGTTAGGCAGAACCCTGTAGAGTTGTAAAAGCAATGAGAATAACCACTTTATGTGCCTTTTTGGAACCAAGCACCGGTGTCAGGGTGGAGGTTGAATGGTCCAAGTAGCTGATGGCGAGGACCTAAATCCCAGCATTGGCAGGAGAAGCAATGGAGAAGCAATGGAGAAGGGGGACGGTACTGGATTGATATGTCTGAGGTTGAAGAGACAAGGTTTGGTGACTAACTGGACATGGAAGAGAGTGGGAAGAACCAAAGGCCCTAGCTCTCTAGCATTTGTAAAGGGGATGAATGGGTAATGGATAATGATGTCATCAAGACAACCCAGGAGGAGAAGAAAGGGTAGGGGTGGGGAAGAGAATGAGTTCTGGCTGGGATGTCTTGTGTTTGAAGCATTTCAGAGCAGACAAAAACACTGGAAAGCAGTTGGAAATAAAAGCCTGAATCTCTGAAGAGACAGATAGAAATGTGTGAGTCATCAGCATTTCACAGTAGTTGAAAGTCTGGGAGAAAAAACGTTCCCAGAAAATACAGAAATTGCTAGAGGAGCAGAGAGGGCAGAACCCTTGGGAAGATTCATATTTATTATTTCTATTAGAGAAGGAAGAGCAAGGGAAAGAGGTCAAGAAAGAATAGCCAAAGAAATAGCAGAAGCAGTAAGGGAAAGTGGTATGATGGGAGGATGGAAGTTTCCAATGCATGTGTCGAATGCCTCAGAGAGATTGGGCATCCATGTCCTCATGAATTACTTGGCGATCTTGTTAAAATGCAGACTTTAATTCAGTCATTCTGGAATGGGACCCAAGATTCTGCATTTGTGACAGCTGCCAGGTGATGTACTGGATGGTCCATGGTCCTCACTTTGAACTAGCAAGGGGTCAAGAGGGAAGACTGAGACATAATCATAGAATTTAGCACTCGAGAGGTTATAGGGGACCTTTGAGGGGTTTCAATTGGGTAAAGAGTGATTGGGACACAGAGGGGAAGTGAAGGCAAGGATGGAAGTCCTTCCAGAGGCTCAGCAGGTGAAGAGAGATGGGAGGCAGTGGTTGGAGAGAAAGGCAAAGTCGGGGGAAGATTTTAGAAGATTGGGGAATATTTGAGCCTGTTTGTACAATGGTAAGGGAGGCAGTTACCTTTCTCTTTACAGAAACAGAAGAAGTGGAATGATTTTTCCTTCCTTACCTATAATAATATCCACAAAGGAAGTGGATGATCATTACAGGCGAGGAAGGAAAAAATGGTACAAAGTGTTTGGTCCTTGCCTCCTCATCTCCTTCTAAGACACTTCTGAGACAAAAGGGAAGGCAAGAAGGCTGGGAAAAGAAACAGGTATATTTTTGGGGAGAGAAGATAATGAATTTCATAACTATTGTCCTTTATATTTTCACAGAAGTGAGAACTAAAGCTATCACGGAACATAAAGGGATAAATTGGTTTTAAAGGGCAGGAGAGAATAGTAATGATTTTGAATAGCCCCTGTAGAGAATGGGTATAAAATATGCTGCTGGTAAGAAAATATGAGATAAGATAATAAGAAAAATGAAGTATGAGAAAAAAATGGTACTTCACAATGGTCTTAATTATATAACAGTCCATCACACATGTAATATTTTATTTAGCATGCAAAAGTCAATTGTAGAACCCCAGAGTCTACAGAATTTTAAAGTTGGAAGGGATCTCTTAATGTGGAAACAGAATTTCCAGAATCATACAGTAAGCACTGCATAAGAAATGTACATTTACACTAGAGGAAGATGGCCTCACATGATATCTGCAGCCACTCAGCTCCTAGCTCTGGGCTTAGACCTTCTGACCCCATGGATGAGAATTTTTCTATACTTCCTTATTTCATCAAACTCAGTTTAGATGCCAGTCAATTCTGCTATTTGCAGCCCGTTCTGCTATCTTATAACAGGCAAAATCGTTCCTTGCAACCTTCCCTTTTGGAAAGATCTATAAATAATAGGGTGCCTATGAGATGAATTTTATGAGTGACACCATCCTCTTCTCTATCTAGATGAAGAGAGGAAGTCACTTTGGAAAAAACTTTTATTTGGGGTTCTGAGAACAGATTACTCAAGTGGCCTCTCTTTACATGTGCAAGACCCATAGGCTTTCGCCCTGACCCTAGAAAAGGTGAAACAGAAGCATTTGTGGCTGTTGTTTTCTGCGCTTTTCCAAAGCTTTGTGGTGCCTCTGCTTCTCTTGGCACCAGAGCTCTGGAGTAGGTATTGATTATATTGCACAAAAAGCCCAGAAGTCTCCTGGAAGGAAAGGTCCTGAGACCTCTAACTTCTTTTCCATAAAATTCAAAGTCAATAATATGCTAGAGTGGCCCTCACCAAGGACTACTGAAAAAAAAAGTCACGAAGATCCCTCAAAGTTTCAAAATCTATCTAGAACCGAACCACTTTTTACCGCTTTTACCCTTATCACCCTCGTTTGGGTAAACCCTCAAGTCTTCTCTGAATTATTGCAACTGCCTTTGAATTGGTGCCCATGTTCAACGCCTGGACCCCAACACTCTATTCTCAAGATAGCAGTAAGAGTGACGCTTTTACAACTTTAAAACTCAAGTGCCAGTCACTCCCCTGCTCACGACTCTCTTATTCCCCTCTTCTCACTCAGAGTAAAGGCTGGAGTTCTCATAACAACCAACAAGGTTCTAAACGAGCTGGACCCCCACCAATTGTTTTACTCCATCTCCTTCTACTTTGTCTGTATTAATAGTCTGGGTTCTACAGAGAAACTAAAGCAATAGGATATATACACATACATATAGCATTGTGTTGTGTGTATATATATATATATACACACACACACACACTGTGCATATATGTATAATTGTGTGTATATGCTTTATATATGTAGATATATATATACACAGAGACAGACATATATACAGATATATACATATATGTGTATATGTATATACATATATGGAGAGAGAGAGAGAGGTTTATTATAAGGAATTGACTCACAGAGTTATGAAGTCTGAGAAGTCCCACAATCTGCAGTCAGCAAGCTGGAGAACCAGGAGAGCCAATGGTCTAGTTCCAGTCCAAGTTCTAAGGCCCAAGAACTAGGAGAGCTAAGGGTGTAAGCTCCTGTCTGAGTCTGATCCGAAAGCAAGAGGCCAACTACTATCACAGAATGGGTCATTCTATCCACTTGATAATTATTAAAGCTCTCCTCTGCTGAGGTCAACCTTTGGTGAGCATTTATGTTGAACACAAATGTCTTCACAGTTTTTGCCCATTCAGAGGGGTCTGTCCTCTTCCCCAAATTTTCTTCTTACCAATTTTTCTATCATATGCCTTCAAAGTCACTGATATTCAGCCAAATTATTGGTCACAGCCCATGAATCAGTATATAATTATACATCTGGCCATTTCTCTTCCCAAGCAAAGTGGATGGCCAGGTGAACTTCATCAGGCTCTGCCCACTGGAAGGATTTCCCTTTACCAGTGTCCTTTGGGGATGTCCCAGAAAGGAGCTATAGTAGGACAGCTGTCCCCTTTCAGATGATGCCTGCGTATCATAAAGAACCATCTGTAAACACCCCCCAAGCCTCTCTTCCTCTGTCAGCAACTGTAGGGAACTTCCCACAAGGCCATAAGTACATGCTGGTGGAGAAAAAGCAGTGGAGCAGGAGTGGGGACCAAGCAGTGGAGCAGGAGTGGGGACCATGGGTATTTGGGCCACTTCTTCATGTAACTCATTTGTGCCTTCAGGACCTGTTCATATCCAATCATATGTATATCAGTTCCATTTGATAATGGAATGCTGCTGTGCACACCAAACTTTGTGGATAGGTGGCTCAGATAATACCCAATTCATAATGGGTAGCTCAGGTTGCATGATAACTTGAGGTGATTATAAATGCAGATGGCCCATATTTAAGTATTTGATCTCTATTAAGACTGTATAGCAAGCCAAGAACTGCTTCTCAGAAGGAGAACAGTTATCTGTGGGTAATAACAGTGCCTTGCTCTAAAACCCTAAAGGCCTGTGTTGCAATTCACTAACAAAGGCCTTCCAAAGGCTCCAACCAGCATCCCTATCTGCCACTGACACTTCAAGGACCAATGGATCTACTGGATCGTATGGCCCAAGCAGCACAGCAGCCTGCCAAGTGGCCTGGACCTGTTGCAGAGCCTTCTCTTGTTCTGGGTCTCACTCAAAACTAGCAACTTTGCAGGTTGCTCAGTAAATGGGCTGGAATAACACACTCAAATGAAGAATATGTTGCCTCCAAAATCCAAAGAGGTCTGCTATAAACTGGATCCCACCAACTGTTTTACCTCCTCTCCTATTCCTACTCTTCTTTGCCCACTTTGCTGGAACCACACTGTCTCCTTGCTAACCCTCAAACTGGCAAACATGCTCCAGGCTCAGGACCTTGCTCTGTTCCCTCTGCTTGGCATGTTCTTTTCTCCAATTTGCAAATGGATGAGTTCTTTGCTCGAACGTCATCCTCTTCCTGAGGCCATCACTAACAACCTGTGACACTTTCAATCCTGCCTTGCCTGACATTTCCAGTCTACCATCCCCGCTTTTATTTTTCTACCCAGCACTTTATTAAATTATATTTAGAATTATACTGTTGCATAAAGAATTACATGACGTACTTACTTAGCTTATTGGCTATGTCCCCCCATACAAAATGTAAGGTCCTGAATGTCAGGATAATTATCTATTTTGCTCACTTCTGCATTCACAGTGGGCAGTACCTGATATGCATTCGGCACTCGATAAATATGACTTTAACAAATATACACAGAATCCAAGCCCAGTGTAAAGGCCTATGGCACAAATTGAAAGCACAAATGCATGTAGGGACTAAACAGTCACAAGAACACTGTAAGTGGCGGGAAGTGGGATGTAGCAGAGACCCTGCCCACTGAATGCTCGCTCAGCTTCCGCTGACTGTTGTTGCAGAAGAATGTAGGCATAAGTGGACCACATCTTCACTTTTTTTTCAAAAGAAACAAGAAATATTTTCATGCAAAATCTAAAGATTTTGTTATTGATGACGAGGTCTCTGGCCTAAGAAGTCAAAGAAAATGACCCGGCCCTGTATAACATGTGGCTGAGGCCAGTAATCCCTCTAGACCTGGCCATCCTGTCCAAACGGTGGCCTTCAGAATGATATCTTAGCCCAAGCAAGCCCCACAGAGATCCCCCCAAGGCCAGCACCCTCATCCCAGAGGCACAGGACATTCTTCTCTAGGTTATGTGGGACCAATATTCCATAGAGATCTCACTGGGAAGCCACAGAAACAGCAGTCCTAGGAACCAGATTCAACTTTCTAGTTTATTCCCCGCTCAGGATTTAGAAGCAAGGCAAAACATTTTGAACTTATAAACCCTCCAGCGACCTCAGATCATTTGGATGAGGGCAAAGAAGGAGGAATCTTCAAGAAAACGATACAGAACTTCTACTAATGGGGATATGAACAATTATTCACTGGACGAATGCGGGAGATTTGATTACACTTGTGCTCTGAAAAGAAGTGGGTCATACCATTTATATAAATAAGAAATATTTGGCACAGACTCTGAAGTTGTCTAACTCCACTTCTATTTTTGTAAAATGGGGATAATAATAGTACTTACCTCATAGCATTATTATGATAATGAGATAAATGAATACATTTAAAGGCTTAGAATAGTGCCTGACATATAGGAAGCACTTAATAAGTGTCGAGCATTATTTTTATTGCTATTATAATTCCATTCAAATAGCTTAATCTTCTATCTTGCTGCCTTTAACTTTATTCTCATAAACATCTAAAAGTCTAGCTGCCAATATCCCTTGTAAATGCAAAAATCCTCCACAAATACTACAAAATTGAATACAGCAGTATAGAAAAAGGATAGTACAATCAAGTGGATTTTGTCCTGAAAATGCAAGGCTGGCTCAACAATAAAAAATCAACGTTATTTGCCATATTAACGGATTAAAGAAAAAAAACGTGATTATCTCAATACATTCAAATAAAGCATTTGAAACATTTAACATCATGATCAAAACTCTCAGTAAACTAAAAATAGAAGAGAACTTCCTTAACCTAATAAAGGGCATCTATAGAAAAAACAACAGCTAACATTATATTCAATGGTGAAAGACTGAATTCTTAGCCTGTCAGATTGGGAGCAAAACAAGGATGAAAATGTCTGCTCTAACCATTCCCTTTGCTCCTACTGGAAGTCCTAACCAGTGCAATAAAACAAAGAAAAAACTATGAGGCATGTAGCAGAAATCAAACTCTTGCATCTCAAAGTATATGATTATTCACATAGGAAACCCCAAGGAATCTGCAAAAGTGCTACTGAAAATAAGGAGTGAGTTTAACAAATCTGAAGTGTACAAAGTTAATACTTAAAAGAAATTCAATCTTATTTCTGAATAATGGTAATAAACAACTAGGAATTGAAATTAAATACACAGAACCCTATACAATAACAACAAAAACAGTAAGATACTTAGGTATAAATCTAACAAAATATTGCAAGACCTATATGCTAATAACTAAAATACACTGAAAAGAGAAAAAGTACCCTCAGTAAGGCCGGGCGCGGTGGCTCAAGCCTGTAATCCCAGCACTTTGGGAGGCCGAGACGGGTGGATCACAAGGTTAGGAGATCGAGACCATCCTGGCTAACATGGTGAAACCCCGTCTTTACTAAAAAATACACACACACACACACACACACACACACAAACTAGCTGGGTGAGGTGGCGGGCGTCTATAGTCCCAGCTACTTGGGAGGCTGAGGCAGGAGAATGGCGTAAACCCGGGAGGCGGAGCTTGCAGTGAGCTGAGATCCGGCCACTGCACTCCAGCCTGGGCGACGGAGCAAGACTCCATCTCAACAAAAAAAAAAAAAAAAAAAAAAAAAAAGAACCCTCAGTGAATGGAGAGATACGCTGCGTTCATGGATTAGAACACTTGATCTTATTAATATGTCATTCTCCTCAAATTGATTCAACACACTATAGATTAAAATCCTGGCAGGCTTTTTTGAGATGACAGAAAGCCAATTCTAAAAATCTCTATAGAAAGGCAAAGAAGCTAGAATAGACAAAATAATTTCAAATAAGAAGAATAAAATAGGGGAATCCACACTATCTGATTTCAAGACTTCCTATACAGCTACAGTAATCAAGACATTGTGATCTTGATTGGCAAAAAGTGGTATTGGCAAAACATTTGATACAGAAATCAATGGAACAGAATGAAGAATCCAGAAATAGACCCACCCAAATATGGTCAATTGATTTCTGGCAAAGGTGCAAAGGCTATTTAATAGAGAAAGGATAGTCCTTTCGAGAAATGGTGCTGGAAAACTTTGATGTTCATGTGCAAAAGAAAGTGGACTTCTATATATATATATAATGTGTGTGTGTATGTGTATACATATCTCTCTATATATACATACATATATATATACACACACACATATATATATATCTCATACTTCATACAAAAGTTAACTCAAAATGAGTTACATACCTAAGTGGAAAATGTAAAATAATAAAACCTTTAGAAGAAAATCTTTGTGACCTAAGGTTAGGCAGAGTTCTTAGAAATGACACAAAAGCATGGTAAAACGAACTTACTTAATCAAAATTAAAACTTTTACACTGTTAAAAGAATGAAAGGATAAACTAAAGACTGGGAGAAGAATATTTGGAAACTATACTTCTAATAATGGACTGGGATGCAGAATATATTAACTCTCAAAAGTCAACAGTAAGAAAACAACTCAGTAAAAAATAGTCAAAAGATTTAAGCCAACGCTTCATCAGAGAAGATATATATATAAAACAAATAAGCACACAAAAAGATGCTCAGCATCATTAGTTATTAGAGAAATGCCAATTAAAACCACAGTGAAATACCAATACATACCTATTAAAGTGGCTAGTTATTTTTTTTTAAAGACAGTCTGAGAATTCCAAGTACTGACAATAATGCAGAGCAACTGCAACTCTCATAAACTGCTGGTTGGAATATAAAATGGTGCAACCACTTTATATTGGAATATATTTATATTTATATTTGGAAAAACAGTTTGGCTTGCACTTACCATATGACACAATCCCACTCCTAGGCATTTACCATCCCACCCCCCCGCCCAAAATATATATCTACACCAAAACCTGTATGTAAATGTTTACAGTAGTGTTTATACTAATTTTATTCATAATTACTAGAAACTAGAAACAAGTCAGCCGTCTTTTAACTGGTGGATGGATAAACAAATAAATCTGTATGCTAGGTTACAACTCAGCAATTAAAGGGAATGAACTATTGATACACACAACATAGATGAATCTCAAATGCATTATGCTAAGTGAAGAAAGCTAGACTCAAAAAGTTGTCTGATTCCATTTATATGACACTTTAAAAGGGAAAACTATAGGGTTGGACAGTGCATCAGTGGTTCAGGGACTACAGGTTAGGGGATGAGGTCAAGAGGTTTGCCCATAGTGGGACAGCAGAAAGGAATTTAAGGAGGTGCTAGAATTCTTCTGTAGCCTAAATGTGATGGTGGTTACACGACTTAATTTGTCAAAACTTACAGAAATGTACACCCCCCTGCAAAGTTTTTTATTTAAATTTAAAAATTAAGATAATTCATTGTTCTAACTTATCATTTGTTTATTTTTCATCACTTGCTCGTTTCCTCCTTCATCCAACTCACCCCTTCTGCATCACTCTTGCCTAAACACCCCATGAGTTTTATGCCTCTATTGCTTTGCTTATACTACTCCCTCTAGGGAAATGTCTCCCTCATTCACCACCTCCCCTAGCCCAGTCACTGAAAAACTTCAATGCAGTATTCAAATCCTGGTTCAAAGATCAGTTCAGTGATGTGGTCCTCCCTGACCCCCCCCTATCTTTTACTATATGACTGCTCTCTCATGAGCTTGGAATCCAAGAAAGTTAGATTCAAGTCTGGTTTCTGCCAGTAGCTGCACAATCTAAAGCAAGTCACTTACTCTTTCTATGCCTCAGGTTTCTCATCTGTGAAACAGAAATAACAAGAATATTATCTCATAGGACTGTTGGGATAATTAAATGAGAAAAAGCATGAGGAGTGCTTAGCAGAGCACCAGGCAGAGTAGCAGCATACAAACATGATGGTGATGGTGGTGGTGACGATGGGGAGGATGGTGACGGCGATGATGAGGATGATGATTATGGTGATGGTGGTCATGTTGATGATAAGAATTCCTCCATTCACGTCAGCCGTCTGCTTAAATTGAATTACATTCAATAGCAATGCCCCTCTCTTGGTGGGCCTGATTCTGTGCGCCAACAAGAAGTCGGTAATGCAAGTGCAAGACAAATTTGGCTTCTGTGCTGACAAGTGCCCTCATGCCTGCTTTGCTGCCAAGGCTGTTCAAGTTTTCAGTTCAAGGAATGTAAGAAGGAGAAAGGTGTGAGGAAGGTGGGCAGACCTGCCAGGGCTTGCAGCATGGTAAAGAATTCCGGGCAACAAGGAGCCCTTGGAGGATGTTCAGAAGGTGAACTGCAGGATCAGACTTGCACTGCAAGAAGACGACTCTGGCTATGTTGTGGAGGAATTGAATGGGGCAAGTGTGAAAGTGAGGGGGCTAGTCGGAGTTCATGGCCATCATCCAGGTGGGGGAGGATGGGGTCTTGGGCTGAGGTATCAGCAGTGAAGTTATGGAGCGGTAGGAAAATGCTGAGATGTATTTTAGAGACAGAGTCGATAGAATTTGAAAATAGGCAAATATTAACTATTTAAAATATAGGAGAATAATGGAAACAGGAAGCTGTCTGAAATGAAAACCAGGCTTAAGCCCCTGGGACATGACAGCACCAGTTACTGAGATAGTAGAGGCTTGTAGGTGAGGGGACAATGTGAAGGGAAAAGATTAAGAGTTTGAGTTTTTACACTGGTAAACGGAGATAATGATAGTACCCACTCCATACTCTAAGAAGATGAAGTATAACGAAATAACACAGGTATTGCACCCACCACAGTGGCTGGCACATAGTAGATGCTCAATTGATGATGGTCACATTATTTGGGTCTTCATTCAGGTTTCTCACTTTTAGGTAAAGACAAAGGTTTAGCACAGGACTTGACACATAGTAAGCACTACGTAAAAATTGTTCTACTACTACCAAGACTCAGTATTGTACTGTGGTCTGAGACCATTTGTGTTCAAATTCCATTTTACAATTTTACCACCAATTAGCTGTTTGGCAAATTACTTCATCTCTATGTGCCTCAGCCTCCTCATTCATAAAACGGGAATAATAACAATCCCCACTTTCAAGGTGTGGTAGGCAGAAGAATAGCCACCCAAGAAGGTCCATGTAATGCTCGGAACCCATGACTATGTTATACTATATGGCAAAAAAATTCAATTTTTCCTTAATTCAGGAATTCAGTTTGCTCATCAATTGACCTTAAAGTTGGAATATTATCCTGGATTATCCAGTGGGCCCAGTGGATTTACAAGTGTTCTTAAAAGTGGAAGAGGTAAGTAGGAGAGTATGGTCAGAGGGAACTGTAACTAGGGAAGAATGGTCAGAGTGACACAACGTTGTTAGCTTCAAAGATGGAGGAGGGGGCCATGAGCCAAGGAATATGGGCAGCCTCTAAAAGCTAGAAAGCCAAAGGAATGAATTCTCCTCTAGAGCTTAGAAAGGAACACAGCCCACAGCCTTACACCTTGATTTTAGTAAGAACCATGTTGGACTTCTGACCTACAGAACTGTAAGATTCATTTGTGTTGTTTTAAGCTACGAAGTGGTAGTGATTTATTATAGCAGCCATAGTAAACTAATATGCAAGGGTCAATAAGTCCAGAGTGCTTAAAATCATGCTGGGCCCTAGATAAGAGATCAATAAGCCATCCTTATTTTATAATGATGATGATATTGGTGATTATCACTTCTATTATTGGTACCACCATTCCTGCTTATCTCTACATCAAGTCACAGCATCCAAAGCTACCTCTCTAACACTTGCACTATGCTAGACATTAGAGGTACAAAACAAAAAAGCACTCCCTGGGCCTGAGGAGTTCGCAGTTTACAGGGAGAGCCACACTTGCAAACAAGTCATTTTGTTACAGAACGGTAAGTTCTAACAAAGACGACTACCAATTTTGCTTTCCAGTGCTACTGCCTCATCTTTCCCTAGAATTGCTATTAAGCAAGATATATTGGCTGAACCAGGATTAACCCTACCTGGTGTGAAGCAAGAAAAAAAATCTGTGGTTTTTTGGCACAATGAATATTTGTGTTTCTCATGGGGAGTCCATGCTATGTGGGAGAGCTACAGCAATCCGAACTCAGAGCTGAAATCAAAGCTCAACACAAACCTTAAACTTGTTCCAACAAATGCATTGAGGAGGATCAGGAAAGATTAAGGATGAGCAAGATGCATGAGGAGCCTGGCAATCTGCATTGGACACTTTATTTCAAATCTTTCTTTGTAAGCACAATTGTACCATCTCCTCTCCAAAATGAGGTGCGATAAATTTAAAAAAAAAAAAGAAGTGGCCAGGCACAATGGCTCATGCTTCCAATCCCAGCACTTTGGGAGGCCAAGGTGGGTGGATCATTTGAGGTCAGGAGTTCAAGACCAGCCTGACCATATGGTGAATAACCCATCTCTACTAAAAATACAAAAAATTAGCTGGATGTGGTGGTACATGCCTGTAGTCCTAGCTACTTGGGAGACTGAGGCAGGAGAATCGCTTGAACTTGGGAGGTGGAGGCTGCAGTGAGCTGAGATCATGCCACTGTACTCCAGCTTAGGCAACAAAGAGAGACTCCATCTCAAAAAATAAAAAATAAAAATAAGCAAATAAAAATAAAAACAGAAACTAGGACATGCTGTGTGCTGACAGGTAGTATGGACAATAAATATTCAAAAGGTAAATCAATCAGGTTGGGCTGAGAGTTCAGTTGATACTTCATGGTGTCTTGAGCTACCTTTATAAGGACAGATTTATCTAAGGTGCACACATGGATAGTCACACATACGCACATCTTCACATACACATGCACATACCCACCCTGACTCTTGGTCCCCTCCCACATCTCTGCCATTTACAGCCATGGGGAAAAACTGGTGGGGGTGTGGAGAACAAAAAGTAAAGAGAATGCTTTACAGCTGGATTCATTCATTCATTTAGCCACTTATTAAGCATCCAATTTTTCATGCCAGATACCGTCTAGGCACTAGAAATGGACAGATAAACATGACAATATCTACCTACAAGAAGCTCTTCAGGTAGCAGGAGGAGCCAACAAGAAAGTCACTGATCACAACACCAAGAGCCCAAGGCCAAAAGAGCTGTGAGCAAAACTACTACAGGAGCTCAGGTTGAAGATGCAAGAAACCTGGGGTGGAGGGTAAGAGACGTTCTGCCAGAAGGTGAGCTTTGGCCAATTCTCGAAGGACAAGAGAAGTTGGACAATCAATAGTAGACCCAACCAAAGTAGAGGAGCACACAATTTATGGAAAGCCAAGGTAAAACCAGAGTCCATCCCCTTCCCATCGCCATCCTCCACTCATAACTCTGCTCTTTAGTTCACGCCTTCTCAGAATAATTCTGAAGACCACACCACACAAAACTGACCCAGCTCATAATGATAATGCCAAGTGTGGGGCTGTGGAGTGGCACACGCATAAGCAGACAAACCTCAGTGTGTCATGCTAATGATTCTCACAGGTGCACACGGCTGGGAGTTAGAGGAAAGAGCCTGGACTTTGAACTCAGACCAACTTGAATATGAATCCTAGCTCTGCCACTTTATAGCTATGAGACCTGTGCAAGTTGTCTTTGCTTTCTAAGTCTCAGTTTTCTCATCTGGTAAAAGAGAAAAATAGGAGTTTTGTGAAGCAAAAGTGAAATGCACATAGAGGTATTGTAGGAATGCTGTATTAACATTCAACACATCATAGTTGAGAACAATCATAAGGCATTCTTCCAGGATCTGGAGTTACACTGGTATAGATAGACTAGATTCTAATTCTTGTTTTTGCCCCTAAAGGTCTTCATTCGCCCTGAGATGAAGACTTAATGACTCCAGGCTCCATCCATTTTCTAAAACTGAAATAGGGAACTGAGTAATTGGGGTAACCAGCTACAGCCTTCACCACCCTTTGGTAAATTCTACATGAAAGTCAGCCTGTCTCTCCCCCTGGAGTCAGCCATGAGACCACCATAGTAAAAAGAGTATTGGCCAGTTGACTGTGGTCTCAGCTCAGCCCCTGACCTGTCACAAAGGGTTAGAGATGTCATTCAGGGTTACCCACTCTCTGGGCTTCCATCTCCTCATCTGCAAATGAAGAAGTTGGACTAGATGGTATCTGCAGTCCTTTCTTACTTGGAGAGCTCTGATAGAGCACCCACCACACACCCAAATGGGGTGAGGCAGAGATGGACCAGCCATGACCTGTCTCCTTAAAGAGGTCACAGCCTAAGGAGCAAAAGTGGACACAAACCCATTCAGATTAAGTCATAGTATAAGACAAGATGTACCTAGTACAAAATGGAGAGGAGGCTTAAGAATGTAGGCATCACCACTAGGTTCAGAGAGGATCACTGTGAGATAGGGTGATCTTGGAGAGCTTCCAGCAAGAAGTAGATTCCAGATTCTATTTTGAACAGTAGAGGACTTGAGATCAGGGCTGTGGGGCATTAGGCAAACTCCTAACCACCAAGCCACTTTCATTCATTTAACAAATGTGTGTTGAGCACTACTTATACTCTCCCGGGAAAAGTGAAAAAATCCATGTTGTTGCTCATTCCTCCAGAAAAATACCAGGCTTCCTTCTAAGGGAATCCAAATTTTAGTTTTGTTGTATTGCTCCATTAGCTTCAATAATCGGCATCTCTTTCTCCACAAAGCCTTCCCTGGCCCCTCCTGTGTGCACCTATAGCGCTTGTATTTACTTTTAGTGTGAAGTACAGTGTGGTGTTCTTGATTTTGTTTTTTGTTTGAAATGGAGTCTCGCTCTGTCACCCAGGCTGGAGTGCAGTGGCACAATCTGGGCTCACTGCAACCTCCACCTCCTGGGTTCAAGCAATTCTCCCATCTCAACCTCCTAAGTAGCTGGGACTACAGGTGCACACCACCATGCCTGGCTAAGTTTTGTATTTTTAGTAGAGACAGGGTCTCACCATGTTGGCCGGGCTGGTCTTAAACTCCTGACCTCAAGTGATCCACCTGCCTTGGCCTTCCAAAGTGCTGGGATTACAGGCGTGAGTCACTGCGCCCAGCTGCAGTGTGGCATTTGTCTCTTTATTTGTTGGTTTCCCCCATTGAATGAGCTTTGATTTGAAGGCAGGGGCCATTTCTTGCTCATCTCCTTATCCCCAGAACCTAGCAATAGGCTTTGGAGCCAAAACACTTGTGATGGGAAAAGAGACAAAGAAAATGCAATGAAATGCTCTCATTCCCCCTCATTCTACAACCCCTCCTTCATCAGGAAAATTCTAACTATGGCCGTTTGTCATCTTCTCCTTCTTTTCTAAGAGATATTTTCAGTCTTTCAGTTGAGTTCCTGGAAATTATTAGGTGGGTCAGGATAATCAGTGGGGTAAGAAAATAAGAAATAGGAGCAAATACATGTTTTTATTTGCTATTAGAGAAGGAGTTATTAGGAAGAAAAGGAAAGCAGAGACCCCAAAGGATGGGAAGAAGGAGGGAAAAGCCAAGAGCTGCATGACTTGGGTTTTAGCAGAGGTTAAGGTAGAAAGCTGAGAACAAGTAAATAAAAAAAGAGTTTGGGGACAGTTGCAAAATTAAGGAGGCATCTAAAGTGATGGAAACAGTAAAAGAGGATTTTAAGAAATTTCACTGAAATTTACAAACTGAAATTCCTGTAATATCTTTAAGAGATGCAAGTAGAGGATTGAAATAACTTTTAAGAAATGTTGGTTGTTGGCTGGGCATGGTGTCTCAGGTCTGTAATCCCAGCACTTTGGGAGGCCGAGGTGGGTGGATTACCTGAGGTCAGGAGTTTGAGACCAGCCTGACCTGACCAACGTGGTGAAACCCAGTCTCTACTAAAAATACAAAAATTAGCCGGGCGTGGTGGGCCCCTGTAATCCCAGCTACTCAGGAGGCTAAGGCAGGAGAATTGCTTGAACCCGGGAGGTGGAGGTTGCAGTGAGCCGAGATCACACCATTGCACTCCAGCCTGGGCCACAGAGCAAGACTCCATCTCAAAAAAAAAAAAAGGAAAGAAAAGAATTGTTGGTTGTTAAGCTATGTTTCATTGATTTTGATGCCATGCAAATACATCAAAGATCATGAGGCCCCCCGCTTATCTCTGGGCAACATACATTTAAAGCAACAGCACATGAATGAGCAATGTAAAATGAATGAGTCTAGCATACAGCAGACTTTACTTCATGTGAACCACTCACGCTTATTCCAAACTGATAGGGCCAGCATGCCGATTATATGAGTTATAATCGCAAAACTCTTATATACGCAAAACTCTTAGGTCCTAACATAGGGTAAGCACTTAATAAGTGTTCATTTTTATTTGCATATGGTTGTCATTATTATCCACATCACAGTTTACATTAACACAGGGCTCTGTAAGTTTGAGTTTCTTACTAGTTGATCAAGACACAACTTTATCCCCTATGCCAATACTGACCCTCCTTCTATGCCTACTTCCATCCTCATTTCTTTCTCAGTTCCTTGGCAATATTTTCTGAAGCACTCATTGGATATGATTCTTTCTGTCAAGTATTGTTCATCTTGCTTCTCCAAAACAAGACTGAAAGCTCTTTTAGGAGCATGAGAATCATACTTTTTGAGGCTCCTCTCCTCAGCCTGGAGCAGTCCAGCTGAGCACATACTAGCCTCGGAATGTTCTTTGGTTGAATGGAATGGACTGGAGTTGGGTGAATCACTTTGTGGACATTTAGCTTTTGTGTTAATGTGCTTCTAACTGACCTCCAGCTCACCCTCATGTAGCCTACTGTCAAACCCAAGAAATGAACAGATGCTATCAGTCAGAAAGTTCTAAAATGCCATGACAATGTGTGCTTACAACTGGGACTACATTTCATTTAAAATGTCCTTAGCCTAATAGCTAATAGGTAGGCCTTTGTGTGTCTTTCAGAGCATCACAGGCAGTGTGGTGTAGTAGAAGGAACATAGAGTTAGAAGGTAGAAAATGCTCTTCTAGCATCCCCTGGTTGTGTAATGCACAGATTACTTACCACCCTGAGCCTTACATTTCTTAACTATAAAATGGGACAAGTAGAAATGCCTGCCACATAGTCTTCCTGGTCAGACTAAAAGATATAAGGTGTGGGAAAGTTATTTCAAATGGTAAATGTATCTATTTAGTTATTGTTTCTATTATCAAATTTGAGAATCTACCAGAGAGAGGACGCCTTTCAGAAGAGGCACAGGGCATTGACCTCCCAGCCTGTGTTCAGCCTCATTAACATTCACCAAGAGAGATTCTGAGACGCAGGAATGAAAAGGATGGAGGACGTGGGGGAAGTGGGTGGGAGAGGAACAGCTGGTGATGAAGAAAGAAAAATCTAATCTTTTGCTAATACTAAGGGCCCCAGCTTAAGAACACACATGCAAACAGTGAAGCGTGATGACCCGGGACCAGCCGGAAGACCTCCTGTACAAAAGCCGTTAACAACACTGCTTTCAGCTCCACAGCTCACCAGGGCCAGCTCAGGCCTGGGGATGCTGGAAAAAAGAATCTGGGGTCCTGCTCAGAGACCCAGCCTCATGGTCAAATGGCAACCCATCAATACCAAGTGAGCAGAAAGAAGCCTACTGCTTAGGGCCTTTCTTTGTTTTTAATTATCTTTTTGTTCACACATCTGAGCAGTAAAGAAATCTCTTCTGCAACCTTTCAAATCCCAATTACCCCACATGTACCCACATCAGTGAAAACAACGTAAAATCTGTGGTTTTGGCTCATTGCCTTGGCCACGTGGTCAAATAGGCCTTCGAAGGGATCCCTTTTTTTTTTTTCTAACGAGTGTTTATGGAGTGACTGCTATTCATTCAACAAACATGTCATGAGTACCTACTGCGCTTCTGGCCCTATGCTTGGTGTTAGGGACATAAAGAGGAATAAAGCTCAGACCCAGAACTCAAACAGCTCCATAAGGGAGGTCAGAGATCAACATCAGTTAACACAGTGCCTGCTAGAAAAGACTAACAGCCTAAGAGACTTCTGGGATGAGGTGCTCAGTCAGCTCGGAGCAGAAAGGAAAGGCTTCTCTTGGGTAGGAGCAGGGAAAGTTTTATCTCATGGTGGCCTTTGAGTGCTGAACAGTTTGGATGGGCATTTCTACCCATGTTTACCACATTATAATAATAGCAAACTGTGTAGTACATAAGCTGACTGTGCCACACACATCAGATACTGAACTAGGGAGAGGCAAGCCCGGAATCATCAGCTCCTTGTCTTTGACAAGGGCCCTCAGGAAAGCTGCCTGACATATTTAGTCCTGAAGGCAGTAATTTAAGGGCCCATGGCTCTAACTGCCCTGGTTCAGCCACTTGCATCAGCTGAGTTCTAAGCACTGACCATTTTAAGCACTGGCCGAATATAACACACAATGGTCTGTGATGAAAGTCCTGTGATGAAATTCCTCTGATAACTCCATTTTGCAGATGTGAATCTGAAGCCCAGGCAATATGGCTCCAAAGGCCATGCTCTTGACTTTGACCCTATGCAGTCTCTGCCATGCCAAACCTACCATGCCTTACACCTGTCTGCCCTCCCACCTGGGCGCCCTAAAGCAGGGGCCATGTCCTATTCAGTTCCTTGTCTTCAGAGCCCAGCCCCATTCCTAACACGAGGTGAGCCTTGAAGAAGGCTTGAACTGTTGAGCTGAATCCACTGTCACCAGATGCTGAGGTCTCAGCCTGCCCAGTGGTGAGGACCCACGGATCTATTAAGTACTCAAAACTGGGAGGCCAGAGCAGGGGCTGGGCTGGATTGGGGCAGGGAGAGGCAAAAACAGAAACAACCCATTTCATAAAGCCTCAGTTGTGGCTTTTTGAGTCCAGGGATGAAGGCAGAGCTGAAACTTAGGGAGTGGAGGCCCCAGTCCTTCGTGACCGGGTGCACATGCGGCAGACCTGCCCTCGGGTGCACTTTTGTGGCTCTGAGGGCAGGATTTGGGCTTTAAATAATAATTGCATAGATTTGCTCAGTAAACACAGGGCAACCGTAAGATAATTACATGTTCTTACAGAGATGGGGCTCCATAATTACCTTCAGTGGCCCTAAAGTATTATTTAACACATATTCTGGTTTATAAGACAGAAATAATGATGAATTTGCCTGGTAATTACACAGCACTTCCCCACTACATATCCTGCCAGTAGCTGATACTTAGCCCATCATTAAGGGGTTAGCAGTTGCTTTGGTAAATAAGAAGTTCTTCTCATTATTGGTCTCCAGTCACATAAAGCATGATTAAAATGCCATTAGTGACATTTCTCCAAAGGGTAAATCCACAAGTCTGTGTGAGAAGCCAACTTTCCTTAGGTTAAATGTTTTATTTCTGTCTTTCTGACAGGAGCAATAGAAAGGAATCAATTCTAACTCAAGCATCTGCTCCTTGAAAACTTGTCCTTAATGAAACAGAGCAGACGATGCAAGATCTGCCCTGGCTCAGGGTCACAGGACGGGAGTTGCCACTGTTTTCAAGATGAAGATGATTCTTTAACTCATCCAGATGGTTCTGCCCAGTTGAGGAGCAGCCCAGGCCTGGCGCCACCACCCTGTGGTGGGCTGGGTCAGCACATTGAGGGCCAGGGCAAACCACAAGCTCTGGATGGGTCTTGCTGGCAGCCTCCTCCTCCAAGGATGGGGCCTGAGAGGCTCACAGCGAGCTGGGGCTCTTTGGAGAGGGGGGCACCCTGGTTCTTGGGCCATTTGCGGGTACATATGAGGAAGGAATGTACACACATCAAATACCAAACCAGGGAGATGCAAGCCCGGAACCAGTCTCTTTGTCCTTGACAAGGACCCTCGGGAAGGCTGCCTGACATATTTAGTCTGGAAGGCAGTAATTTGAGGGGCCATGGCTCTGCCCTGGGCTCAGTCACTTGCATCAGAAAGAAATTGACTCTTTGTAATCGATAGGGGGCTTAAAAAGGGTGGTCAACCACTATGGCTGGTGGGCAGGACAGGGAGTGGGCCCTCTGGAGCAAATAGGGCTCTCGTTACCATTCCATTCCAACCTATCCCATTACTGAAGGGAACGATTCAACAGCAAATATGAACTCAATTCCAAATCCCAGTGCCAAGGCAAATGGCCAGTCCCAGCGGCCTTTTTCTTTAGTAATGAACTCCAGGCCTCTGGCCTTGACTTTGGAAGTGACTTGACTTACCGTGGAAGCCAGCAGAGAGTAGTTGGGAAAAGTTCAGAGTTAGTGTCAGAAGATCTGGATTCAAATTCCAGCCCTGCTCTTCAATGGCTGTGTAATATTTGGCAGTCACCTCTACGGAACTTCAGTTTCTTCATTTGTGAAACCATTTGAAAAGACTATTAAGTTCCATTAGGCCAGAAACCACGCCCGTTCTATTCATTGCTGAAGTCCCCATACCCAGCCCAGTGCCTGGCACCTTCCAAATCTATAATCAACATTTTTAATTGAATAAGACTAGGGAAATTCATTGCACAGTTAATTTACATAAATCCACTCATTTGCATTCAGTAAAAAGCAAAGCGAAAGAAAAATAACAATTTAAAATAATGAATTAATTAGTACAGAAGATGTTGCTTGATAATTCACTCCACGCATCTGTGCCCCAGAGTAATACCAAAGCCAGAAATGTGGAGTTGCTCTTCTCTAACTTCCTGTTTGTAAGAAGCTTGTACTGAACCCATAAAGGTATACTTTAATATTGCACTGTAGAATATATGCTCTCACTAAATAATATGCAATGTGTTACTATATCCCTCCCACAGAATTTACAAGTATTGCTGCATTTGGCTGTAATCCCAAAACTTTTAAAATTCTACTTTGTGGATGATTTATAGGAGGTCCCAGGGACATTTTGATTATACCAGATTTTTCTTTAGATTTGACCTTGAGAGCCTTACCCTGCAGCATTTAGGTTATGTCACAGGGTCACAGCAAGTGAACCAGAATATAAGTATTGTGATCTAGAAACACTAGATAAAAATAGCTGTTATCCTGCTCAGTGCTTTTCTGCACAGCTACTAAGCCTGGTCAAGGTCAAGAGGCTTGATTACAACCCAGACCTCTTGACTGGCAGCTCGAGCGCTGGCGGGCACAACATGATTTCCCTCAACAAAAACTTGTTGAGTAATTATTAGGCACTCAGCAAAGTGCCAGCCACACAGCGTCGTGTGAGAGAAATATAAGGCAGAAAGCACCGGCCACCAAATGCTCAGTGATTTGCACAGACCAAATAAGCACCCAGTTGGCCCCAAAGTCTGCAAACCTTGGCATTCTGCCTGAAGGTGGAGGCAGCTGCTGGGGAGCTTGAGGTGGAGAAGCAGTCATACACATGCGGTATCGCCCACCAGTCCTTGCCACCAAGGCTCATTTCTTCCCTACCCTAAACTGCCTGTTAACTGTTGAATTTTTTTTCCCAATTCAAACCTTTCTTGTTTCCATTTTATTTCACTGTGTTTCAAAAGAAGAAAGGAAATACAAGGTGACTTTTGCCTTTCATATTCTACCCACAACCCACTCCATGTCCTGTACTGCCCAGGAAGGCCCTGCAGACACAACCAGCAAGGCAGAGGAGGGATGTACAAGCCTACATTCAACTATGAAGTGCTACAGTGAACAGATTGGGGGACATGGACTGTGGTCACCAGGAAAACCTTCATGGGAAGGTCGGAGTTATAGAAAGGACTAAGAATGAACTTGACCTTGAGAAGCAGGCTATGAATTATATCTGTTGATTCTTCTTGTCCCACATCCATTCACCCTCATTCTCATAATAGGATCCCAAAGTCCTTTGGGGAAAGATCCCATTGCCTGGCCCTAAGGGTGAGCAGGAGACCCAGGCATGGAAAATCTTGGGAATCTCATCCCCTTGACTACTGTGATTAGCTCATGGATGAACATGTTTGTGTCCCAAGATGGCCTAATCAGTCCCATCTCCAGGACTATTGCAGAAGAAGCAATCTCTTTCTATCAAGTTGCTAACCTGGTAGCCTGAAGCAGCCAGGGACAGATCATCCAGTGCCTGCCTGAAACTGAAGCCAATAAAGAAGGAAACCTAGTCTAGACATGGAGAAACAGACAAAACCAGGTCCTAGGAACATCATTTGAATCCAGCAATACCTGACTTTGATGTCAAATGGTCCTGGATTTTAAGTTACGTTACTCAATAACTGTAGTTTGGGGATTGCTTTTTGGGGTTTTGCTTTTTGCTTAAAGCCAGTCCAAATTGGGTTTCTTTCATTTGCAGTGGAAAGAGTCCTAACAAATTGACTCCTAAAAGAGAGAAATGGCAGAACAGACATAGAGAACGGCAAGAGCAAGGACATAGGGACAGGGATATGGGTCTTTTTCTCAAGCATATACGTTGAGAGTCATAGAAGATAAGAGGCCAGGGAGCATATTATGAAAATACGTGATAGGAAGAGGCATTTGGACTTCCCCTGAACTTTTGAGAAGTAAAATCCAGAGCTGAAAGTAGGAAAATACGTGCCTAGACCCAAAGGTATCTCATGAACTGGCTGGTCCAGTTGCTGTTCCTCTCACTCAGGGAAACATCTACCACATGCCAGATGCTGTACATCTGTGGTTAGCATTGTTCCTTTAAAGAATAACACAGATTCTTCTCCAGGCGAGCCACACATTTTCATTAGCTGTGGTCAGGGAGGGAACCAGGCTCCTTCAGATGAGTTTCAGCTGACACACTGCTGTGGGGCACGTCTTTCAGGGAAGCTGATTCATCTTCAGTCGGTCGGCCGTGAGGGATGCACACCTGTGTCCTAGGATGACTTCAGGGGAGGGGGAACAAAAGACCTTGCTGGGCTCCAGCTGCCTCTGCAGATGCTCTTACACTGGGGCTGACACAAGTGCAGCCATGCCCAGCAGGCAGCCAGCAGTGGGGTTGTTCAGCTCCTGGGAACCCCCACTGGGGGCTCTTCCTCTGAGTTCTGTCCCAACCAACAGCTGGGGTTGGGGAGACTGACATCTGGGCTTGATTTGATGCCCCACTTATCCTCCTCTCAGCCGTCCACACACTACATTCTTTAACTATTAGCTGAATGCAAGTTGTTCGAAGATGCTTTGATGGTCAGGGCCCAAACAGGGATAGAGGTGCAATCACATCATGCCTACATTTGACAAGAGAATTCTGCTCCATGTGCTGAGAGAGAGAGAAAAAAATAGACTGAAAAATAACAATATAATGGGCATGGCCTGAGTGACCTGACCTTACATTCCAATCACAGGGCAGATGCTAGAGTATGAGATGGTGTGTGTGAATCTGTGGTTCCCATGGTAAGTCTTGGTTCCTGCAGGCCTCTCACTGCATCAGCAGCTTGCCTGGCTGAGTATACCATCGTGTTGTTTAACGATGGGGATACATTCTGAGAAATGTGGTATTTGGCACATTGATCACCATGCATATATCATAGAGTGCACTTACACAAACCTAGACGGTAGGGCCTACTACATACCTAGGCTGTATGGTCTAGCCTATTGCTCCCAGGCTGCAAAACTGTATAGCATGTGACTGTACCAAATGTTGTAGGCAATTGTACACAATGGGAAGTATTTGTGTATCTAAACATACTGAAACAGAAAAGGTACTGCAAAAATACAGTATTATAATCTCACGGGACCATCATCATATGTGCAGTTTGTTGTTGACCCAGGCACTGTTATCCCCCACATGACTGTGTTTATCAAAATAAGTAGAACTAGCTGTTGGAACCAACAATGCCAAAATCTAAGTGGCATAACACAATAAAAGTGGATAGTCTGCCCACTCGTACATTGTGAAGTGAATCCAGAGGCTCTTCTTGGTGGCTGTGCTCTGAGCAGTAATCAGAGGACCCAAGATCTTCCATCTGTGACACTGCCCTACCGAACACCCTGGAAGGGGATGAGGGCTGCCGCTGGTCAGATTCCCCAGAAGCAGACTCTGAGATGGAGGTCAGAGTGCAGGACATTCATTAGGGAGTTAGCTGGGGATTAATGCCTGTGGAAGGGAGATAAGGATGCAAAACTGGGTAGAGGGAAAGGTTGAGTTGCCATGCAATCCCCCAGAATGGTTTCTGCTAGCTCTCTGGGAACTACGGAGCAAGGTGGCCTTTCATAGTTGTCCTGAGTTAGAGCAAGGTGATGATGCCATTAAACCTTTATGTTGATAAGTCATTGGATGCGGAAGAGGACCATCTTCCAGCAGCACTCCCTGCAAATGAGGAAATAACTTTTTCATCACTAAAGGGAGACCCAGGTGACCATCAAAGCATCCACCACAAGAGGACTGGATGAGGGGTTGACAATCTTGTAGCAAATAATTTAGGCTTGGTAGTTCATGCCATCACTGTCACAACTACTCACTCTGCCATAGGCTGTATGTAAACCAATGAGTGTGACAACGTTCCAAGAAAAACTTTATCTACAAAAACAGGCAGTGGGTCATAGTTTGCCAGCTTCTGGACCATAGGATCACAGAAGTAGTTAAGGACAAGTCTAGAAGTGACTTTGGTCATTCCTATCCATATTCCATTGGCCAGAGCCCAGTCATCCAGCCACAGTTTAACTGCAAAAGGAAGGGAAATCTTTCTGTGAGTCCCAGAAGAAAACAAATGGAATTTGTGAGCATTCAGCCAGGCTATGCCACAGTGTGATTCTTGTGTTGAAAACCATTTTTTCAACATGATACAGCCCTGAAATATGTTACACATTTTTACATATCTGTTACTAAATAAAATGATATGCACTTTACTTTAAAGGAGACTTACGAGATTTTCAAGGATACTTTTCATTGTGTGTGAATGTTGCTCCATGCACTGATTTTAGAACCTAAGCCTCATGTGCCTGTGACATCCCATCAAGTGAAGAGCACAAAAGTAAAGAGTTGGACAGACCCGGGATTACTGCTCAACTCTGGGTGGCCAGGCACAGATCCTTCTTGGTCATCAGTTTGCCCATCTCTAAAATGAGATGATAATAGTGCCCACTTCGTGTGGTTTTTGTAAGGAAAAAAAGTGCTACAACATACATAAAGTGCTTAGTGGTTGGCACAGTGTAAGCCCTCAATAAATAGCGAAGATAAGAGGAGGTACAGTTCATGACCAGCCTGGCCAACATGGTAAAACTGCATCTCTACTAAAAATACAAAAATTAGCCAGGTGTGGTTGCAGGTGCCTGTAATTCCAGGTACTAGAGAGACTGAGGCAGGAGGATCACTTGAACCCAGGAGGTGGAGGTTGCATTCAGCCAAGATCATGCCAGTGCACTCCAGCCTGGGCAACAGAGTGAGACTCTGTCCCTTCCCTACCCCCAAGAAAAGAGGAGGGATGCATAATTTCGGTGATCAAAATCTGCTGTGGTTGGTTGGGTGTGGTGGCTAATGCCTACAATCCCAGCCCTTTGGGAAGCCAAGGCAGGAGGATTGCTTCAGCCCAGGAGTTTGAGACCAGCCTGGGCAGCATAGTGAGACCCTCATCTCTATTTAAAAAAACAAAAAAAAACAAAAAAAAAAACTAGCCAGCATGGATATGCACACCTGTGGTCTCATCTACTTAGAAGGCTGAGGCAGGGGGATCGCTTGAGCCCAGAAGGTTAAGGCTGCAGTGAACCATGATCATGCCACTGCACTGCCTGGTGACAGAGTGAGACCCTGTCTCAAAAAAAAAAAAAAAAAAAAAAAAGTCTGCTGTGGTGACCTTATGTAACTTGTGGCATCTCCCTGGGCCTTGATTACATCCTCTGCAAGAATGTGGATAATCAGGTGGTTCCCCTCAGCACACAGGCTTGAGATGAGTAAGAGTTTCTGTGGCTCCTGTAATTAAAAATAAATAGAAACTGATAGTAATATTTATCTGATAGGGTTGTTGGGATGATAAAGTTTATCTCAACGAAAATGTGTTGAGGGCAGATTATGTGCTAGGAAGCATAGTTGGCTCTAGGGAAACAAACATGAATAAGATATTGTAGCAGTGATCTACTGTCCCAGAGCTTAGTGGTTTCAAACAATGTTATTTTCCCCAGCTCTGTGGGATGGCCAGGTGGTCCTTCTGCTGCTTTCACCAGGGCTCACTCACACAGTGCAGTTACCTGGTTGCTGTGCACTGGGCTCAGCTGGGATGGCTGGGAAGCCTGTGTTCCATGACAGTAAGCCCCAGGGAAAAGCACTTCCCCAGCCTCTGAGTGTGTTATGATTGTTGACATCACATTGGCCAAAGCAAGTCACACAGCCAAGTCCCAAGTCAATGCGGGAGGGGACCACACAAGGGCGCAGATACCAAAAGGAGGGATTCATTTGAGGCCATTACTGTAACCATTTACCACAAATATCTTATCTGTCCTTAAGAAGGGTGCTGTGAAATGTCCATCTTGCCCCTGCTAGATGTATCACTCACCATAGCCATCTTCCCTGACATCTCCCAAGGAAGCATTTATAAGATAACTGCCTGGTAAGCTTATGCAACATTGCATAAGTCTGACTTTCCACTCAGAGCATCAGACATCATTAGACTTATCTACATCATTAGATCACTCCTACCCACATTCCACTGGCCAGAATCCAGTCACATGGCCACACTACAACCTCAAAGGAGGCTGGGAAATGTAATCTTTCTCCAGGTCCCAGAACTGGGGACTGGCACGGCCCTCACAGAGACTCCTACATTGATGCTACTTCTGCCTCCACAGTGTCCTTTACACTCTGGGAGGCTCGCAGAGGGATTTTCCTTTGCCCTTTGGCACTACATGGCTGACGGCTGTAGTCTGGGGGAAGATGGTGACGGTCACAGGGGAGATGGTGGCGTTCGCGGGGGTTGGGCTGCTGACCAGTCCTAGAGTAAGATGGGTTCAGGAGAAGCCAGATGTTGTACTAAGGTCCCAAAGTCTTGACGTGAGCCGCTCACATGGACACTGGGTGGCACAACTCTGTAGAGAATATCTCTGCTTACCTTTTGAGAAGACAATGTGGAGAGAAAATTGACCTTATCATTTTTCTAGGAAGGTAGCGTTTTGTGGGTTGTTCTTCCTCAAAACCAGACATTGACTGGGACTTGTCTCCTCTCACTACACAAAGGACAAGGTCTCATTTCTTGGGCTTTGCACATAACCTCTAGATCTCCAGGAAGTGTCCCCCATGGGCCCTCCTCTTGCCCTGTCCCCTATGTCTCTTGTCTCTCCTTGGTCCCATAGTAGTTCTCCCTCTTAAGATATTCCCTGGATGTATCTCTCTACTGCTTTTTTCTTTTTGGGGGACATTTGAACCCTCCCTAAAGAATGGGGGACTTGGAAGGGGCTTCACTGAGTTGTAGAATTAAATGATATGAAAGAAAGCAAGACCATCCAAAGACCAAAGTAATTCAGGCTAATAAGACTCAGAGGACAGACAGAACAGATATTTAATTGGCAGACACAACAGAACTGCTGAACCATTTCCTTGACCAACTACCCAGGGCCAGCTCCATAATCTGAAGGACCCAGTGTAAAATGAAAATGTAGAACTCTTTGCTCAAAAAACACAAGGAAAGAGCCACTAGAGATATTAAAATATAAAGCTTTTCCTTCCACAGTCTCTCTTGCAACTTTTCATGATACTTTTTATTGTTATTTAATGTCATTCTCAGTAAAGTTAAAATTTTACATCATTAGCATACATTTTACCATTCACCTTTATATTGTGCACTGACAGTTTTAAGTGCAAATATTAAGAGCATTTAACTCACATCCTGAATCCCCAAAATTATACAATTACGCAATTCTTATTTCCTAGCTCTTACATGCATATTTCATTCATACCAGAACAACAGAAATGGTGCACAAAAGTAACATAGGGTTAGGCGTGGTGGCTCACACCTGTAATCCCAGCACTTTGAGAGGCTGAGGTGAGTAGATCACTTGAGGCCAACTGTTTGAGACTAGCCTGGCCAACATGGCAAAACCCAGTCTCTACTAAAAATACAAAAAATATACATATACACAATAAATACAAGTACAAAAAAAGTGAAATAAAAACAACTACTTTTTTTTTTTTTTTTTTTAAGACAGTCTCACTCTGCCACCCAGGCTGGAGTGCAAAGGTGAGATCTTGGCTCACTGCTACCTCTACCTCCAGGGCTCCAGCAATTCTCATGCCTCAGTCTGCTGAGTAGCTGGGACTACAGGCACATACCACCATGCCAGGCTAATTGCTAATTTTTTTTTTATCCCTCCCAAAGTGCTGGGATTATAGGCATAAGCCACTGCACTCAGCCTCATTTCTTAATATACACACATTCTACCAATACTCTCCACCTTCAGCTTAGGGATGAGGAAAGAAGGAATGAACGGAAAAGTAACTATGGATTTCCCTCTGTTCTTCATTTTCAGCATAAGAAAGGACATGAGAAGGTTCCTTGGTGTTCATGTTTTCTAGAACACCATTGCCTTCTTTTTCTTGTTCAAAGCAAGCTCTGGTTTGAACAGAAAGCATGGCCCTTGGGGCTGTCAGTGTCCCCAGTTATCCACCACAGACATAACACACTTACCTTGTACTCACTCGAGCCTCACTGAACTCATGCCTCACAAGTCTCCCAGAATTTGTGCTCAGGGTACATCACAAATACTATATGCAAATGGGGTGGCAAGCAACAGCAGACAGGCAAATTATGTATGTCTTCTGCTCACAGACATGTGTCATTGTCCAACCAAACTTCACTTACCAAATGTGAGTTCAAAGATTAAATTAGCAATAATTTCAAGATAGCAGCAGCAAAGCATTAAACCAAGTGTAAGGAGCTTCCAAGCCCAGGGCCCTGCACATGCCCATGAAGCTGAAATGGTCTTTTGGAATTTTCACAGACACTTCCAACTAAACATGTTCCAAAGTCATGTCATGATTGACCCAGAGAACCACCATCAAATATCCTCTTGACCTTCTCTTCCCCGTCTCAATAAATGGTTCCCCAACTTGCCCTTTTGCTGATATCATACACCTGGTGCTCATGCCAAACACCCCTCTCTCCCTCACCACAGCCCCTTCTCTCTACCACATTCAATTTATTGCCAAATTCCATTGATGTGTACCCCCAAAATATTTCCCCAATCTGCCCATTTCCATTTGTCCCCACTATTCCTCATGAAAGCCACCATCAACACTTGTCTAGACAACTGTAAGAGCCTCTCAACTAGTCTCCATTCTTCCATTTTTGTCCCTTACAATCCATCCTCCACAAATGTTTCAGAGTGATCATCCTAAAATATAAACCGACTTCCTTCAACACTTGCTACTGAAATTCCTTCATTAACTGGCTCCTTCAGACACTTCAAACTTCAGCTCAAATACTGTTTCCTCTGAGAGGCCTTCCTGGAGCACCCAAAACAAGGTGACCCTGCCCCATATGCACCCCCATGTTTCTCTCTTAGATAGTCTGTTTATCTAAGACTTTACCACACTTATCAAACCTGTGACTGAATTTGTGGGTGTTTATTGAGCTACAGTGCAAATTCAAAGAAGACAAGACTGTTCATTCACTGCACTGTACCCAGCTACTAGCACAGCATTTGGTCCATGGGAGGCACTCAGTTTTTAAGGAATGAATAAGTGGATTCATGAAGAACAGAGAAGGGAGTGTTGAGACTAACTCCCCAGTCTCTGGTTTAGATGACAGGGAGCTCATGGGGGCACAAATAAAGAGGAGGAGTTCTCAGGGGAAAATAATTCATTTGGAAAAAGAATGAGCTGATGTGTATGAGATTTCTTCGTAAGCTACAGGCACCATATAAAGGTGCAATCAGAGGTAACAGCACCAACTCCAGTTAGTGTAGGCTGAGGTGACTGTACCTTCAAACAAATGCACTTTGAGGGAATGGGTCACTAGAAATAGTCATACCCCGATGATTCTGGGAATCGATTCTAAAGACACAGGGCCCAAGAGCAAGAGTGCAGGGACTTCAGATCATTCTAGAACTGAGAATAAGAAAGTCCTTAGGAAAACAGGCAAAGTTCTCTCTCTCTTTCTCCTTTTTCTCCTCCTCCTCCTCCTTCTTCTTCCTCTTCCTCTCCTTCTCCTTCTTCTTTCTCTCTCTCTCTCTCTCTCACACCCTCACTCTCTTCTGTTCTTTCCCAGTTCCAGGTTCCCAGGGAAAGACTGTGATTGGTCCAGCTTTGGTCAGGTGCCCATGCCTAGTTCACTCAGCCGGGACCAGGGGGCAGAAGACTACTTCACAAACACAGCTTCCAGGTAGTGTATACAGCCAGGCAAGCTCTCTAAAAGAGATCAACTACAAACTATAACATTAAGGGGTTCAGACTCGACTAGCCAGGCATAACGACATGTCAAACGAGTGGCAGGGTCAAGCATTTTTTAAAAGCCCTGAGCAGGGAAGGTCAGTCAGGGAAGAATTCCTGGAACAGGTGAGCCTTGAGAGACTGGCTGACTTTGGATGGAGCAGCTGGGAAGTGTTTCAGGAGAAAGGAACAGCATGAACAAAGGCCAGGGGGCAGAACAATGAAGTTAAATTGGTTATCTCATTTCTCTTCTGATATTCTGCCATGTTGCCTCATGGATCTTTATTGTGTAGTCATTTTTTTGGTAATAATCTGTTTGAGGTTTTGAAATCTTGCTCCTGGTCATCCTCTTGCTCCCTGTTGGGTAGACAACAGTGAGCACCTGGCTATTACTGACATCGTCTGTAATTTGTCTTGCGGTTTGGGCCACAAGACTAAAAGTACATCCATTTTACGAGACCATTTACAAAGATTTCTCTGGCAGAGTTTTTTAGATTATGCTATTAATGGGTCAACCAGTATGTTTTGTAAGTGACATAAAATACAGTGGAATAGAATATAGCAGAATTTATTGTAGGCAATAAGGGTAAACATAGATTTGTGAAACTTTTGTTTCAGTTCCATTTCTATGGATGTGCAGGTCATAGGAGGAAATATACAAGAATATTGCTCTGAGAGGAACCTCAATCAGACCCTCCCTTTATTAACTTCTCCCTGTGAAATGGCTTTATGAGACAGACTGAGTTGGAAGGTTTAAGTTGGAGGGTCAGCGGTATTAACTGGATGCTTTCCTAAGATTTGGAATGTTAGGATGGAAGAGAATCCTCCAGCTTTTGGGTTTTATGTTTTAAAGAGGTGCCAGAAATCTATGGCATGCTAAAATATAAACTGCTTCTCTCATCTTCCTCTCCTTCTTCACTCCAACTTCTTCCAACTAAACATGTTCCAAAGTAATGTCATGATTGACCCAGAGCACCACCATCAAATATTCTCCTGACCCATCTCAATAAAAGGTTCTACAACCTGCCCTATTGCTGACATCATACACCTGGCACTCATGCCAGACACCCCTCACTCCCTCACCACAGCCCCCTTCTATCCATCAACAGAGCTGTCAACAAGGAACAGACAAAACAGAAACAGGGTGATATGAAATATTGACATTTGAAGGAAATAGGATTTGCAGTTCCTCAACTTCAGTGTGGATTCCCCTGATGAACTGTTCTTGGAAACGCCTTCACGGTGACTGGTCATGACCCTTAAACTGTCTCTCTAAGACACAAAATGACCAGACTGCCCTCCCATTCATGAACGGAGAAACCCAAATCTTCAGACAACCACATGAAGCATTCGAGTCCACAGACTGCTCAGGATAAGTCAGTCCCTGCTTAGCAAGCTAAAGAAATATTCAGGCTCCCGGCTACTTGGTCAAGTTCTTAAGAGCCCAAAAATCTCGCTGCACCCTTCCCTGCCCATGGAAAATTGCAGTGTTTGGATCAGCGCAGCCACTGAACAAATGGCTAGTTGGCCTATGAGCCGCACCTTGATCATTTCACTGTGGGAGGCCAGTTTCTTAAGAATCCAACATCAAATTCCCCAGTCCCTCTTTTCTCATTAAACAATCCAGCTGTTTCCTGCAGCCGCCTGCAGGGATGACAGCATTGGGCTGGGAGACCCGGCTCCAAGACCAGTCTCCAGTGCTGTCTTAGCCAGTTACTTAGCCAGAGCTCAGTTACTAGTCTTCTGTCCCCTTGGCATTTCATTTCTTCATCTGCAGAATGGGAGAACCTCTTCTGGCTTCCCCTACAGGGCTGTGGAGAGGATCAGCCGGCATGACTGCCACTTCTTTCGTTAAGCATAGGTTGGTGGTAATGTTATAAGCCACTCTTCCTGGCGGGAGTGGGGTGGGAGTCTGGAGGTGGAGGGGGAGGGAGGGGCCAGGGTAGGCACTCAAACCAAATGCTGACCCAGTGATACCTTCGTTGTACTTGGCCCTTGGCCCACCCACAACTTTCCCAGCAATCTTGCCGCTGCCGCACCTTAAAACCACCCAGCAAGAAGAGGGGGAAACTATTTCTCTCATTAAAGCCCTCAGGTCCTCCCTCTGAAACCAGAGCTTCGGGGAGAGCAGCAAGTGAGTAGTGACTCAGTGTTTAGTCTGTAGCCCTGTGTGTGCACACGACGACTTAGGAGGGTCTCACTGAGCATCCAGGGCCGCCAGTGAGAATCTGTGTGGGAATGAAGCAAGTTCAAAGGGCAGCTGAGCAAAGATGCTGGTTTGGGGGCAGCGGGGGGAAGAGGGTGAGGAAGGAAAGGTTTGAAAGGCTGCCTTGGGCACGGGGTCAGGCCTGGGATGGGCTGGGGTCAGCCGGGATGGCATCCAAGTAAAGGCTTCTGGAGCCAACATAAGGGTGTCTGGCAATCAGAACGCTCCTTCCCAGTGGATCCCTGGAAGGGAATGTAAACAGCGCGTGGGCTCCTCGGGGCCCTATTCGTGACCAGAGCCGAGTTAGGGAGGACTGCTGGCTCACCTCGGGCTTCTGGTCAGACCCCCCACCTCGAGCCCTGGGGGCGCCAGGGATGATACCCCCATGTCGCAGCCATTCCGGAAGTGGAAAATGTAACGTGAGAAACATCTGCTCCTCTTCATGGGAGTAAATGGGCCTTGGTGTGTGCGTCTCTCCTTCCTCCTCACGCCTCCCTCTTCAATCTCCCTTTCCTCTCGACATTTATAGAAATAAAATGTGATGCCAGGGCTTGTAAACCAAATCCCAGAGATAGCTGGGCCGTGGGTTGAACGTGTGCTTCACTGGATACCACAAAGGCCGGCCTGCCAGGGGGAGGCGTGTCCCCCAGAAGAGGGAGGGAAGGGAACAGGAAGCAGAGAAAGAGTCGGAGGTGTGGAAGGAATCCAGGGAACAAGGATAAGCCAAGCTCACATCTTGGAGATGTCACCACCTTCTCAGTCCATCTGCCTCGTGAGAGCTGAGGAGGCTTTGGTTTCTCTCTTCCTTACCTTGGAACTTCCTCAGCCCCAGCCCTGCCTTCCGCCTGCATCTTATTTCTTAGGGAACTTACTGCCAGGACTCAGCAAGTCATAAATAATGGTAAAATAAAGACTATCTAGTGGATGTTAAATAGTTCAATGAATTAGGCTAATTAAATGTCTTCCTGCTTTAACCGAAAGGGACCAGTCAGGGCAAAACCAGCTGTTCCCTGCCGGCGACTATCAACTCAAGCCCTGCATTTTGACCAAGATTTGGGTCAAATTGAGCATCCCTAATTATTTTCTTCTATGTTATGGAAAAGTCTAGCTATTCTCTTAGGTCTCGCCTCTTATTGCCCTCTCGCTCAGTTCCTGGCCATGTCAGTCTCTGTGCTTCATTGGAGAACCAGAGACACTCAATGCTGATTACTGTGAAGTCTTTTAGGAATACATTATTGATTCAGAGACTAAAATGTGAAAAGAGAGTAGTGACTAGAACAAAGAGGTCAGTCACTTGCTGCTCTGGATGTGGAGAGATAAAACCAAGAATAAAATATTCTTTGTGTCATAGCAAGAGCGAAGATGCTCAATTCGCTTTCTTCGTAGTGCATCATTTTCTAATTGCCAGACACTATAGAACATGTTTTATATGTATCTCCTGGTTCTCCCACTACAAGATAAGCTCCATGAGGGGAGAAATCTTGCCTTCTGGGGTTGATTATTCACCACTGTATTCCTATTGTGCAGGACAGTGCCTGGAACATAGTAGGCATTCAGTGACTATTTATTCAGTGGATAGGTGGTTGAGTGAATCTCTCTGAACAGATTAGATCAGGGATGAAGAAGTGAAATATCTAACTATACAAACACAATGGGCATAGACAGATATGTACACCCCCACACAGAGGGGTCTGTGAAGGTTTGTGAGTGAATATGATGGCAAGATAGGAGTTCTCTGGCTCTACCCCCCCCCCCCCCCCCCACCCAAACACACACATCCACAGAAATCCAGCTAGTAATTATCCATAGAAAACAAAACCTTCATGAATATCCCAGAACTCTGGAGTGAGGCTAAGACACCCTTTGGGACTGCAGAACTGAGGAACGCCTCATTTGAAGGGTAAGAATGATGGTTTCTATTTGACCTCATCAACTCTGCCCCAAGCAGGCATTGCACCACACACAGGATTCCCCTGGGCCCACAGTGGACATTCAGTTTTCCTACCATTTCGGACCCCCTGCAGGAGGCTCATCCCTGTTTCATCCCATGGGAAACACTGGGAGTACCAGCTGTTAAACAAAAAATAGTAGTGGGGCTTATAGTGACAAGAACCCAGATCTTCGCAGTGACTCTATATTCTAGCCAACAGTGGAACCACATAAAAGAGACTACCCAACAGCGTAGCTCTGCAGGAAGCACTGCCTACAGCTCTGTGAGCTCGAGTCCCTAGCCAGCTCCCCCTCCCAAACTTCATACTCACCTTAAACTTTCTCTAGGCTGGGTGGCAAGTGCAGGTCAGTATTTACCCATGGAGGGAGCATCTGGCCCTGTACAACCCAGAGGCTAAGCTGTGATCCAACCAAGCCCCAGCTCTCCTCAATCCCTCTTCAGGCTGAGAAGCAAGTGCAAGTCAGCATTTACCCACATATGGAACATCTGACCCCACACAACTCCAGCAGCTGAGCAGTGACTCCACCAAGCCTCAGTGCTCTGCCTGAGGCTATGTTAGGCTGGGAGGCAAACCCAAGCCTACATATATCTGTGGGCATAACCTCTGGCCCTGGCCACCTCATGTGGCCAAGCAACAACCCCAGAAATCTCACCCAGCCTCAGGGCCCAGCACGCAGCCCTGACCAACTGCAGATTACAAACAACAGTACCACCCAGCCAAAGAAGGCAACCTGCAATCCTGCCCAATTAGAGATGACCACAGAGCCCAGCCAGCAGCTGTGCCTGACTACGGAGTCCAGCCAGTGGTCTCAACAGACCACAGAGCACAGCCAACAGTACCATATAACCTTAGATCACAAGAAATGGCATAGCTCAACTACAGAACCTGACACTAAAGTCTGTCTGTATGGGATCACTACCAGCTGGCCTTCCAGAATCCAAGGCTAGATTAAATAGTAAAGGTCTGTCACCACCAAAGAACACCTGAAAAGGCCAGAAGAAGTGGTTATTTCCTCAGATGCACAGGCCCCAATTCAAGAGCACAAGGATTGTGGAAAATCAGGGAAACATGACACCATCAAAAGAAATTAATAAAGCTCCAATAGTGGACGCTGAAGAAATGGAGATCTATGCAATCACTGACAAGAAATTCAGAATATTCCTCTTAAAGAAATTCAGGAAAATGCAATATAGATAGAAAGTTAAATAAAACTTGGAAAACAGTGAACACAATGAGAAGTTTGACAAAGAAATAGAAACAAATAGAAATTCTAGAGATAAGGAAAAGAATAACTGAACTAAAAAACTTAATGGAAAGTGTCAACAACAGATTTGATCAAACAGAAGAAAGAATCAGTGAGCTTAAATATAGGACATTTGAAATTATTCTATCAGAGTAGCAAAAAGAAAAAGAAAAAAGAAGACCTACAGGAATTATTGGACACCATCAAAGGAACCAAATTTCACATAATAGGAGTTTTGGAAGAAGAAAGAGGAAAAGGCCCAGACAGCATTTGCAGTGACCTGGATGAGATTAGAGACTATTATTCTAAGTGAAGTAACTCAGTAATGGAAAACCAAACATCGTATGTTCTCACTGGTACGTGGGAGGTAAGCTATGAGGATGCAAAGACATAAGAATGATACAATGGACTTTGGGGACTTGGGGGGAAGAGTGGGAGAGGGCGAGGGATAAAAGATCACAAATATGGTGCAGTGTATACTTCTCAAGTGATGGGTGCACCCAAATCTCACAAATCACCACTACAGAACTTACTCATGTAACCAAATACCACCTATACCCCCAATAACTTATGGAAAAATAAAATAAGATAATAAAAATTTTTAAAAAGGAAGAAAATAATGGCTGAAATTTCCCTAAATCTAAGGGAAACGACAATTCCAGGTACAGGAAGCTCAGAGATCGCCAATCAAATTCAACCCAAAGAGGAGTTCACCAAAAAACAAGATAATCAAATTATCAAAAATCAAATATAAAGAAAGAATACTGAAAGCAGCAAGAGATAAGAACACATCACACTCAAGGGAACCCCAGTACAGCTATCAGTGGATCTCTCAGCAGAAACCCTGCAGACCAGGAGACAGTGGAATGATACATTCAAAGTGAAGAAGGAAAAAAAAAAATGCCAACATAAGATACTTTGCTTTCTCATAAAATTTAGGTCTCTTGAAAACATATGAAGTAGATACTGATTTTATTCCTATTTTATGGAGGAAGAAACCAAGGCCTAGGGAGGTTGAGCTACTTGTCCAAGTTCACTCAGCTTGTAAATAGCAGAGCTGAGTTTTGAACTCAGTTCAACTAGCTCCCCAGGTTCTTAACCACCATGACTGCTTTATCTGTTCTTATAGTATCCCAAAACTACTGGTTAATACATTATTACTGATATAATAATTATAAACACGGTGACCATATCGTGGGTGCTTAGTTTGCTAGGCATTGTTCTAAGAATGTATTACTTATTTAATCTTACTTATTTAATTCTTATTCCTATTCTTATTCTTATTTAATCTAATCTACTTGCAAAAATATATTCCTTTCTGCAAGTGCTGTGGAGTGAGTACTGTTATCCACATTTTGCAGACAAGAAAACTAGGCTGATGCAAAGTAAGTGGTAGAGCTGGGATTTGAACCCAAGCCTACTAATTCCAACAGTGGGATATCTCCAACTCCCTCCTGGTATTCATGTCTTTAGCCATTAGACTGTCTGGGATTCCTGTTTTGACTTTGCCTTTGCCTTTTCAGGTGGACTAAATACCTCTTCTATTCTCTATGTTCTGTACTATATATTTCTCGGGACCTATGGTAAGGAAGATTATTGGGAAAGTACAAAGAATTAATGTTGATGCTGTCAACCTCTACCTTCTAGTATGTCTATCAAGGAGAGCCCTGGCTTTCTGCCCTTTTCTACAAAATAATCAGATGACACTCCCATAAGGACCTTTAAATTAACAGACACTGTAAGAATGCTGCTCTGCTAGAATACCCTTGGTTAGAGAAACTGTGAACTGGGGTGTAATCTCATTAATGAGAAGAATGGCTTCATCAAGTGGAATCTGTTTGAATTCATCCCTGTAAACAACCCCTAAGCAACACAAGGAGAAGGAAACATTTGCAGAGAAAGAAGTACAGATGCTAAAGAGAATGTCTTTCGGCATGTAGGTTCAGAACCTCCAAATTTTATCACAAAACCTGAAATAAACCACACACACAGTCGGAAAATGAATAATTCAGAGAGATGCCTCTAGGTATCTTCCAGGAATAAGTGTGTTACACTGTTCCCATTAGAATCAACATTGTCAGTGCGAGGCTTACACACTAACTGAGCTGGTAAATGCTCCTGCGTATAATTTAAGCAATCAAGGAATGATAGTAATAGCCCCTAGCATCTGCATAAATGTATGATGTGCAATACTTTTTTGCATATATTATGTTACTTTATCTTTACCACAATCCATTGAGATCTACAGGACTTCCATTTAGATATAATAAAACTAATGTTCAGATTTTAGGTTTCTTGAATTCAATCCATTGATTTTTTCTATTACTCTTAAATGCAAATAATAATGATAGTAACAATAACACCAATAATAAAGGATGCTAAGAAAATGGCGTGGGAAAGCAGATATACTCCCTCCACAATTCTGCCTGGGTTGTGCCTGGTGTATTGGCTTCTTGTACTTTATAAGAGATGATGAAAATGAGTTAAATGGTTGTGATTCCTCCCTTCTGTGTGATTACAGTTAAATAAGGTAATAGTGCTGCCTATGTAAGGAACATAAACTTATTTATTCACCAATACAAGGATATAGGGCTTTGCTAGCATGTAACAAACTTTTAAATACAAAAAATTAGCTGGGCCTGGTGGCGGTTGCCTGTAGTCCCAGCTACCCGGGAGGCTGAGGCAGGAGAATGGCGTAAACCCGGGAGGCAGGGCTTTCAGTGAGCTCAGATCGCGCCACTGCACTCCAGCCTGGGCAACAGAGTGAGACTGTCAAAAAAACAAAAAAGAAAAAAAGAAAAGAAACTTTTGTGCAAATTACAAAAAGATGCCTTGCCCACTGAACTGACACAATGCCATGCAAAGACACAACTACTAAGAAACACAGCACTGGTTGGATTTTATCTCCCACTTGCCCTGTAGGCCAGGGGCACTGTCCAGTGCACAAATTGCACAGCCAGAGGCAGAGACTCGCCCTCTAGAGGGGTAGACATATATGAATATTATTACAGCAGTCTAATAAATATCATGGAAAGAAATTTGAGAAAGGCACCACAAGAAGGGAGTGGAGGTCCATTTAAATTTTTACTTTTAATACTACCATTGAGGTTTGAGACAGCCCAACTCATGCCACCCTTTCTCCCTGCTTCTGAATCAATTGAGAGACAAAATTTTAAAAGAAGCTAACATTAGAGAAAGGTCTATGGCCAAGTAAACTTCTTCATAAGAAATCCCAGAATCAGACCAACTTACCCACTTGGTTAGTTGCAAAGAGTGTTGGGTTGTCACTGGCTCCACGTTGGGAACCAGCCACATAAAATTCAACTTTTGGAGAAGCTAAGCAGAATGTGTGTTTCCTGCAAAGTGGATTATATAACAGAGAAAAGGGGAAGAAGAGTTTGAGCCGCTCATTCCCAGTTGCTTTTCCCAAGTTTACCAGTGAAAATTTTACTTCTTTTCACCTGGAAGGAATGAGGGAAGAGGTAGAGAGTGTCCAGTAGCCTTACAATGGCAGAGTTCCTCCCACATGGAAAGAAATACTGGGTCTGGGGAAAAAGCCCACCCTATCCTCAGCCCCCACTTAATTATGATGATGTTATTCATTTCTATCCCCAGCACTCAACCATGAGCGGGAAATAGATGTGTTTCTCTCTCCATTTCATCTCCAGCACCTGTCACAGAACTTGGCACATAGTAGGCACTCAATAGATACTTGTTGAAAAATAATGATTACACGCTGACTAGTAAGATCAGAAAGGTTTCCAGAAGAGAAATGGCACTTGAGTTAAGCCTTGAAGAATCAGTAACCAAGAAAAAGTGATTGAGGGGAATTGCACCACAGTTCAACAGGGATAGCAGGGTCTGTGACAAGGGAAAAACAGGAGATTGTAGAGTATCTAGTACGTCAATCAAATGGGTTATTGGAATGCAAAGGGAATTAAGCAAGGATGAATCATGGAATAGTGGAGTAAGGTCAGAGTTACCACAACAGCAGTTGCAACTTCCCATATATGCCTCCTCCAAACATCCCATTTAAATCCCATTTAAATGGAGATGCATCAGAAGAGAAAAACATCTTCAACAGACCAAACAAAAGAAAGCAAAGATTAAATTAGAAGAAGTTCTACTGACTTCTTTGTGGGAGGGGATCCACTGGAAAGCACATTCTGGAGTCTTGTCTCTCATGTTCCACCTTGAACCAGAGCACCAGAACCCTCAAAGCCAACTTACTGACTCATTCACATTGTCTCTCCAAACTACCCAGAAACTGCCTTTTGAGATAGCCAGATCCCTGATCCTCTCTTCACCCATCAGCTCCTCCATCTGCAGATCATTCTAGAAATACTATTCCCAGCATTAACATGGCACTCTTTCTAGATACTTGGGTGTGTTGCAAAGAAAACAGTTCTGAAAGGAGTGCAAGCAGGAAGGAGGGGCAAGGAGGTGGGAGGAATTTCTCAGGGCCTTTGGTTTTCAAAGATTACATTAAAAAATGCCATAATTCAGAGAACACATCAGTGGGAACTTGCTCAGGCATACCCACACTTGAAGAAGGGCACACCTGAGCTTTGGGCTTACATTCCAGAGGAGGGGCCTCCTGGTATCCTGGTGGACAGTAAGTGGCACTAAAGATGCTAATTTCTCCAGCCCTCTCTACTGGCAAACTTGAGGCTAGGATAGACCTAAAGGTCTCCACGGAAGGGTCAGCAAACAGAAAGAAAAACTATACATTTATGAAAATATTCTGCTGCTCAGAGGACAGAGCAATCTTTTGAAGACTAAAAGTAAAACAACACTGATAATAATTTTCTACAAGAAACACAAAGTGTTTAAAAGACATGTATCCGCTTGGCCTCCTTATCATCACAAGAGGACAGAAGAAGTAGATGAACTGAGATGAAGACAGAGGTGCAAAGAAAAAGACAACCATTGTTTCATCAGGCATGGATTCAGCACCTACTATGTGCCAGGCACTGTCCTAGGCACTTGGGATATGGGAGTGAAACGAAGCACATACAGAGCTCTGCCCCAAGGAGCTTAGCAGGGAGAAATAGACAACAAACAAGCAAGATGAACAAGGAAGTTATTTAGCAAATCAAAAGGTCATCCGTCCTGTGAAAAGAAAAGGGGGGGCGGGGGGGGGGGGGTCACAAAAATAGAGCAGGTAGGGGATGAGAAGTACTGGGTTGTGAAGTTGCAGTTTGTAACTTGCAATAGGGTATTTAGGGCAGGCTGGACTGAGATGGTGGCATTTGAGGAAAGATTTGAAGGTGAGGAAACAAGCATATGGGTATCTGGGGAAATGGTGTGTCAGGCAGAGGGAACAGCCCATGCAAAGCCCCGGGGTGGAGGGTGTGTCCAGGGTGGTTGAAGTGAGCAAGGGAGGAGATGGGGACACAGGGTGAAGAGAGGCCATACTACAAGGCCTTAGAGGCCCTTGTAAGGCTTTCGACTTTTTCTCAGCAGGAAGCAGGAGTTCCTAGGGATTTAGGAGATGTGTGGCATGATCTGATTGACTATTTTTCAAAGATTATTTGCATGTAAAAAATTACTTGCCTGCATCTCATTTAATTTACACAGCAAACATATGAGGCATGTGACATGATCTCCATTTTACAGATGAGGAAACTGAGGCCCAGAGCAGGTAATACATTTACCTAAAATTACTGATTTTGTCATTGTTAAAGGTAAGATTTGAACCCAGGAAGGGAGATGGGGAGATGCTGGTCAAAGGACACAATGTTTCAATTATGAGATGAACAAGTTCTGGGATCTAATGTACAGCATGGCAACTATTGCTAATAATACTGTGTTTTTGCCAGACACAGTGGCTCACGCCTGTAATCCCAGAACTTTGGGAGGCCGAGGTAGGCAGACCACCTGAGTTTAGGAGTTTGAGACCAGTCTGGCCAACATAGTGAAACACCGTCTCTATTAAAAGTACAAAAAATTAGCTGGGCATGGTGGCGTGCACCTGCAATCCCAACTACTCAGGAGGCTAAGGCAGGAGAATTGCTTGAACCCGGGAGGCAGAGGTTGCAGTGAGCAGATATCATGCCACTGCACCTCCAGCCTGGGCAACAGAGCAAGACTCTGTCTCAAAAAGTAAAATAATAATAATACTGTGTTTTTTACTTGAAATTTGATAAGAGAGCAGATTTTTAAGTGTCATCCTCATCATACACATACACACACACACACACGGTAATGATGGGTGGTGATAGATGTCTTAATTAAATGTGGTAATCATCACACAATGTATTCATATCAAAGCATCACCTCGTATGTCTTTAATATACAGTATTGCTTTTTATTTGTCAAATAATTTTAAATTATAAAAGGAATACCACAAACATTTAAAAGTTGTATTTTAAATCAGAATAATTGTCTTATAAAATATTAATTCTCAAAATGAGCAGGGGCTGTAGGGCTCCCCAATTCAGGCTTCCAGAAGGAAATCTCAAAATACATTTTGAGCTTAAAATGAAATGTCAAAGTATCTCATCATTCTTTGAGTGTTCTGAACTTATTTCCTGAACACTGGCTTTTAAAAATGAAAGGTACATCTGAGCTAGACTCAAATCAGAGGCAATTATTCAAAGATGAAGAATAAAATGAACTCATGTATTGACAGACCTGAATAGACCTGAAAATTCTGTAAAGTAATTAACTGAAAATTACCTCATGGTAATATGGTACTTTCAGTTAATATTAAAAGGATCAGTTACCTGATTCATATATTTTACTGCTGAGATTTTTGGTACAACAAATATTAGTATTATGACATCTTCCTAGTATGGGTATCCACTGACTCTAAATGGGTCACTCTGGGTGCTGTATTGTGGCTAGATGACGGGGGTCAAGGATGGAAGCAGGATAAAGTTTAGGAGACTAAGCAGTAACCTCATTGAATGAATACAGCAGCTCAGGCTAAGATGGAAATAGCAGAATGGGGAAAATGGACATATTCCGGATATATTTGAAAGTAGAGTCAATAGGATTTCCTGATGGATTGCTTGTGGTGTATGAGAGAAGAGTCAAGGATGTATCCAAATTTTCGGCCTTGGCTGGTCACAGTAGCTCACACCTATAACCCCAGCACTTTGGGACCCCAAGGAGGGAGGATTGCTTTGAGGCCAGGAGGCTGCAATCAGCCTAGGCAACATAGCAAGACCCTGTCTCTACAAAAACAGTTAAAGAATTAGCTGGTCACAGTTGCACATGCCTGTAGCCCCAGCTACTCAGGAGGCTGAGGCAGGAGGGTCACTTAAACCCAGGAGTTTGAGGCTGCAGTGAGGAGTTTGAGGTATGTCACTGACTGCACTCCAGCCTGGGTGACAGAGTGAGATCTTGACTTAAAAAGGAAAGTTTTTGGCCTAACCAACCAGAAGGATGGAATTTATATCAATTGACTAAGTTGGGGAAAACCTTGAGGGGAACAGGCTCAGGATGAAAATTAGAAGTTCATTTTTTGACATGTTAAGTTTGAAAAATCCATTAGACATACAAGTGGAGATGTTGAGTATGTGGTTAGATGTGTGAGTCTGGAGTTCAGATGAGAGGTCTGGGATGGAAATGTGAATTTCAGAGTTTTCAGCATATGAGTGAAATTTAAATTCATTCATGAGGCTGGGTGGGATTATCAAGGGAATGGGAGTAATAGAGAAGAAGACCAAGTCCAATTATTAAGGCTGTCCAACAACAACAGAGGAAAAATCAGCAAAGGAAACAGAGGAGTGGCTAGAGAGATAAGAGTAAAACCATGAGGGTGTGGTACCCTGAAAGCCAAGAGTAGTAGTAAATCAAGAAGGAGAATGTTATTAGCTTTGTATATGCAACTGATAAGCCAAGTAAGATAAGGACTGAGAATTAACCATGGCATAAGGTCTCAGGTTAGGCTTAGGGACCACAGTAGCAGAAGCCCAGTTGGAGTGGGCTTACGAGAGAGTGGAAGAAAAGGAGAGAATTTTGTTTCAAAGGGAAGCAAAGAATAGAATGGCTTTGGGGAAGTAGAGTCTCAAGAATTTTGTTAGTTTTTAATGATGGAAAGGATAACAACATATGTGTATGTTTGTGGGTTTAATCTAGTAATGAGCAAAGATTGCTAATTGATATGGTTTGGTTGTGTCCCCACCCAAATCTCATCTTGAACTATAACTTTCACAGTTTCCATATATCATGGGAAGAACCCAGTGGGAGGTGATTGAATTATGGGGACAGATCTTTCCTCTGCTGTTCTCATGATAGTGAATGAGTCTCACAAGTTCTAATGGTTTTCAAAATGGGAGCTTCCCTGCACAAACTCTCTCTTTGCCTACTGCCATCCATGTAAAATGTGACTTGCTTCTCTTTGCCTTCCATCATGATTGTGAGGCCTCCTGAGCCATGTGGAACTGTAAGTCCATTCAACTTCTTTTTCTTCCCAGTCTTTGTCAGCAGCATGAAATGAACTAATACAGTAATATAGGAGAAAGAGGGAGAATTTCTGGAGATATTCTTGAGTGATTGGATTTAGAAAAGTACATTTACAGTAAAAAGAGAGCAGGCAAGGAGAGTGGGTGTGGGTGCTGATACAACATGGATGGGAGGGTAGAACTGTCATGGAATAAAAGACTGGGTGTGAACATGGAAACTGGTTAAATATGTTAAGGTACTTATGAATAACCATTACACACATTTTAATTCAAAGCCCCAAACTACACTGAAAAGTAACATTTACATGGTTTTACAAAAAAAATATAATGATGATGATGATGATTGATGAAGATAAGATGAAAGGTAAACTAAATCTTCACATACCGGGTGATTAAAAATTATCATTTGGCCCTCAACTCTGATAATTAGAGAAATATAAGTTTCAATGCATCTTTTATATTCTCAAAGACAACTAGATGAAGACAACTAGACCTCAGTAGAACATAAAAGAGAATTCTTAGCTTTCAAATTACTGCTGAAGATAAGTAGTAAACAAAATCATCTATATAACCTGGAAAAAATGAAGAAGGAAATAGGAATACATAAAAACCAGAAAGCATAAAATAAAACCACATGTGTGACACCAAAAACATAAGTAGTATAAATAAAATGTGTTAATTAATCCTATTAAAAGTCATAGACTTTGAGTGTATAAAAAAGAAAAACAATGTTTAATTACATACTGCTTGTGAGAGATTCACCTAGAAGAAAAGAGCCTAAAATGGTTAAATATAAAAAGACAGATGAACGTCTTACCAACTGATTTGCAATGCCTCAGCAAGGGCAGGTGGGAGAATGGATTCATGATCTCAGTTTGACACCACAGCTTCTAACTCCAGGGAAAATCACAAACAGAGCCAGTAAAAATCAAACTATCATGGTTATTATTCCATCTCTACCTCTCTCTTGGCTTTTTTCTTTGATTCTTACAGCTAGGGTGCTTCTTACATACTCCTAGGACCCTGACCTACCTGTGGGCATGTTAGGTTTACAGTTGAAGCTGGAACAGTCTTCGACTTAGAACTTGTCACAGCCCTTTTTGTGTACAAGTTTTTTTTATTTTTTTTATTTTTTGCCACAACTTATCAGTGAAGTATGTAGGGGTTGTCCAGCCTTGCTTTTTTCCCACAAATTCCTTATGTTTTACTTGGTGAAAGCTGATTTGACCTCTAGTGACTAACTTGCGAGATAACATTCTTTAACCCAGAGCCCCTGTGTCCTCAGACATACAGGAACAAAGAGAAAGCCGGAGTATCATAGCCATTACAGATAATGCAGAAGGCAAAGCAAAAGTGCGTTGTATATGGGACAAAGAGGGTCATTCTTAATTGATGCAAGGTCAACTCCACTGGAATGAAGTCAGTAATTTTTATGGACCTAGTGACAGAGTACCACATTAATAAAAACTGCTACTACATCCTCTCAGTTGCCCTCATTTCTATTTGTATTGTGACAACCTCCCAGCTAGTCTCATGGCCTCCCATCTTGTCCATTCTCCAATCCACTCTTGCCACTGAAGCCAGAAGAAGATTTCCAAGTGCAATCTGACCCTGATAAAAACCTTAACTGGTTCCTATCCCCTTGGTATAAAAGGCCAAGCACCTGGCCATGGAAAAGCCCTGTGACCTCCCCCATAGTGGGCCTCATAGCCCACTAGTTCCTGCATCTAACCTTCCCTCTAAACTACAGGCGGTTACCAGAACCCAGTACCCTGGTTTTTGCTTCCCTACCTTCGTACATTGTGCTTTTTCTATCTGCAATGGACTTCCCCCAGCAGATAAGAAGGCCCATTCTTCAGCCTTCGTTTGCCTGAAAAAAATTCTTTCTCACCCTTCACAACCCATAAGGGATATCTTCCCTTCTAAAGGTATTATCTAACGCACCTTCAGGCTGAGTTAGGGGCCCTCTTCCCTTTGCATCCCCCCTCAGAGCACCCAGCATCTGTCTTTCAGCTGCTTGTTCACTTGTGTGTAACATCCACTAAGCTGTGGGTGTCGGGCTATGATTGCAGAGGTTATACCTTACGCTGTTCCCCTGGGAACACTCAGCATCTATTAATAGCACTGGTGCTTGGCACGTGCTAGGCCTTCATAAATGTCTTTGAATGAATGAATGAATGAATGAATGAATGAATGAATGAATGAATGA